>NC_079292.1:65008689-65348689 GCF_023638135.1 Falco biarmicus | reverse complement strand
AAAGTCCCCAATGACTGGAAAAAGGGAAGCATTGCACTTTTTAGAAAGGATAGAAAGAAGGACCCTGGGAGCTACTGACCTGTCAACCTTATTTCTTTGCCTGGGAAGATCATGGAATAGATCCTCCTACAAGTTATGCTAAGCCACATGGAGCACAGGGAGGTGATTTGAGACAGCCAACATGGCTTCACCAGTGGCAAGTCTTGCCTGACCAACTTAGTGGCCTATGATGGAGTGACTATATCAGTGGACAAGGAAAGAGCTATAGATGTCAACTCTCCAGACATCTATAAGGCCTTTGACACTGTCCCCCACAGCATCCTTCTCTCTAAATTGGAGAGGTATGGATTTGATGGATGGACTGTTCGGTGGATAAGGAATTGATTGGATGGTCACATCCAGAAGGTAGTGGTCAGTTGCTCAATGTCCAGATGGAGATGATGAGCGGTGTCCCTCAGAGGTCTGTATTAGGACCAGTACTGTTTAATATCTTAATCAATTACATGGACAGTGGGATCAAGTGCACCCTCAGCAAGTCTGCAGATGACATCAAGCTGAGCAGTGCAGTTGATACACCTGTGGGATGAGATGCCACCCAGAGGGACCTCGGCAAGCTCAAGAAGTGAGCCTGTGAATCTCATGAGGTCCAACAAGGCCAAGTGCAAGATGATGCACCTGGGCTGGGGCAAACCCTGGTATCAGCAAAGGCTGGGGGATGAAGGAATTGAGAGGACCCCTGTGGAGAAGGACTTAAGGGTACTGGTAGATGAAAAATTGGACATAAGCTGACAATGTGTGCTCACAGCCCAGGAAGCCAATCATAACCTAAGCTGCATCAAAAGAAACATGGCCAGCAGGTCAAGGGACATGATTCTGCCCCTGTACTCTGCTCTGATGAGACTCCACCTGGAGTACTGCATCCAGCTCTGGAGTCCTCGACAGAGGAAAGACATGAACTTGTTGGAGTGGGTCCAGAGCAGGGCCACAAAAATTATCAGAGGGCAGGAGCATTTCTTCTGTGAGGAATTGCTGAGAGAGTTGGGTTTGTTCAACCTGGAGATGATAAGGCTGCAAGGAGACCTTATTGTGGCCTTTCAGTACTTAAACTGGGCTTATAAGAAAGACAAGGACAAACGTTTTAGTGGGACCTGTTGCAATAGGACAAAGGGAAATGGTTTTATACTAAAAGAGGGTAGATTCAGACTGGATGTAATGAAGAAATTTTTTTATGATGAGGGTGGTGAAACACTGGAACAGGTTGCTCAGAGAGGTGTAGATGCCCCAGCCCTGGAAATATTTAAGGTCAGGTTGGACAGGGCTCTAAGCAAGCAAACTGATCCAGTTGAAGATGTCCCTGCTCATTACGGGGAGGCTGGGCTAGATGACCTTTAAAAGTCCCTTCCAACCCAAACTATTCTATGATTCTGGTCAATAAAACTTCATTGGTTCTTACTCCCCTGTTGGTCTTCTACCCTTTGGACTGCTGGAGTCTGTCATGCACCCCAGAAAGGTATTTTGTCCAAGTCCTATATATATCCTATTATCTGAACAGTGATGACTTCGCATAGTTAAATATGTGTGATTGGTATGGTTTGAAAGCAATCCTGTCCAAACTGCTCCAAAGGATGACACTTTGAAACAAAAGTCACCAAAAGAAAATGGGAAAAATAATTTAATGCAATTCTCAGGTTTTTGTGGCCTTGGAGAATCAAAGTGCATAGTCACACTCCTGGGCACAGAGAAAGAAGAAAGCAGCAGGAGGCTCTGACAGTAAGATTTGTTAACTCACATATATACCAGCATCACAGACCTAATGTGAATGAGCTAGCAGGTTTGGCTGCACAAATAAGCACTAAGGAAAGATGCAGAGTACAAATCTCTTCCTCCTTCCTGAAGGTCATGTTTGGGGAGCATGGTGGAGGTGCTGGTGTCTGCAGAGCACAACAGTCACCTGGCAGTTTTCACATCCAGAGTATTGGCCAAAAACTTTACAGTCACATTGTTGCCCACTGCAGTGCTGGGCCTTTAATAAGCTGGCAAAGGTCTGGTCTTACGGAAAGGGAGAACGTGGGAATGAAACTTGGGAATGAATCTTGTCCTTCTGGTCAAGTGAACAACTCAGCTGGATAATTATAAAGCGAAAGCAAAGGCAGCCAGGCAGAATAATTGAAAAATATATCTTAAATTTATTCTTTTAATTTCCTTTCCAATTCTTTCTTCACGAATTACATAAATATGAATATAAGTGATCAATTAGGGTAGAAGATCTTTAAAGTCTTTCATCAAGTTCTCATTTTAAGTCTTGATCTTCATTTTGCCTTTCTGTTTCTCTCTTGTGTGCTCTCTCTTTTTTTCCCATTTTGCTTGCAATTACCTGCATGAAACATATTTATATGTTTAATTTACTTTATGATTACAGGTACATTCTCATACTCTTTGGCAATTATCACTGGAGCAGGATGTGATTGGCATAGGTAAGGATGGCTAGTCTCAACAAAAGAGTCTGCAGCTCTCTCCCTTCCCCAAGAAATGATGTTCAGCTTTTCTTAAAGATTCACAATGAAAAGGGAGTAAGGTTGTCTTAGTCTAGAGGCCAGGTGTTATTGTAGGTTGTAAGTCAGGTCTTCAGCTGGGGCAAGTCATTGTAACTTTGGGTTACTGTGAGTTGCGATGCCTGAAGCTCCGCTCCCTTATTTTTACGTACTGCCTTTCCTGCACTGTTAAAATGGCAGAATATTTTATGGACAATTTTATATTCTGCAGGTAAATGAGATGTTCAAAGATGCTCAGGGAAACAAACAAACAAAAAAAATCTTTCATCAAGGTAACATTTATGGAGAGGAGAGTGCAGAAGTAGATGGTAGAAAGGCCAAATTACAGCCAAAAAGACTATCTGAGCAAAACATAATCTGAGATTTATTGTCTTAATGTAAAGAAGGCTAAGAGTTATTTCACTATGAAAATCATGTGGAGTAAACAGCACCACTGGCTGTACCTTGTGGCTGCTAGAGAGCAGCATAAGAGGAGAGTAGGCAGGGAAACAGAGAGGAGAGGAGGTCTGGTATTAAGGAGTTTGGGATTTGTAGGTCAAATACAAACTCGGCCAAGATAAGTGAGAGACATGCCAATGTCTTGGCCAGTACTGGGTCCAGACCTGGCTGAGCTGCCTCAGTTGCTACAGGCAGCAGGTCTCCTCATTCCAGGCAGTGCTGGACTGCTGCTGCAGTGGGGAGCAGCTGAAGTTCAGTTTAGGGGAACTGCCTTCAATAAAATCGGGTGGGATTTCTTTCCCAGTTGGGTAATACATTTAATGAATGAAGGAGCAGTAAGAGCAAATGATCTGCTATTTGCATTCAGTGTTGCTTGGAATAAATCAAGAAAAGGTCCTTGTTTATACCTCCCGACAAAGCACAGCCTAATCAGCACTACATCTTCTGAATTTGCATTTGAGGACAAAGATGAAGGATTTTTTTACCAATCATGTAACAGAAGTTGTGATGCAACAGATAAGAAACAGGACTACAAAACAGATTGTTACAGATGAACTGCTGTGAGGACAAATTATTAGATGACATTTAACCTATGCTGACATTTCTGTTTGCCCTTAGAACATCACATAATTAAATGTGAATTTATTCTGACAAGCCAGATGGTTCTGTGGTTACTGCACAGGAGTCATGACATACCACATCTATTCCTGGCTCTGCCACTTATCTGTTCTACAACCTTGGCAAATCACTTAACCTCCTCACACTTCCAAATTTCATTTGTGATACCAGAAGAATAATGTGTTTTTCACTGTGCAGAGGCTTTCTACAGTTCAGTGCATTAAGATCGCTAGCTATTTCATGGTTAATGAGATGACAACAGCCTTAAGTTTGTGGAACTACATAATCAGCTGGCATTAACTGATCCTCCTCTCCTGACTTAAATAAACCCTGACAAATTCATACTGTCTGAGGATTTGCCTTATTTTGTGCTTTCATTTAATTTGCAGTCTGAATATTTCACTGGTTACATTTTTTCATTAAGGTCCCATTCTCTTATACTGATAAACTATTAACAAATTTATTAAAGGGTAATAAATTGTTATAAAGTCATACAAGTCAAATAAGACTTGCTTATTAGCATTGCTAATGGGTACCTCACATTTCAGCAGTGTGCTTCCAAAGTATTTTATTACAAGTAACTATTACTATGCCAGTCTTTATCAGTAGCCTTTAAAATGTTTTAGAAAGCAACACACAAGTTTATACAAGTATCAGACCCTGAACATTAATATGATTCTTTGATTAAAAAGATTATAATATTTCACCCTTAACTTTTTTAGTTAATACTGTGGAATACGTTTCAGATTAAGTATATTGGTAGATACAATGGAGATTTGCGTTTGATCACAGAGGAAACAAGTATCTCATCTTTATAAAGGATTTGTTTCAAATTACCTTCTATCTCAACCCTGAAAATGCAGTGGTAATCTAAAAACAAGCAAAAGCTAGAAAAAAGAAAAGTGTTAACTGTAGTATGATGCATTTTTAGCAATGTTTTTCACCTTGGTACCTTTTTCTTAAGTAGTAAAGTTAAAATTTTGAAATTAGAAGTCATTTTAATGTCTTCTCAGCATTCAGTTTTTTATGAGATGCTTCTACACCTTTGAAACTTGGGGGTTTTTTTGCTTCAAAACTGGGACATTCATCAGAACCAAGAAAGCATCAAAACCTACCCTTCCACATTTCTCACATTTTCCAAGAAATACCAAACTTTGAAAATGACCAAATTTTGTGTCTAGAAACAAGCTAGTGTTAATATAGTCAGCATTCACTGAACAAGAGATATGTAAAGTGACTTTTTTAAGGAAGGAAATCTGGACAAAAATCTGTAGCCATTACACGATGCACGTACAGCATTTGATTAAAAATTCTCTCCATTCTTTCATAATTTGCTTTCCCTGGAAACACGGGCTCAGGGATATTCCTTAGGTTTACGTAAATGTAATCATTTCAATCAGACTAAATATACAGACATGTCAGAAAGAACTGATAGACTTGTACCCTTCTTTACTCCTTCCCTCATGTTCATCTCCTGCATTTTTTTGCATAACTTAAAATTCTGTTGCACATTTACAGATTATTCCTTTGATCTAGAAACTTCCTCAAATGACCTAGCATCACTCCAGCAATAAATTGGTCCTTCAAAGTATTCTGCATTAATTTATTTGCAGCCCTTCCAGTAAAGATGCATAGACTGCAAAGCAGAGGCAACTACTATTTTTCCCATGTTTTGTTGATGTGGAAACTTTAATTTTTCAATTTTAATAATAATAATTTACATATTTAATTATTTGCTTCTATACAATCAACTTTTGATGACATTGTGCCTACATCTGGAACCTGAGATCTCTGAGGCATGCACCTAATTGTTAACACTTCTCTTAAACACTTTTTTTGTTCAGTTATTTACTTGTTAGAAGATGATGGTGATATGGATGTGTCTTTTGCATAACAAATAGCAATAGCAAAGTTCACACTCTTTCCGCAAGTGCTTCCTGCCTTCTTGATGTTATGGATATTTGCCTCAACCTCTTTAATAACAGAGGCAGGTTTTAATGTGTCTTTTTAAATAAAGGAATGCAAAGTGTGAGCAAAAGGTATTACAGCATCACTGATGTGTATGAGATACCTGCAAGAACATACCTCAGTTTATACCATATTGGACTGTAATTGGCTACTGGCACTTAAAGTAGACAAAAATTGGCAGGGTCCGTATCAGATTAGATATTTCTGTCAGAAACCTCTGTGCTTCATCAAGCAGACAGATGGCTACATTTCTGCAGGGGCCCAAGATGTATAATGGAGTTTTAGTAATATCCCCAGGAATTCAGTTTTAACACCCTGATTTAAAACTCTTGGGAAGGAGTCTTTCCATTGGCACTACACGCTTTTCAATCAATGTGCTTACACCTCTAGAGAGCCTTCATTTACCCTGGACATACTACTAATGAGTCGCTACACTAGATCGCGGGCACTGAGCCCAAACAGCAACATTTGGCTCTGGAACTAAATTCACCACAGGGTGACTGATGTGTAGATCTGGAGCTTTGACTCAAACTCCTACTTGAAATATTATTCCTTCTTATCTCTTAACTAGGATTTAAACTATTAAAAGCTGGCAATCTCATGGTCTCAGTGCCCTTCCTTAGCTATGCAGTAGCACACAATTGCAGCAGCACTGAGATCCCCCTGGCATGTGATTTCTCCCACCCAGCACCCGCAGGGACTCTCCCATCGCTTCAGCAGTGTGGGTGCTATTCGACGTGGTGCTTTCCCACAGCATTTCCCTGGCCTCTCAAAAGCCTTTCTCAAAGGCTTGCCTTTTACACCGTGCTTCGTTAAAGTAACCATGTGTTTCTGTTCTCCACCAACAGTGGCAACAATCCCACTTTCCCAGGGAAAGCTCTGAGGCTTGTGGAAGAGATGTGCTTTGGTGACCCTAGACGTGTTTCAGCAGATACAAGAAGGGAGGGTCCTTCTAGGGCTCTCAGCTCTGTTCTGTTGGGCTGCGCAGCTCTGTATTGGAACTGATTGTAGGGTGTATAAACAACATCCAGACCATTCCATCTATTTATTAGAGATTTCTCAGTTCACTCATGTTTGCTTCTCTCATCTTTCATGCATTTCAATGGATGCTTGAGGCCTAACTGTTCATCACTTATATACCCACCCAGACACAAAAACTGGGCTCTTCCTGTGCAAACAAAAGTGTTCACTTTCTCATTTCCTATTTATTGCACATTATTTGCCAACTGTCAAATGTTCACTAATTCAATCGGAGAGCAGATATCTTGCCATGTGACTTAGCTATTTACCCCCTGTGAGCAACAAGCAATATGTAAATAAAGGCAACTATGTGTGGAGCTGCCATATGCTGAAATTTACTGCTAGAAATTACTTGATGAGAGCTGTAACGAACAAGCACTTGCAGTTCACTTCCCAGACAGAGCCAGGGGTAACATCTGTAGAATGAATATTTCTTACCAACATCTCTCATCTATACCTGGGTTTACAATAATACTTTCTATGGAAAATTTCTTTAGAAATCTCAAGTAGGACTTAAGTAAAAAAAAAATAAATAATCTAAAAAATCCTGTTACTTTTTATCTAGTTTAAATTCCAGTAGCCAAAAAAAAAAAAAAAAAGCATTTAAAGTACAAAAAAAAAGAACACAAAACTTTCCCCATTTTCTATGGAAAGTTTCTTTACACATCTCAAGTAAGACTTCAAGTAAAAAAAACCAAAAAATCCTGAAAATCTAGCATATTGCTATTGGTGTGCTTTGTTTTTGTTGGGTTTTGGAGGTTTTTTTCAAAATAATGTATTCAACTAGTTTTCTAGATGGCTTCATTACTTTGAAAATGTGGGTCAAATACCAAGAAAAAGTTTGCAACAATATTCTGAGCAAAGACAACTGAACGTGGTGTTACTTGCTGAAACGTTTGCATGAATTTTAAGTCCTCCTAGTATGAGCAACACTCTGCAGGGTTATAAATAAATAGGTTGGCTTTGTTATGTTCCAAACTATATCTATGCAAAAAAAAGCAATGAGAGTGAACTCATCATGGTTTGGGGAGAAAAAAAAAAATGTATCTTCTGTTTTTGGAAACAGAACTGAAAGCAATCCCTTTCTGCAAAACTAAAAAAAATCAAGCATCTTTTCCATGAGTATGGATGAGAACCTGACATTATATAAATCAATGACACGTTTGCAATTCACATTAACAGAGACAGGATTTGACCCTCTGACCACAGAGTCACAGAAGGCTGTCACAAGTTGGTCATATTGCTGCATGGTTTATTTTCTGCTTACCTGTAAAACCAAACAAAAAAAAAGAAAGGAGGGTGGGGGAGGGGGGAAGAAGCTAAAATCCCTTATTATTTTTACTTCTTTTTTAACAAATCAATTTTTTTTCTCTCTCTCCTTCTCTGAACAGAATACCCCTTGCCTTCGGTTTCATTTTTGGGTGTGTTTTGAATGTGGGCAGGAATCACCTCTCTTATAAGTGACTTTCTACACTGTGGAGTGTTTCCGTCTCCATACATAAGGTACCAAGTGCAAGAAAGAGTTTGTCTTCTGTTCACTGGTCCCAACACACAGAATTACACCTACCTGATACCATTTGAAGATGTTACCAGAATGTACTAACCTTTCAGCAGTACGTCAACTTTCATTTTTTATTAAATCTTCGAACATCTGTCCTGTTTTACTTATGGTTTGTGGTCGCTTCATACTTATTTTGATGTTTGTCCCGTTTGACATGATGTTTGAATGAATTGAACTTTTAAAAAGATGCAAAGTAAAAGAATTTTCAAAAGGGTAAACGTAAAGTCTCATTATACAAGGCTGCATGTTAGTTATTATTTTCATGAGCCTTCATAAGATGTTTTGGTTTGGCAAAAGTGTTCTTGCAAATTGAAATAACAGTGGATACAATTAAGAAGAATCTAAAATGGCACCAAATGTCTTAGAACCCTATTTGAACTTACATAAAATACTTTGTATGGCAAGTTTCCAGCCCCTATTACAATCTTCTCTTCTTAGAACAAAGGCCATGATTCTCCTTTCACTCACATCAACACTAATAGAGAATAATTACCTTAAAATGCTTGGAGCTGCCCTAGTGCAAAACCAGTGTAATTGGGAGACAAATCAAGCTCCATAGATTTATGTTCATTGCTTGATAATAAAATTGCTTGATCTTTTAATTTCTGAATCTGTTTTCAAAGCTAGAATAAAATGACCCAATGTGTTTCCTCAGACACACAGCTACAAGCTTCTTAATTTGATCTCCACTTTGGTACAAGCTTCAGAAGCTTTACACTCATGCAGTGGAGAATACTCAACAAGGCCTTGGGAACATTCAGTATCTGCCTCAAACAAATCAGTCCCTTGGGAGAGAAGTATCCAACATCTTAGAATGAATTAAAACTTGTATTCAGTGAAGGACTTTATTGTCTGTTACTGTCCTTGTACAAGTTTACTCAAGAGAGCTGCCTAGAGGCCACTGACACTGCATTTTGTGCAGGTATTGATGTAATTTCTGGAATTCACAGGAAACTGCTGTAAATTTATAGAACATTGTGTTCTGGTCTGTCCTAGTCACACCCATGTGTATTCATGTCATGAGTAATTAGGCAGGCGCAGGAGGTGTGTATAACATCTTTAGTCCTCTTAACCAACAGTCTCTTTTCAAATTCCCTCCAGTTTTTTCCTCAGGAGGTGGCATGGAAGTTGCTGTCAGCACATCTAATTAAGTAAAGCGGAGATTGGTTAAAATCCTTCTAGCTTCCTGAAATTAAAGCACATTCCTCCTAGGGGAGAGACCACAAATATTTTTCTAGACCTGGTCATAACTGCAACTTCTGAGTCCTAGAAACCTCATGAATTCCTCTGGTCTTTGTGTGCAAAGGCAAAGTTAGTTTGACTGGTGTGAGATGTATGGTGAGGGTCAATCACTCAAATGATGGCTGTTGATACTATTATCTCAAGTACTGCTGAAGAAGGGCTTAGCAGCACAGAATTTAGGTGTATCCTAGCTGGAGCCATCAGTTTCCAAACTGAGGTTATCATACCTGCTCCATGACCTGGAGTTGCTCTGGGGATCTGGGCAGCAGCATTCTTCCCTGGGAAGGTTTGTATCCACTCACCGCTGCCAGTGGTAGTTCATCCACAGAGGATACACTGCTGGGAGCTGCACTCTTCCAGCAGAACTTGCAGCTGGCCGAAGTATTTTGTTTTAGGAGGGCTGATTTCTGGACCTAGGAAATCACTGTTTATACTTCAACATCTTAAAAACACATGCTAACACAGAGGGAGCAGACAGTAGGTTGTGAAGCTCTGTTTCATGGGGTACTTTCAGCTTTACCATGGGGAGAGAAATGAAAGCAACAATGATACCTCAGATGTGAAAACTGCTTTCCTCTTCAGTAACCCAATGCTCAGACTTTTCACTCGCCATGGGAGGCTATATCCTTTGGTTTTTAGCCAGAAGCAAGAAAAGGGCTAGTGCTTATTAGATACAATTAAGCACTATTTTAGTCTGGACACTCTAGAGTGAGTGGTCTATAGATTTTTTTTCTTTTCTTTTTTTTCCCCCCTTCTTTTACTTCTGTGCAGTCCATGAGAGATGAACAACAGGTAATCTAAACCAATCCAAATCCATCGCTGTTCCAAGTAGTGGAATAGTTCTACTAGATAAGCATGGGCTTCCTCCTTAGGGCTTTCTGAGCTGACTGACAAGATCAGTAGAGAGGCCGTTGCTGACAGATGAAGAAATACTGTTGTTAAGAATAGATTTTAATCTCTCTCCTTCGCTCAGGAGAAGCTGTTACAGTATTCGAAGTGTAAATCATTAGGCTTGCAGTAGGAGCGAATATAACACAAAGAAAATTAATCTAGAAAATTCTAGCACACCTAGTGGCATTTGCAAACAGGGAGAGCAACTGGTTCATGAGAGTGAGAGTGCCAGTGTCCCACTACAGCAACAACAGTCCTGTTGCTGCATCTTCACTACTTCTTCCTTTCACCTTAAGGAGAAAGTTCATACTGTCTGCACTGCTTTCCCATGAACGTGTCTCATTTCTTATGAAATTCACAAGGGAAACTCAGGGAAGTTCAGACAAGATCCAGCCTCAGAAACATCTACTGAAAAGTCAGGAGCAATTCAGAACTAGGAAAAATATAGAAGACATTAGGCCATAACATACATTTACCATTAAAAGAAAAAAAAACACTTATCCATCCTCATGCAGACAACTGAAGTTATACGTGCATGTGTACATATGTAGAGAGATCCCACAATGATTTTATCCAAGGATCCTTCAGTGCATACATTTGCCACCCTGAATCCATTATTAAATAAGCCTGGAATTATTTATATAAATTTGATTTTAAAAAACCCAATAATTAAGTCTGTAAATCTCATTTTTAATTTCTATTGAGTCGTAGTCACATTTAATCTTGAAGTGTGAGCTCTTTCTGAAAAGCAAATGCAAGTGATGCTTTTTTATATTCAGACATATGCTGAAATAAGAACAATAAACAGTCTTTTTCATAAATCTTTATCATGGCAAAAAGCCATCTTCAAAGGGTGATATCTAATTTATTTCTCAGCTGCTATTGTCACTGATATCCTATTGAGAAATCTAAATCTGAAATAATTCAATAAAAAAAATTATTATATGCAACATTTTTCAACAAGTGCTGGTCTTGCAACCAGTTAAAACACCATACACACACCTATGTGCAACTTTCACTGTATTTTTTCTGAAGGAAGTATCATAATGGACAGTATACTTTGGTTTAAAGAGCTGAGTCCCAAAAGGTATCCCTCGCTCTTCCAGTAAAGAAGAATTTTGTATATTATATTAGTGTATGTTGTCTACCTTGAGACATTGAGATCTGCTCCTGCCAGCTTAAAAAAGCCCTGTTATGCTCCTTAGTATAAAAATACTGTTTCTCTGTCTTTTCTTTTTACATGTTGGACTGCACCAACTCTCTTCCACAAGATATGTTTTGCTACCACAGCCCTACATACATGCTGCCAGAGGAGCCTTCTCAAGCCCAAAAGCTCTTAACACCCAAAATGTTACTTGACTCTAACCTCAAAGTACAGAAAACTCATCTTTTATGCCTCTGTTTTCCAGCTGCTCATTCACAGTCCCCTGGAGATACTTTGGCTATTTCTAGAGAAGGCAGGAAGTATGGCTAAGAAAAACAAATCTGTTCTTACTGGTCTTATATTTGCAGGTCCTTTAAGAATTGTTTTAGAATATATGAACCATGCAAGTTTGAAATTTTCTGTTCTAGGATCTTGCAGTCTAGACATTAGGCACTGGGCAGTGAATGGAAGGACAAGTAACAAGGGAACTGGGGAAAAAAGGTTGCAACTGGAGATCCAGCAATTTGTCACATTAGAAATGGACATCTCAGTGATGCTATCAAAGGGGTTGTGTTTTATCTCATGAAAAAAATATATGTAGCTTATTCTGTGTCCTTTTTAAAAGAATGAATATTTAATAAGGTTAGAATGTGTTGTGATTAAGTAGACTGTTGATTTTAGGTGGGGTTTCGCTCTTGTTTAGAAACAACTGTGTGCTTGAATCAGTACCATTTACCCAATTAATTAGATTTCCCTTTCCCCTAAGATATAAGAAAAAACACATAAATCCCTAGGAGTTTCAGGGTTGGGGGTGTGTGCTTTTCCTCATCCAGGAGGGTGGGGGTTTTACTGAAATTGCAGATGTTGACATGGGTGGCATTAGTATTATTGTTGTTGTTGTTATTGTTATTAATAACCTAAAAAGCAAACCATGATACTTATGCAGAAAAATATCAGTGCAGGAAAAGTGTTCCATATGCCAGTGTATAAATAGATCTGGCAGAGAACATAACAGTAGCTCTGCTGCTGCTCTCTCAGAGCTGGGCTAATCCTGATAAAAACAATGGGTGATTGTTTCTTGCTGTCTTTCACTGTAGATGAGAGGGAGCAATTGTAACAGTACAGCCTATTAAAGAGGATGTAACTCAGTGAGGTAAACAGTAATTATACAACAGGAAGAACAGACCAGGTAGGTTTGAACACGTTCACAAATAGGTTTTCTCTGTTGGAAAGCAGTGGCAAGTTCTGCCTCTGCCCCCCAAATGCACGCAAGGAAGCACAGAGTGCTTTATCACGGCAAGTAGTCATTGCCCTGTGCTGTGCTGTTAATCCCAGAATTACCACTTTCTGTGAGCAATGCCTGTAGGAACCACATCCTTGATCAGTACACCGCTACTTGGATGCTTTGATGCTGAATTGCCTTGCAGCTGCTGCCTAAAGGTTGCGTGGTCTGCCTAGCGATAGTGAACTTTAATAAAAGGCAGCACACCTAAACTAGCAAGGGCAGGCAAAAAATACAGTTGTTAGCACCGGCAACAATTTAGTTGTTGACCACAGTCCCCAGAAAAAATGTAATTCTGTGCTTTGCTATTTTGCTTTGTATTTTAAGAGGTTGTATAGCCTAAAGGCTTAAAATAAGGAGCAAATGTCACTTACCTGCCCTGTACAGTGGATATGCCAGTACTAGTTGCACAGTATACTGAACTCAGGCAGAATAAAGTAGTTCATCTTAGAACAGTTCTTTGAAACAATGCTTGAACCTGCTTACTATTGAGAATGTTTATCCCAAAAGCAATACGAGACTGGTCCTTCGTAGATCCACAAAGGCATGAGGAGCTCTGGAATCATGGTGCCATCGGCAACTTCCCTGGGCTAACCTGGTTAATCTGAGAGGGCCTCAGATCCTGGATGACGGGTGCTCAAATAAAGAATGCACAGATAAAAACATTACTCATCAAAGAGCTTTTCCAAATTCACTACACTGAGAGTGGAGGTCAAATAAACCTTGTAGCAAAGAGGGTACAAGCGTCCAGGCCACAAAACATAGGTTGGACACAAAACTTCATCATACAGTTTAAGAGGAACTGAACCTGCCCTGTGACTTCAGAACCAAAGTAGCTCAAAAGATGCCAGTTAGCTGATGACTGTAAAAATAAAGAGGGAAACACACATCACATTTAACTTAAGCTAATGTTTTTTTTTTTTTTTCTCCTGGAAACAAATTATATCAAAATAACAACTGTTCTTGATCTTTTTATTTTTTTCTTTTCTTTATTTCTTTTTTTCTGTTTTTTTGTGGGGTTTTTTTGGTTGTTTGGTTGTTTGTTGTTTGGGTTGTTTTTTTGTTTTTTTTTGGCGTGTGCATTGTGTATTAATTACCTGTATCCTAGGATTCATGAATAGGAGTTCCTTGGAGTTCTTTTTGTGGTAATGACTCTGATTACACCATGCAGCGGACTATGCAACGGGTAGTATTTGTATGATTTAGGGAAGACAAATATTTATCTTCCATAGAGGTGCTGTGGCTAAGCAGATCATACGCTCATTAAACAAACGACATTTGGGATCTGTTTCTCAATCAATCATTTTACCTGTTGCAGAATTGGAGTGCCAGCTCTGAGTTGTACTTTCTTCCCTGTCAGAGTCTGGAATACTAACACATCTAATTTTATACATATATATATCTGAGGATAGATAATGATAAGAATTATTACATCTCTTCAATTCTTCACCTCTTATTTTTACTCTCCTTACTTTTAATGGCCAGAGTCTATCATTTACATCTAATGGAAGTATCATGTGCAGAACATTTTTTTTATTATTTTTTTGGAGCACATTTTTATTTCTGTGTGTTTTCAAGGCAAATTGTTTTAGGGACATAAATCTTTCTGGTCACTATTGGTTAGGGAGAAAGACCCTTCCTCTGTCCTCCTCCTGAAAGGCTGACTTCTTAGATTCACAAATGGATGTTTTGACAGAGCTCTCTCAGAATAAACCTTTTTTTTAGTGTTTTCATCTTTGCCATGCAGAGGAAAAACAAATTGTGAAACACTGATTGATATCACCAAATGAAATTAGCATTCTCCAGCCAGCTTTAATTTCCACAGTAGACTCACATACGACTTATTTAGTCCTTTGTGAATTCGTCTAACTGTGACTCCCTATGTAGCCATTATTCCATGAGCTGCCACACACTGGTAGTTTGTCCTCAAATGACTTTAGTGCTGTCTACCTTCAAAAATTTTGTCCAGTACAAAGCTAACCTTAAGTCCAGATTATTTTCCCAAACAGAAACCCTGGACAAGCAATACAGTCCAATAATTACCTTAGTTTTGCCAGATTTTAAAATATTAGCATCGAAATTTTATTAAAAACAACAGAAAACAAACAGGAATTAGTGAATCCAGCCACTCTCCTGCTCATGGTCACTTCTACTAAAAAAAATCAGGTGTCCTACCCAAAGTCTGGACAACCTGAGCAAGTACATGAGCAGACATCACAAGTTTCACCTGTGTCCTCTCCCAGCTTCTTGCCCACCCCCAGCCCACTCACTGGTGGGGCAGAGGGGAAAGTAGAAAAGGCCTTGACACTGTGTAAACGATAGCTGTAACATCCCTGTGTTATCAAGGCTGTTGTCACCACAAATCCAAAACAGCACCGTACATTCTACTATGAAGAAAATTAACTCTATCCCAGCCAAAATCAACACAGCTAGCTACCAACAGGACACAAATTGATCAGCAAAAAGACCCAAATCTCTGTGCCAATAGACAAACAAAAAGGCTAAAACTTAATCTAGTGGTATATAAATACCCAGAAAGACTGACTGCAAAGGATCATTCTCTGTCTGGATTCTTATTAGTCAGTTCATGCAATTGCCTGCTCACTGCTATCTTTTATGAATCTTAGGTTCTAAACCTCTACAGGAAGACTCAAGTACCTGGCTCAGGGCTGTGAAGTCTAGAAGTTAATGTGTCACGAACTATTTTGTTTTGCAGGGACTAGATCTAGCTGCTTATGCTTCAAAGCCCCAGAGGATGGCTTGGGATGACAAAAAGAGTTTCTGTTCTGTAAGTGTTTCCCTGTTTATGATTATTACATGGAAGTGAAGAGATTTTTGCCTTTGTTCTCCAGTATGTTTGTTTAGGTTCAGTTCAGATAAAAGTTCGTACAGAAAACTGGGATTGGAACTGATATAAGGAACATTTTTCTAGATATTGCCATTTTCTTTTTTAAACATCATGCTCAAGATAGACCAGAAGTGGAAATCTATGTCAGAAAGGACGGTTAGAGAATAACACAAAGTCTGTAAAATGTGCTGATGTTCACCCATACATTAATATTGAGAAGACTCGGGGATGGGGGGGCAGTGGGGGGTGGGGGCGATAAAAAGGGTTAAAAGGGTAAAAAAAAACAAAACAAAAAAGACAACAAAGGTGGGGAGGGGAGGATGGAGGGACAGGGGGACAGGGGACACCAACAAGCCAGATAAACAAAAAAACAACAAATAAAAAACCAAAGCACCATAGTTCACAGTTTTAAAAGTATAGACATTTTCTGACACATTTTTGTTTGATTTTAAAGAACAATCCAAACCACATTATCCATGTTTCTGGTTACTGGTACAGTGGGTGAACCCTAATTCAAGGAAACACCAGTACAGAGATAAAATATTAATCATATGCTTGAATCTAACCCTATTTCATGAGTATTTATGCATATAAATTTTAACTTTGTTGAATCAGAAACATGAGTAGAAGGAATAACCCTCCATTAAATGAAATAGATACGTGCCTGATTGCTGCTTTTTTAATAATTTGTGCTATAGCACCTTTTCCACATGTACCTTTTCACATGTCACCTCCAAGACATTAATTAGTAATGTCTCATAAAACTCCTTTGTGGGAGATAATTACTGTAATGATTTTCCAGATTAGAAAAGGAAGCCAAGACAGATTGTAGCCTGTATTTTTGTTAAGTGCTTCAGGTTTTTAGCAGATAACTTGAAATAACAAAGCCCTGGTTCTCAGTGATAGCTCTTCTGCACAACAGCCACACACGCATTAAACATTTAGCAGTACAGCTAGAGCAGCCTTGTGTCTGGAGCACAAGTGCTGTATACTTGAAGGAACTGTTTTGAAACGTCGCACATAAGTGATTCATTAAAGCAGTAATTCCAACTCCTGAGCTTGTTCTTTAGTAACTGAGGTCCAGTTGAGAACATTATATCCCTATTCAAGAAAGCAACCAAAGATCTGTTAACCTTTCAACCAACACTTTTGTGCTGAAGGCTGAGCACTCACTCAGGTGTTTTCATGAACTGATATTCTGATTACACCATTAGGAATCATCACAGAACATCACCAAGTGTTACAAATGTTTGCAATAAACACAGACCCTAGGTTTGTCTTTCAGATGGAATTGGGAATAGAATAAACATCACCCTCATAGTTTACAAAAGTAGCCTTTTTCATTAGGTCAGTTGTTGTGCACAAGTTCAGCTTTAATGGTAAATGTAGTGTTTCAAAATATAATATAGTGGGCTCAGGAGTTCAGGTCATCAGGTATGGTTGTTCCCTGAAGAGACAAATCAGGAGCGGAATATGAAGCCTCAGTATTTTATTGTTTCCACCAGGGAGTGACTTTTCTTAAAGGTTCTAAAAAACTGACATGTGGATATTCCAAGTGGCTCATAATTAAAGCACATAACTGAATACAATTAAATTTGCTTTGTGGTTGTCACCAATGTCAAAAATGGTCTGTCGACCTACTCTGGAGGAAAAAACATACTTTCTTCTTTCTAGAAGGCTTGTACAAAGTTCCACTGAATCATCTGTTGGCTATACAAGTGATGCAAGGAGTTGCTCTTAGCAAAGGCTACCCAGTTGTTGAAATATGTGTGGTGCAGTGAGGAAGAGTGTAAATTATAGTTATTTGGTATTGGTGCCAGAAAAGATGGTTTGGTGAAAAGACAGTGTTTTGACCTAGCAGAAGTCTACACTGATAACTTGGAAGGTGAAAGAACATATGAGAAGTACATTTTAGTTATTTCTTATTCTAAAGGTTCATACAGGAATCAGACACTAATGGATCCAGATCTCTGTTTCTGTGTAAGATTACCTCATGTTGTGATCTATAGCCTTGATGGATCACCAAACAATATTAAAAGTGTTCCTGCAAGAAACAGTTCTAAAGTGCTCCAGAGCTCATTTGGTTTTCTGGCTGAACTTGACCACATGTGATTCATTGCTTTTAATAATCATTGCAGACTTCATCTGAGACCATTCTCTTTCTAATTTAAAGACTTATTAGAAAGGCTTCTTATGCTTGATTTAATACCAGCTTGAGCTACAAAACTATTGTCATGTCTTCTCAGGGGAGTCTGTTCCTTTCTATGAAAAGCAATTCAACCAATGAGCTACTTCACAGGAATGTGAAAACAGGTAATTTTAAGATGTAAAATACAAAACCACTGCCAGAGGGTCCATACATTCTGTTTGCTAAGTCAAACTGCAGCAGAAAGTGTTGTTGGTTTTATTCATATTATCATTATTAAATATATCCTATTGACAGGAAAAAAGCTAAAATAATAGAAGGAAGAATGACTTCTTATTGTCATGTTTCATAGGCATATTTCACCCTTTCTAGGTGGGAATAATACATACTTTTTAACAAAGGACACAAGTAAATTCTCCAGGATACTTAGGAATTTAAGTAAGTTATTTCTGTGATGACAACGAAGATGAGAAAGAAGAAAAGAGGCAGGATTTTTAACTTTTATGGAAAGATATTATTGACTGCATTTCAAAACTGCAGAGGAAAGAAAGTAAAAGAGTATTTAAGAGTAAAGAATTGAGTTAGGGAATATGTGACAGTAACTGTTACTAATCTTGATTTGCAAACTGAAGGTTGAGAAGCTGTAAGTACACAGCTAGTATGAGTCAGTACAACTTCATGGCAACTGCTAAAAATAGGAAGAAGGGGAAGTCTAAGCAACTCCATTTGGTGACCTTTTTTTTTCTTTCAAAGAATAAGCAGATGAGAGAGGAATGATAGAATAAAGCAAGTAAGAGTTGGAATTTAGCACTCAACCATCAGTAATAAAAGAGTTTACGAATTATTTCTGACAAAGCCACCCAGCAGCAGTTCAGAAGAGTTCAGTGAGTTGAGAAGGGGGTTTGTGCTGGACTGGAAGCAATAGAAAAACTGAAGAATGTTGAATTCATTTAACAAGTTTGGTGGCTGAACAACAGCACAGCAAATGAAGATCACTGTTGATAAATACAAAGCAGTAGATGCTGAAAAAGAAAAAGTATATGCTGATGTATTTTGCTGAATTTAAACATACCAGTGACACAGATATAATTCCAGACAGATTAGCAAAGATGTGCTCAGAGTTCATCTAAATAAATAAGACAGAAGGATGTTAATCAACAAGTTTTAACTGATTTATGAAATAATATTAGGCAATCATATTAGAACATTATACAGACCATCTATCTAAGTGGTGTGGTTTCATCTAGAATAGCACCTGTTACAAAATTACCTTGTCTCAAGAAAGATGCCATAGAGGGGGACCAGAAAGGGAGAAAGAGTTGCCATGAAGCATGAAAAAACAGAGAAACTTGGCTGAACACAGGGTGAAGAAAAAAATATGGCATCCTTACCCTCAGAGAGTAGGGGCATAGGAAGAATATGGAAAAAGTAAAGATCCAGTGAATAATTCCAATATAAGAATTTGCTTCTCCAAGATGGGAAATTGCTGTTCTTGCTGCTTCAGACAAAAAAAAACAAAAAAAAAAAAACAAAAAAAAAAAAAAACACAAAAAAACCAAAAACACCCCAACAAACATGGTAAGGGACCGTTGGTTGAGGTAATAGGTATCAAACCTCAAAACTAATAAAAGAAAATAAATTTTTCACAAGCTTATTTGAACTGTAGAACATGTAATTACACTGTAGTTCTCAAAATCAGGGAGTACCTGGGGCTTGAAAACTTCACAAGGTTCAAAGAACAGGTTGTTTCCAGACATACCAGCAATATCTTAAGTTTTAGTAGCTAATGCTAAGACAAACAGTAAAAAAGACAACAGAAAACATGCAGGAGAATTTATGCAACTGTAATTCTCCATGAATAGGAGAAGAGTTCTTGGAAGAGGCAGCTTATCTCATGCCTGGAGGAGAAACTGCCTTGCTCTTTCTATAGAAATACCTGATTCTGGCCACTGATGGAGAAAGGCTGCTAAATTTTCCAGTCTGCAGACTGGGAATTTTTTGCTTTCCTCGTGCTGTGAATCTGAGACACACAAAAAACTTCAGAAAGAATTCCAGCTGTGAAGGAGAGGAAGTGGAGAATGTAGAGGCAACAAGCACAGAACTCAGCTTAACGAGTAAGGCAAACAAGTAAAAGTTGCATTTCTAAGGCCATATCTACAGAGGACAGTGGAGTGTAACACAGAAACTACCCAGCTGGCTGTGAGAGAGCTGGCACACCATACAGTACACTACAATAGCTTGGGAGACACCAGTTCAGCTACTGAAAACAGAGCAGTCACAACAATATGGAGCTTCATCTGAGCCAGTAAGCCCTGCTCCACAGAATAGCTAATTAGAAAATATTGTGCCTAATTGCAGAAGAGCTTCTTTCTCTGATGGCTGAGCACTGCTGGCACTGGGTGGTGGAAAGCCTCAGTGCGTGTGTCACTTGTGTCACTACCAGTGGGTGAAAGGAAAAGGATAAGACGATGTGATATAGTTCCTGATTGTATTGAGTGATGTCTGTCACAGCACAGAAGACAAAAGGAGCCGCTTTCACTCTGATTCAAATCAGCAGCTCACCGGGCACTAAGGAGAAGGTGCTATCCAGCATAGTTAATGGCCAATTATTGTTAGTGTTTGGTTTTAAGTGAACTTGCTTTTGGTATATTGTTTGAATTCTCATCCCAGCTGAGTGTTTGTGTGACCACCATGAAATTAAATAATTCAAACACGCAATGTTCTTTTCCTGCAAGTGCCATTGCTCCAGTAAGTGGCAATAGGCACAAAATACAACACTTTCAGGAGGAGAAATCTAGAGAAACGTGTGTCCCATAGGAAAATGTTCACTGGGGATCTAGGAGGTGTGGGTTCCAATCCACTCCTCCCCAAAGAAACTATTCATTTTCCTGTTTGCATTTTCTATTAGGATGGATCTGAGCTGCCTGTGGAAATAGCCTGCAAAAAAAACTTCAGGAACTCTTTTTTGAACAGTTCTGATTCTGGATTTATGGGCTTTGAATAGGCTTCAAACGACCATCCACTCCGTATGTGTGTTTGGGTGAGTATTATCAGTACTAGAGAGACCTTGTACAAGCCCTGTGGCACAATCCTGAAGTGTTTAAAGAGCAGCCAAAGCCCTTGACTTCATGCATGATGAAGTCTTGAGTCTGTTTGTAAAGCAATATTTTGGGAAAATATTGCCCACGGAACTGTCACCCTTTTAAAATCTCTTCACCAAACCAAGAGTCCTCAGTGCTCCTCTGGAGTCTCTGGAGCTTTGCACATAAAGCTGCCAATGGTCTAGCTGCCCTGAGAAAAACTTGCATCTGAAATAGCTTTTGGTCTTTCCCCAACTGATTAAAATAGAAGGAAGTGCACGACACCTTCCTTCCTACGTCCCTATGTATAATGTGAGTGAAGCTGGCAGGTTTCCAGTGACTGAGGGTCTCTGCAGAAAAGTTCCACTGACACCTTTACACTAACACAACTATTTACTTTAGAGCCTGTACTGGAAGGAACTATTCGTACTCCTGAGCTTCAGGTTACTTTGTTCTTCAGTGCATGTTAGAGCTTCTCTGACACTTTTAAAGGACACAGTGAAATCTCCCTCTTTTCTAGCCACTGACTCCAGCTAATGGGTACATGCAATGCACAGAAGCAGCATTCTCCACCTTGCTGCAGGGAGTCATCTTCCAAGGAACGCAGCATTAAAAACAACAGATGTGACCTCAAAGAACATCACACCAAATATGCAGCTGATTGCTGGTTTGCATTTGCCTAAACAGCTGCAAACACACGTAAGAGCAATAGCCATATGTGCAAAAGTATGTGCACACACACACAGGCACATGGACACACAGACACACGGATGCATAGACACACAGACATGGATGTACAGACACATGGACACACAGATGCATAGACACATGGACACACAGACACATGTACACACAGATGCACAGACACACACACGGATGTGTGGACACATGGATGCCGAGACGTAAACTCAGGTAGATGGACACACAAACAAACGGATGCATGGACATGCAGACACATGGACATGCAGACACATAGACATACAAACCCACAGATGCATGGACACATAGACACATGGACACAGACACATCGACAGACAAACCCACAGATGCATGGACACATGGATGCACAGACACACAGACACATGAACACATAAACACATGAACACATGGGCACATGGACACACAGACACATATACACATGAACACATAAACACATGGAAACATGGACACACAGACACATACACACATGGATACATGGATGCATGGACACACAGACATCACAGACACATAGACACACAGACATACAGACACGTGCTCAGACACAGACTCACAGGCAGGTGGACAGACGACACACGGACTAGATGAACAGACACACACATGGACACACAGATACACGGACAGATGGACACATGGACTAGATGGACAGACAGACACATGGACACACAGACACACAGACAGATAGACACATGGAAACAAACTAGACAGACACATGGACACACAGATGGACGGACACACGGATGCACAGACATATGGACAGATGGCCACATGGACACACAGACACACAGACACATGGACTAGACAGACACATGGACACACGGACAGATGGACAGTCGGACACACAGACACATGGACAGACGGACAGACGGGCACACGGACGCATGGACACATGGACACACAGATGCACAGGCATACGGACGCATGGATACATGGACAGATGGACACATAGACAAACGGACACATGGACAAACGGACACATGGACTAGACAGATACACAGACACACGGACAGATGGATGCATGGACACATGGACAGACAGATACATGGACTGAGAGACACATGGATGCACAGGCACACGGACGCAAGGGCACACAGATGGACGGACACACGGACAGATGGACGCACGGACACATGGACACATGGACAGACGGACACACAGACGCATGGATACATGGACACACAGATGCACGGACACACGGACAGACGGGCACACGGATGCACAGGCACACGGAGGCACGGACACACGGATGGACAGACACACAGATGGACGCATGGACACACGGACACACGGACGCACAGACACACGGACAGACGCACGGACGCACGGACACACGGACAGACGGGCACACGGATGCACAGGAACACGGACTCACGGCCACACGGACGGACGGACACACAGACAGATGGACGCACAGACACACGGACACACCGACACACGGACGCACGGACACACGGACAGAGGGACAGCCGCACGCACGCCCAGCGGCGGGCCGGCCGCTCTCCAAGGTGCTGCAGGCGGCGGCTCTGCGCTCCTCCCGCAGCTCCCGCGGCTCTGCCCGTTGCAGGATTTCCCTAGTTTCTCCCCATCAGAGGCACTTGAGGCTATAAATCACCGTGTCAGATCAAGGAGGGTCTGCGCTTCTATGGTCAACGTCAAGTAGAACTTTTACGCGGTAGATAACTCATTCCACGCAGAGGCACACACTTTAGGGAGGATTTTATTTAACTCTTGGTCTTCTAAGAGTTTTGTGACACAACTATAAAGCACATCTTATCATAAACACAATCCTAAGATTGCTTGCCCCCTTGATAATGTTTTTTAACTCTGATATCCATAAATGAAGGCCCTATACTTCTAGTTGTTCTCTTTTTCCTGGAAGACACTTTTCTGCCTGTACTCAGAAGTACATCTGACAGCCTTAAACATATGCTATACCATCATAGTTAGCAATTGTCTTTCCAAGTCTGGACGAAGGTGACAACGGTTCTTAGCAAATACATTTTGCATATTTTTCTGAGTCTGTTTTCAGATCTGCCCACTTATATACTTACTCAACTGGGATACTGCAACATATGCAAAGAGCAATTATTCCTACACACACACACACACACACACACACACACACAAAAGTGCAGATCTGCAATTTATAGGGCTTTATAGGGCTTTACTGATAGGCAAACTACTTGCATATTTACATTAAAAAGTGCCCCCTCAGCTTTGCTGTGCCTAGCAGGATGCTCTTCCAGATGCTGTGTTTATCCTTAATAAAACAGTAGATTTGATTTTCCAGTTCGCCACCTAGCTGCTCCACAAGAGAGGGGATCATTTTAGCTTTGAAAATTAGTTTCTGAGCCCCATCTAAACCTGCTGGGAATTTCCATTTCATCAGTGCAGTCTGTTTGGAATAAGACCTAGTATGTAGGGCTTTGAGAATGAAAGGGGCCACAAAACCACTGTTGTCATGCAGAGGGAAAGTGATTTTCTGTAAGGCAGTGCTTAATGCTGCTGGCAGATGAAAACAAGACACCTACTTGCTAGCTGTGCTGGAGGACTTAAAAGTTTCAACTAGGAAGAACAAACCAAGATGTTCTTAGTTCCCTAGCACTTGCAAATTCCAGGCTCTGATATGTCAATGTTTCTGTGCCTTCCCCTGGCAGATCTAACTGCTTTATAACACTCCTATGCTCTGGACACAGCTAAATGATTGCATGCCCTTTTCTGTTAAAGGTTTGACCATCAGTTTATTTAACTCATTTAATTTCCTCTGGTAAGTGTCTATTAGCAATTTATTTGCATGGAGCCTGGCTCGCTGTTGCCTTGGTTTGGATTTGTTCCTTCCTTTCTCCTGGCTCTCTGTGGTCTGCACCGTCAGGATGATTTGCTGTTCCTTTGTCTCATTCTTGCCAACGTTTTCCCATCATCTGTCAGATGCCTGCCTCCCCCATGCACAAAGCCATTAAAATCAGCTGTCTGTTGCAGTGCTGGAGGTAAACAAGCTTGGGAGCCCCAGGGAGGGCCAAACAGCAGCAGAGCAGCAGGATGAGTGGTGGCGAGCACAGCCTGCAGCCAGGGTGCTTGGGGAGGGCATCGGGAGCAGCAGCCCCACAGCCTGCACTGGGCCCTGCTGGGAGTGAGGTGCCCAGCTCAGCTGGCTGAGCATGGCTGCCTCCTGCTTTCACTTTGCACTTGTGTAACAGCCTTGTGCCTCTTGGGTCAAGTGCCTCTTTGCAAGCATCTCTTTTTCCACAGAGATTAAGGCCTTCTCTCTGCTCTTCCCAGTCCCATTGGCCTAAAACTGGTGGCAAAAACTCTAAGGAAAGAGGTGCTCTGAGTAAAGTGGCTCTCAGAGCTACTTCTTTCCCCTTGGAGGCCATGCATCCACCTCCAGCAGGGGCCAGGGAGGGGACCAGAACTCTGAAGAGGAATCAATTGTCTCAGTTTGCAAGGCTGGCTGTGTCTCACACTTGCTTTCTCAGTCCCCCAAGAAAGACTTCTGCTGGATGGCAAGCTGATCATCTAAGCCATGGCAAACAGGTTGGGAGGTAACCAAGCCATCAGGATACCCTCCACCAGGCATCCCTGCATCTAGGGGTGCTCCCTTCCTCCTATGAAACTTGGCAAGTCAGAAACAGGTGAGGGGAGCCAGGCTACTTTCCTTGGCCATCCTTATCTGTCTGAGGATAGAAAGAAGCTAACAGAAGGGAAGTTCTCATCTGCCCTGGCTCCATGTGGATATGGAAGTGAGAAGGAAGCTGGCAGGTTTGCCTGGGGTCTGCCCTTTTCTCATATCCCCTCTAACTCCAATCCTGTTGCAGGGGGGTGAAGCAGGGGACAGTAGGCACCGTAGGAGCAGGGGGACGACCCACCCAGGGCACTTTGCTCCTGGCCTCTTTGTATCCTCCCTGGACCTTGAGGGGACCTTGAGTCTCTGCAGATATCTCTGTGGCCCCCGGGTGCGGGTGAGGGCTGAACAGGAGAGAGACCGCACCCCCTGAGTATAAGAGGAAAGACCACCTTGGAAGTGGTCCCCATGGACACCCCTCCAGCTTCTCCACCCCTCGCCCACCCCAGCTATAAACCCCTGGGGACAGGGCAGTCAGTCCTGCCGGAGCACACCCTGATGAGCATCCCCAAGCCCGGGGGAAAGTGCCATTTGAGAGACGCTTGGCTGAAGGCAGTGATACGGCCCGCAGCAAAGTCTTGCTAGAAATCATTCGGCATCATTGGATACGGATGCGATTCCTTTTGGAAATCTCCTGGCTAAAAGTTACTATCTTTGCCTCCCCTCCCCAGTAGTGCCTCTCGGTCCCTCCGCGGGAGGGGAAGATCATCATTAGCAAATATTCGCCTCCTCATGCGCTTTCCTTCTTTCTGCGAGAGAAGGGCTGAGCGTTTTTTTCTGCGTTTTTACGATGGGTTTCTCTCTACAGCTGTTTAGCACACTGTAAAAGACTCGGCTCTGCCACTCTCCCTTCTCTTGCACGAGCCTGGAGTGGGGAGGGGGATTTATTTTTAAATGTTTTAAGCTCAGGAGCAGGGTTTTTCCCCCTCAGGAGTTGCGTCTTGCATGGTAGTGCCCTAAAGAGAGGAGCCGCTAATAACAGATGCTCTGTTAAACTTAGAGGCGCTGCTTACCACAGAGTCACCGGGTGCCATCAAGATGTATCTGCTGAGATTGATGAAGAGCAAGGATCCGCGGGCTCGGGCGGGCAGCGCCACTCACACGTGCTTCGCTGGTGGGGGGAATCTCCGCTCCCCCCAAGCAGGCTGGAGACAGGGAATGTGGAGGTGGGGGACACACGGCAGGGTTTTCAACACTGGCCTTTTATTTCTGTGGGAGATCACAGAGGGAGGAGATGTGTGGGAGAAGCGGAGATGCTCCCGGGCTCGGGTGAGGTTTGCATGGCGGAGGATGCCCCTGCAGCCGTCCCAGCGCTGCAGCCCAGAGACCACTCGGCGCCGAGCAGCACGGCACTGGGGAGCCCCCTGCAGCTGGGTAGAGCTGCGCTGAGCCCCAGCCCCAGCCTGGAGGTATCTCCTGCTTTCCCTCCAGCCGTGGGGAGCAGCGAGCTGCTGGGAGCGGGTCCTGCCCGAGACCTCTACCTCTCTCCTGCGATGGAGGGAGGGACAGTCCCGAAGACTGCCGTGTGGGGCCAGGGTCGCCCCGGGATACGGCCGCCCCCCCGGACCCCTCGCTCCGGGAAGGGCTGACTCGTGCTCCCGGTCATTAAATCTCTGGAAATGAGCAGGCATGATCAAACACTCGCGATGTCGCTGGGAGAGAAACCACCACCACCACCACCACCACTAATAATAATAATAATAATAACAACGACAACAACAACAACAATGATGGGAAGAGGAGGCAGGCATTGTCCCTTTTGATGTTGCTGATCATCTTGGTTAATGACTGTCAAAATATGTTAAGCACCAAGGTCTTGGAGGCAGCCCCTGGGAGATGCAGAGGGTGGCCGGGCCTGAGGCTGGAGCTCTATCTTGCAAAGGACTGGACAGCCAGGCTACGAGGGTGTCTGTCCCCTGGCCCGGTGTGACTGTGCTACAGCCTGCTCATGGCTTGCTTCCACACTCCTGGCACCAGTTCTCATCAGAGTTGCCTGGATAGCTGTCTCGTAACTCTACTGTAAAGTCCAGCCAAAATTTTCTGTGAGAGCCAAGAAACCAAGAGGCAGACGTCAGGTCCCAGCTCTCTTGATGCTCACAAAGAGCTACAAGTGATCGAACCCTTAAACCCTGTGCAAGTGCTTTCAGGTAAAGAAATGCAAACTTGTGTAACACTGAAGCTTGAGTATCTCCAAAATCCAGAGCTCGCCACACCTCCAGATTTAACCCTGCCACCCAAAGCAGGAGAAATACCCACCCCAGGGCAGAGCAGAGGATCTGCTACTCTGCTACCTGCTACCCTGAAGGCACATCACCCTCTTCAGAGTAAATCCACCCCTGAGATCCTTCCAGGAGCAACAGCTAAATATATGGTGAGTAGCATAGGAAGCTCCTCTGCCTGGGGCAAGCCCAGGCCAAGAAGTACTTTCTGTGAATTGAAGAGGTCTTTGGAGTGGAGAGGAGGGGAGTGGTTGGGCCGTGGCTCGTCAGCCCTTCAAGAAGAGAGATGGGGCAGGGGAGGCAGCAGCCAGAAGCCAGGGTCACCTTCAGAAGGTGCTTCTCTCTCTCCTCTTCACTTATCACTTCTCCCTATCATTTTTCAGACAACAGGCAAGATGGGTTTCCCTGTCCCACTTCCCACGCTGACAGTCCCTATCCCAAGGGAAAAAGCATCACTGTAGACCACAAATCAATTTCGGTCCAGGAGAAAGGCAAACAAAGACAAAGCAAACCTAAAGATGTTTATATGTAGATTATTTTCATCGAACTGGCAAGTTCCCTTAAGCAAAGTAAATACTTCTCAGCCTAGTGACTATTAATTAAAGGGGAATGCTTTACACTCAAGGAGAATTAACTCTTGTTTGCCAAATGTAATCTGTTTCCCATAATTCATTTGTCATTGTGCTGGGGAAGCAGCTTTCCATGAATATTTCCACACAATAATCAGTTTTAAAAACTAAACTGGATTTAATGTAACAACATTTTTCCACAGTGTGTGGAGACCCTGATGACTACAATAATCTAAAGGTAAGATCTCCTTCTCTCTTTCTTCTCCAGTACCTAGCTTTAGACTTACAGCTATCATGGAACTGCAAAAAAAAGTAACCAGAAATAAAAAGGAGAGCGTGGTGGGGAGAGATGGGGAAGAGGTTATGGGGGTGTGGGTGTGGGGGGTGTGGGGGAGAATCGGTTCTGATGTGCAAATTGTAGATAAAGACTTCCGATGAGGAAGAGGGGAGTGTCTGATGAGGAAGAGGGGAGAATGTGTTGAGAGATAACAAGAACCAGTGATTTCTATTCAGCAAAGGCACCAAATCAGAGCGCGAGGCAGATCCCATTGGAGGAGAGCCTTCAACAGCCACTAATCCTGTCATATGGAAAGAAAATTGTAAATGTTCTCTGCAGAAACCGCCTGCCCATTGCAGCTAATCGAACCCACTTCGCACTCACACACCCCCACCCACCACTACACCCCCCCCCCCCCCGCCCCCGCAGGCGGGCAGCAAGCGGACCCGCAGCCGCAGCACCTCAGCAAGGACATTCACTCGAGATGCTCACCTAGGCGCCCGGTTTCCCCTCCCTCACCCCCACCCCCCCACACACACCACCCCCCCCCGAAGGTGGCAGCTTGCCCTCATTTCCTCAGAAGCGCTGAGGGAAGTATGAATTATTACCAGCTCACTCATGAGTCCCAGCTTCTGCTATTTTTAATTTCTCCAGCTTTACCTAAAGCGTTAAGCTCGGTTTGATAGCACTATTGCTGCACATTTATTTATTTATTTTTTTTAAAAGCTCAACTTGGCTGAACTGAAGCAGAGACTCCCCAGGGCCAGAGCCACGGAGGGTGCGCGTGTAGATGTGTGTGCCTGTGTGTGTGGGAGGGAGAGAGCGAGCGAGAGACAAAAACTCCACCAGCCTGGACAATGCCAGTTCTTGTTTAAAGCTTCCAAACTGCTGTCCTTGCCCCCCCGTTATCACGGTGCCAAGTAATCTGTCTTTCCCCTACCCCAGCCCCCCTCCCTCCCCTCGGAAGATATGGAAGGGAAAGATAAAGCGGCTGCCGCCGGGCGCTGACTGCGCGCAGCCCGCATGCCTCTGCGCCGGAGCCGGGGCCGCTCCGCAGCCGCCGCTTGCAACGAGCCGCTTCCAGCGGGATGGGATGCAACTTCTGGTAATTGGATCACAGGTAGGAAAGCTTTGGGTTCTACTGACGTTTTTGCTCTTTCTCTCTCTCTCTCTCTTTTTAAATTTCCTTTTTCGTTCCGTTTTCTTGTCTTCTTCTCCCCCCCTCCCATTTTTTTTTCTTTCTCGTCCTCTACCCTCCGCCCCTTCTTCACTGCACCTTGAATTTCATCCGCTCCTGTCATAGGAAAGCTCCCGCCAAGAAAATAATGTCCAAGAAACTAGCTTACGTTTTGCTTCCTGGTAGAAGGAGCAGAACACAACACAGGGAAACTTTTGCTGAAAGGGTCCATAGCGGTGCGGGTCACCGGGGTAAGGCAGTGAGAGGAGAGAAGGCAAAGCGATTGCCCCCAGCACAGAGCCTTTCCCTGTTGAGTTACAGTTGCGATGCTAATCCCATAACCGAGCCTAGCATGGCATAGAGGGAGAGGAGAGACGCAGCAGCCTGGTTTGGAGGAATCCTCACAATTTCCAAGCGCTGTCCACAGGGGTTTTATATAAATGCTGCATTCCGACACAGGGACATCTCCCGGACTACCCTTCCCAAATCCCTCTGTGACATGTTTGTTTGACGACTCCTGCAAAATGTCACCAGGAGCCGGGAGCGGAGCCTGCCCGCGGAGCGCGCTGACGGGCAGACACGGGGCGGGGGGTACCCCTGCCCTGCCGGGGACCATGCGGGGATGAGCGGTATAAGGGGAGGAGGCTTCCGCTGTGTCAGTGCGGTCCCTCGCCCCTCAGCATCCCTCCTGGGGACCGTGCGCCTGCCCGGGGTCAGCCCCCGTCTCCGCTGCCTCAGGTCTCCTGTCCTGCCTCGGGCAGGGGGAGCGCGGCCGGGGGGTGCCGCCGGGGGCGGGGAGGGTGCAGGGGTTTCCCCGGCTCGTTTCCGACCCCGCTTCCCCGGCTCGGTGCCCCTGCGGTCCGGACCCCGGTGCGGCCAGGGAGCCGGGGGTGGCGGCGCAGGATGCTCCGGGGCCTGGGCCGGCTCACCCCGCTGCCCCGGCCCGACCGAGCCCCCGGCAGGGCTGAGCCGGTCCCGGCCGTGCCTCCGGGCTCCTTTCCCTTTCGCCCGCGCCGCCGCGACGGGGTGCTTGTGGTCAGGAGGAGCGATCCCTTGCGGGGGAGCTCAGATCAAGCTGTGGCAGCAAAACCGCCTCCCAGAAGCGGCTGTGGGGCACAGAGGTGCCGCTGTCGCCCAGAGCCCAGCCACCTCGGAGGCTCTGGAGGGGCAAAGTGCTTTCCGGGACGCTGCTTCTCCGGTGCAAGTCGAGCAGGGCCGTCCCTCCGGGTAGGGCCGCGCTCCGCTCCTCGCCTGCCCCCCGCCCGCTGGCGGCTTCCCCGCGGCCGCCGGCGCCAGGGCGGTGGGGAGCGGGCGGTTGCGGGCGGCCGGGCCGGCCGGGGCTCCCGGGGGCAGCTTTGCTGCCATGGGGCTGCCAGGGGGAGGCTGCCGGGCCCTGTGACTCATTCCCACCGGCCTAGGGGCGAGTTCATCCCTTCGCTGGGGAACAGACGAGGGGCGCTTCCTCCCTGCTCCGTAAGACTGTTTTTCCCTACCGTTTTCATGTGCTGAAGTTCCTTTAGGGCAAGGAGTGGTAGCTTTTATTTTCCAACTGGAAGACTCTGAGGAAGGGGTAATTCTTGTGAATGTAGCCAGAATAACAGCTCTCCACATTTTTATGGGGAGTGTGTCTGCACACATTGGCTCGTCCCTATCCTTTAAGGAAGATCTTCCCTTTGCAGGAGGGAAAAAGGCAAGGGGGAGGGTGGGAGAGTACAAGGGCCAACCTCTGCTTGACAGCCTGCCCTTGCAGCTTCAGGGGAAGGGAAAAAAAAGAAAAAAAGACCAACAATGAGGAAGGTTAATACAAGGATCAGAAGTATTGCACGCTGTCTGCTTTTATGGTATTGCATCGCCTGCAATCACAACCCCTGTCTAAATACACACCAGCCTTGATCGTATGGTTTATGACACCAGCGGCTCTCGATGACTCATCTATAAACCGCATTAAGCTACAAAGAGTACATTCCCTCTCTCCTTTAGGCTCTTTTTGATTATAACTTTGGTTGAACTTCCCCTCTTCAGGGTTCCTGGACCGCAAAAGCAGCCTTGTTTGCCTTTGCAGCAGCCGAGTGAGAAGCGCAGTGGGCTCATTGACTTGGCGAGCATGTACCCCACTGAGCTGCCCTCTCTGCCCCTGCCCGCAGTGCTCTGTGGTTTCTGCATTGCAGTCCACTTGGGAAAAGGGCTCAGTACATGTGGAGGGGGTGCCTAGAATGTCCCCGAGTTGCTTTAGATAGTGGTCAAAATAGTAAAAAAAGAGGTCATGCTCTTCTCCCATCCACAACCAAGATTATGAGTAATATCCTCTACCCAAAAGGTTGTAACTCTACATCTGGGTAGAGCTTGGGGAGATTTGGACCATGTGTGATTGGGAATGTCCTGAGGATGTGGAAGGGGCAGCAGGCATGCTGTGCTGTGCCATCGCCCAGGAGGGACACTAAGACACAGAAAGGGGGAAACTGGGGCCATCAGTGAAAAACATCATCTGTGAACAAAAGCTTTTTTTTTCTCTCTCTGTGTTCAGTCCCATGCCCCCGTTGTCATTTTGGCTGTCACCTCTGTGCTGACTCCCTGTGTGTGTTTCATGGCTTTCAGTTGCTCTAACTGCTTGGATCTTTCAGACCACTGGGTGTCTAAATCAGTAGTCTTTTGAGGACATCTGCTATGAAATCTCCCACTGTTGTTGATACAATCCCAGGCAGTTACTCTGCCCCATCACTCCTGTAACCCACTCACCCATTCACCCAGACTTTCTCTTCTGCACTAATACCATGACCTACATGCAAAAGACTTATTTTCTGGTCTTGTTTCCATAGCAATACAGCATGGGGAACGCAGACAAGCAGATCCCTTTTCTGTGAAATCAAGACTTGTTTTAAACTTGAGTTCAATTTTAAGGAAAGTAGGGATCCACAGAGAGTTGAATTCCCAGCCCAAAGTCCAGATCTCCACACCCTCTAGCGCCAGAGGCAGGGGATGGAGAGCATCCTCAGGCACAGGGAATGTGAGGGCTCACAGAATTTTACAGGGGAGGGAGAGAAACAAGTGATGTTCCCTCAGTGTATGTTCCCAGCCAGCTATTTCCTCTTCTAAATCCCAAGCTGAAAAAAACAAAAAAAAAAAAAAAAAAAAGAAGCAGATGGGGTTCAGCTGGTCCTGGTTTGGTCACCCAGAGTTTAATGTTGCAGTGGGTTAAACTATGAAGGAATAAATATGAAGAGATTGAGAAACAGAGGTGGGAAGCCCAGTCTATATCTAGCCATTTATTCACAAATTTTGGATCATTCTGGCTTTGAGCTTCACAGCTTGCAGCAACTTGCAGCTAATTCTGAGAGATTTGAAGGCACGGAAGAGGATTACTCACTTGTGAAAATGTTGCCCTGACCTTTTATGGGTTCTTTGGGTGGGTGGATGGGTAGACAACAGTAATCAGGCTAAGGAAAGCTGAAAGGACTTAGATCCATCCCATATGAATGGCAGGGATAACTTTTTCACAAATGCTTGTAGCTTTAAATCTTAAAAAGCTTAAATTGTATGGTAGCATTTCAAGCCCTGTTAAATCTGAGCCTGGGTTCCCATCTCTAAGAACCAGTCTGCACAAAGGACCAAGCACTGGGAACTGCTGTAATGAAATGAAACAATTAGCACACTTGCCACACACCACCCTACCCATCTTTTCCAGTTCCTGTATTTTGGCAAAGATAGCTTTAAGTTTTGCCAGGGTCGCCATAGCTTTTCCTGGGTCAGAGCTGTCCAAAAGATGCAGTTACCTACTTGCTTGTCCTTGATCCACCAGCTGAACACCAACTGCCTGTGCCTAGCAGACTGCATTCCCTAGCCCTCTCTACCAAGTTGAGCTAGGATCTCTTGTGGACTTCCTACATCTCCCTGATACAAGTGGGCAGAATTAAAAGATGAGGCTGCCCCTGGAGTTGTATTAAAATGCTGCATTCCTTTCCCTTTGGTCCCGAGTTGTTTCTACGTAAAAATGTTTTAGGCTGCGGACATGCCTGTCATTTTGGACCATCTGTCCTACCTTTAAAGCTGTATCATTACCTATATCTAGCATCATTTGTTCCCTGTAGAGGGAGATACATAATAGGAGGTGTTCCAAAGACATATGTCTCTCATATAACAAGATTTTAAGTCCTAAAAGGATGGGACAGTGTGGTGAGTTTCATCTCATTTCTATCAAGAACTTCCTAAAGAATGTTTGCCAGTGAGTCTAAGACATGCAATGAGATTTTAGTGGTCCGTGTGCTTCATGTATTCCTTTTTAAGAGTATGATAAGGATAAAATGAAACAGACCATCATTTAGGGCCAGCTGCTTTGCTGAGGGCGTTCTGCATGTTTTCTTTTTGACGAGATGATCCTCTGATTCCTGTCTTTCCAGTATCTCTTTTGACTCTGATCTTAATTACATTCTTTCAAATCAGGGGTGACTCCACTGACTTTAATTACTTCTGGTTTATTGCAGTGTAACTGAGCTCAGAATTTGACTTTCACAGAAACATAGTAAGTGTTGTAATTAGAATATGCCAGTGTTTTGTCAACTGCTCATGTAAGAGCTCTGTTTCGTCAGCCTCTGCCGAAAGGGAAATGCAATGTGATAATGTATGGGGCACCTCTGACAGCGACGACAATGAAAGATGTCTAGAAGCAGCCACAATACAAATAAGTGAGAAATTCTGTAAACCAGCATCTGACAGGGTTTTCCTTAAGCTCTCGCAAAAGCTCTGAGCAAACTGTGGGCAGGTGTAGGGTTTTTTTAGTTTTTTGTTCTTTTTTGGGGAAAGAAGTGGAATGAGACAAAAAATATCTTCATAGATCTTTCTTCTGAATCATTGTGAAAATTAGTGTTGGAAACCAAGGAGATAACATAAACCTAGTAATTTAAAAGAATTCTCTTGCTTAGTAATTGCTCCAGGTCAATTTTTTTTACATAGCCTGAATATATAAACCTGTCTTGATTTTGGTGAAGATAGGATGATCAACAAACTGAGGATCAGACCCTTCATTTTTATAATCCATTCCAACATGTGAGAAATAAAAATTAGCAAAATCTGTCCATGAAAAAAAAATAAGTCTCTGGTATAGGCTATAGCATTTTCATGGATTCCTGGTAAATTTTCTCTCATCTTTGCAATGAATTACTGATGTCTATTTCATACTCATCTATCTCATATTTAGTCAATTAGAAAGCAGAGTGTTCATATATTGAAAATGATTCACGAATTTGCTCATGAATAATGGCAACAGGTTCATTCCACTATGATTTCTGAGGTCATTTAGTGCAAGCCAGTGACCGATGATTTATTAATGAAAATATTCATACATCTCAGAAGTTTCATGAACGTTAGCATGAATAATTAATGGAAATTGTGTTATTTGTTATCATTACTCATTATTTTTTTATTCAAAAAGGCATCAGTCATCCAGTTAAAGAACGTTAGAATGTAATGATTGCAACATTGGATCAGGCAGGTGTTTTGTCTTGTCCAGTTTAGTGTCTTTATCAATGTCCCTTGCCACATGATTCAGAGGCAGGTGCAGGGAAAGCTGCACAAGGTATATGCTCTGCTCTGAAATAAAATGTTTTAATGCTCACCAGCTTGTATTTGCTCACTGCCTGGAGACCATTTCCAAATGAAAACAGATACCTGCTTTCCTCACCAAATGGAAACCTCTAGCCATTCTAGACAAACTGCAGATATGCTCACTGGCCGGATAAACAGCTAATCTGGATTTGCCTCCCCGTGAGTTCACTACCTTAGTGATTGCATGTAGCAGCAAGTTCAGTAGGTTAATTACATATTTTCTCGGGAAAACCACACTTCAAGCAACCCTTGATTTATTTAAATTAGTTGTCTTGCAATGTTATTGCTACCTCTCTGTTATATGACATGAAAAGGGCAACAGAAGCACCCAGTTCATTGTACAGGTGCCATTCACTTACTCAACCATGAACCCTCTTGTTCTTTTCTTCTCTCAGTTAGACAGTCCCAGGGTTCCCAGTCACTTTGCGTGTCTTAAAAGCTACTAATTCTTCTACCTCCTTTTTTGGTGATGGACTGACCAATCTGGACACTATTTTCCAGGTGAGGACTATCGGCTTATACAATAAAACTGTTTTCATTTTAACACCTTTTACTCCTTCTGTACACTAATGGAAATTTTGTTTTGTTTGTTGGGTCTGAGGTTTTTTTGAACCGCTGCTGTAGTTGAGCAGAATTTGCAACTGGGTTGTCCACAGTGATGCCAATATCCTTCCTTGAGTAGTCACAGCTGGCTTAGAATCCACAAAGGTTTCTAAGTATTTCACTCCATCGATGATTGTTCTGCATTGGCCAACACTTATTTCCATTTGTGATCTGAATGCTAGGTTCACGCAACTTAATTAGCACACTCTGAAATACTTCAATCCTTATTCCTGTTTTCTAACAGCAATAATTTCATTAAAGAAGTTATACATGGTATAGAATCTTGGACAGCTCACCTGTTAAACTTTTACAATTAAAAATGGTCATTCATGTGTAGTTCCTGCATTCTCTCCCTTGAACAGTTTCCAACTTGTAATAATAAGGTACTTATTCTATGATGACTTAAATTCTTCAAAGAAAATTAGTCAAAGAATTTTAGAAGATATACAAATACTTATATACAAACACTTATCAAGGTTTTTTTTCTTGCTGTATTAGCTTTATGCTTCAAAGAATATATAGAAGAGACAGCATTTCTTTGAAAGAAGCTATGATTTTTATTTTTTTTTTGTCTGTCCTGTATGTAATTCTAGTTTTCGCTAGTTTCAATTTACCTGGAAGTGAAATCAGATTTGTCAGTACATAATACCTAAAATCAGTCCAGCGCCTGTCCTAAAGATAGGTGTGCTAGCTGCTGTCCTCCAGTCCTTCTGTAGCATATCTGACTTCAGCAACAGCTTGCATATTTTTGCTATCAGCGTAGCCACTTAATTTTAAATGCTTTCCAAACCCTTGCATATATAACTACGATGTCCTTGTGACATGCTGCTGTTTAGTTTATCAGTTTGTTCCAGTGTTTCCCTTTTCGATGTTTCATATTCTGAAAGCTCATGTCCTTTCTTGTGTTGAAAAAAGTAGGTCTAGTGTGCACATTGGCACAGCATCATTTGTGGGGAAGATTTACCCGAATGAATCATTTGGAACCTCTGCAAAGTCGTCTTGCTCATTAATTATTCCTGTTACCCCCTGGATGTGTAGCAGATCACATTGGTTCCCTCCTAAACTGGATGAATTCAAGGCCTTTCAGAAATGCCCTGCAGTTCCCCCTTCTGCCCCCCCACTAAAGCTCTCATGCGAACGCATCCTTGGCCCTCTTGATTTACAGCTGACATTCTGTTTGTCCTTTATTATAATTTCCCTCCCTCAGCCAGGGGTTTCACCAAAGCTGAAGTGTCATTTCCTGAAAGCTGCTTGCTTGACTCAAACAACCTCTTGGACCTTAACATTTCACATTACCTTTTTTTTTTTTTTCCCCTATCTTGCCTTTCAGTTTGCTTTCTGCATGACTTCACTGAATCAGAAACTGTCTAATAATATACCTGTTGTTTTGAATCTATGGATTTTATTTTCTTTTTCTTTCATTCTTTGCTTTTCGTTCTCCCCCTCCCTATTTTATTTCTACGTACCTCCATTATTTTTTAAGCAGTTCACTAATTATTATCAGTTTTATCCTCACACCCGTAATGTAGTAATAAGTTCATTACTATTCAGTGGCTGACTGTATCATTTCTTCAGCTACTTCAGACTAAGTTAAAAACACGTGTTGTTATGTTCTCCAGCTATTTTAAAAATCACCTAGAAATTGGGATTTTTGTTTTTTAATCCATTTGTACCAGCTGACCTACCAATATACAGGTGGGTGAAGTCACCCATGATTATCATTTTTATTAGACTTAGGTACCTCTTTGATCTCTCTCCATATAGCCCACTGAATATCAGACATTTCCTAGACTAAATGTGCTAATGCTTTGTGCAAGCATCAGGATTTAATTAAAGAAGGATATTTTTATGCTTTGCACACTGGACCAAGACCAAGGAGATCGCGGATAAGATTCTGATCATGCCACCAACCTCCTGCCTGATCTTTGACACATTCCTATGGTCTGACACAAAGCCTGCTGGGGTCAGGGGCAAACTCTTGTTACCTTTGGGTAGGCTTTGTCTCAGCATCCTGAAGCGGGAAACTCTTCCTGGTCTCATGACAGGGTTGTGAGGGTTCACTCACCACGTGTTGTCAGGTATTGAGGTTCAGATGTGGTGCTGCACATAAAAACAGGAACAGACAGACTCCATGCACAGGGGCTTTCTTTGCACTGGGGTGTTGGAGAATTGAGCCTTTAGGAGCTGATTATCAGGAAAGTTTCTGTTCAGAACAGATAATAAGCTAAAATGTTCAACATCCCTCAAACAAAAAGGTAACGAAGCTCCTCATTGCTCCAGACCTTGGTGAGGAGTAAAAGAGAAAAATGGCTAATAAGGTCAGTTTTACATGGAATAAAGTAGATCTTATAACCTGGTTTTATTTGAAAAAATGAAAGGAGAGAAGTAAACTGAAGGTAATGTTTAATGACTGGATCTAGGTCTGGGGCTTTACTCAGTTCTTTGTGTTTTCAGCTTAGCCAATGTTAAGTGGGGGTAAAATTGCCAAAGTAGAGTTTACAATGCAATGACTTTGCTCAGATCATATACTGCATCAGAGTTGTGTGTAAAAGTTATAAGGACTTGCTGGTTCTCCTGCTCCCCCCTGCCCCAACACTGATTTCTCATGTAAAACAGAGCTAGTGGACTCTGAGAGCAGGGCACACGAGTGCAGCAATGTCCATATGTAGACAGAGAGGGTACATTTTTCTCCTCCACCATTATCTAGGGTCCTTGAGGACTTGCATTATCGTTACTGTGGTAGATTAAATGTAGTGCTTCACACTTCAGTTGATATCAAGGCCAGATGATGTATTAAAAATTGTTCCCTCCGATACTCACTTTCCCATGTGTCCAGCAGCGTTCTGCCATGGTGGGAAATTCAGTTTATTCCATTTTATATCTAATATTGCATGACAGTAAATTAATATGTGTGTGGAAAATGAAAATAGATGAGGGCTGGTGGTGGGAGCCTTGGTGAGGGTTGGTATGGAACAAGTACATGGACAGTTTGCTCCTCACTGAACTTTAGAACTGCTGCTCAACATGGATGTTGGGGTAAGACTGGCTTTCAGGGGAAGGGGACTAGCCAGGGAGATATCTTCTTTGCTGTTGCTTTTCTGTGCTTAGGCTAAGCTGCAAACTGATCTCCTGAGCTGTTACTGGGATCTTTCACCCACACTAATTTCACTTTTCTAGCAGTGTATTCTCAGCTGACGAAAGCTGTCAGAATATGAGTGACATGAAAGGAGAGGCCATCACCAAACAAAGTGCTATATTTAACCTGGCAATGTCATGCCTTCTCAGGTCTGACCTTGAGCCCTAGCAGTGAGGATATAAACAGGCCATCTTGTTTGTAAAGCTTCTTCCTTTAGCCAAACACCGAAGGCTCTTAAATATATCTATATATATAAAAAAAAAAAAAAAAAAAAAAGCAGGGAAGAAAGAAGTTAATACAAGTTACTCTTCTGCTTTTGACATTTGTGATAGCCGGCACACTTAACTGCCACTAGAAGGAAAGAATACATGAAGGGCTCACTGTTAAGTTCTCATTATAAGTGTCTGTTTGATGTCTGCAAGTCATTTTCACAATCTTACCCACTGGGAGTAAATGTAAGGATCTTTACTGAAAGGTTTTGGCATCAGAAGCAGTTACCTGCAAGGAATATCCTACTGTTATTAATCATTTTGTGATGTGATTCAATAAAGGGAAAAAACCCCAAAAGTATACAATTGGAAAGAAGCAAGGAAGGAAAAAGAAAGAAGATGAAGGAAACTGTTTGGTCTGTTTCATCTGAAGAAACCTTGTAACTATCTCTCTTCCTTCCTTTAGCAGAGAGTGAGACTGTAAATGTCCTACTTTGAAGCACAAGGGAATGCAAAATATCTGGTTTTTAAAAAAACAGATAGCTCAAGTATTGCCATTCTTTGGAATGACAAATTTGGCAATTAATATTCCACATTATTGTCTTTAATACCTCTTAGAAATCAAAGTGGGGTGTGGAAATGACACATAACTAAAAAGATGAGGAGCAATTTTCTTGTTACTTCTTTCAGAAAATAGTGACACGAGCTGAATTCCTAGTTTCACCATACATTGCTGATGTGGCCTTGGACAAACTCAGCAGCCTCCTGTACCTCAGCTTCTAACATGGACATTGTATACAATAGCGTTTGCATTCTTACATCTTTCTTTGCCCTTTCTCTTTAGATTTTAAAGTGTCTGGCAGCACTTCTGTGACAGTCTGCACAGAGGAACCTTACTTAAATTTGAGTATCCATAGAAAGAAATGTTTGATACAGTATCTTTCAAAATCTCAGTTGTTTTTTATTCCATATAAAAATTGGCTTATAACATGGACCTGATCTTTCTCCCCTTTAGGGAGTAAGAGCCTTTCCATTCCCCCCTGGGTGTTGCTGGCACAGGCAGCTATACACAGGATACCTCTCATCAGCCTCTGTCTGGAGCAGGTCTGAGATAGATCTTCTTAAACCCTGAGACCATATCTGCCCATGCATGTGCTGCAGCCATACAGAGGAACTTGGAAAGGTACAGAGGAAGGTGACAAAGACGGTGAGAATTACTTGCCTTCCAGAGAAGAAGTGTTCAATAGACTAGGACTTCTCATCCATCAAATGATGTGACTCATAAGAAATGCCTGTAGGTCTAAGCAACCTTGAAGAAAGGGAAAAGGTAACAGGGGGCTGTTTCATTTTTTTCACATCAGACCCAGAGCTCTCAGGTGGACATTAACAGGCATAAATTTAGAAAATCACTGCATGCTTGAGCTGTATGATGTTTTGCTGATTCTAAAGGCATAAATGCATAAAAACCATTCAAGACAGAATACTGCAAGAAAAACACTACCAAAATCTTTGTAATGCAAATACAGTCACAGGGATCTCCCCACACCACCAGCTGCTTCAATCTAAGAAATGTATGCTGGGGAGGTATCACTGTATACCTGTTCCCTTTGCTTGCTTTTTGCTACTGGTCACTTTTGAGAGAGGACAGCGGGTGAGCTGGCTTAGGGAGAGTTGCTCTTGCACTCAGAGCATCACTTGGAGCCATTGGGGTAGTCATCTTCTTTGGAAGATGCTCAACTTGTTTTGCTTTTGCTGCTCACCAGAAATGTGCTGTCTTTCTGCCTGGGTGCTTTTCAAAACAACCACAAGACATTTTGGAAAGCTGTTTAATTAGCCCCTGACTCCTCAGAAAGACCTCCTACAAATAAATCCAAAGATTCTTTGTTTTATTGGTTCATTATAACAGTTGGAGATTTTTGATATACACGTGGTTTCCAGGCAGATCTCAATGCCAGCCGCAGAGTCTGCTTTCCTGACCCACTGTCTGAAACTCTGATATAACAGCCTGAGATAACCTCCTTGCAGACACACTTCTCTTTCAGCTTAATGCCTTTGTGTTCCCTTTATAGGCGTTCCTTTTACAGGGGAACAGTGAGTTGAGAAAGGGAAAATGTGGTCATAGTTCTGCCTTTAGTCTCTCTTCTCATTTAGTCTTCTACTTCCAGCAAGCAAACTGGAACAAACAGGCTATACGTGCCAAAAATGAGGAAGGATGTTGCAGGCTTTAGAAGACCTTTGCATCCCTGTAAAAGTGACAGGAGAGAGCCTCCCTTGGCAGTTGCATGTGTACAATTTCTTACCTCGTTACAGCAGACCTGCCCCTCCCAAATGCCAAAGAGAGATGATTCCTCCTTCTTGCTTTTCACTTGAAAGCTGCAAAATCACAGCCTCCTCAAAGCTCTGTATCATTTTGTGTGCTGTACCAGGATTTAGACAATAGGTTTTTAACTAGTGAGTCCTAAGGAAAAAAACAATTTTACAGAATAGAAAACTAAATCTGAACTTATGATGAAGGAGATACTTCCTGAAGATGATCTCTGCTTCACTGATGTCTTTTATTTCTGTAGGTGGTGGGACATAGGTTCATTGGAAAGCTCTCTAGGTTAAAGTCCTCCTGTTATGACCATGGTCCTGTGGGAACCGCACCATTCTTTCACCTACGCAGGATTGCTCTGTACTGCAACTACATGTCAGTTTAAAGGCATGAACTTAAATGTGAGTTGAAAAGCTTTGAAATGAGCAGAAGTCAAGCTTTCTGTTTATTAAGAAACCCACACAACAGCAGTGTTAAATTACATTTCCAAGCTCTTAATAGCTGAGGCCCCCACATTTTCTACTAAATAACTGTAAAAAAAAATCTGGGTGCTTTGCTTGCTTAAAAATCAAGCTGTTAGTGTATGTTCTTGACTATGGCTTTAGAAATCCAAGTTTAGGTACAATATTTTTAACTCTAAGCCAAAATCTTTAACTAGCAAAGCAAAATAAATCTCAAGGAAAATGCGGGTTTGGTTCCATTCCATCTGGAACCTAATTTCTTTCCTTGCTACCCACAAGGCTGTAAAAAACTGCAGCTCTGCTTGGGCTACACTTCAAAGCTATTTTATATACATAAGGATGACTGCAAAATACAGGAAGGAAAGGAAAGACAGGCTGATACCACAAAAATTGGCAATGTATTTTTTTCTGGAAGCAGTGTTTGTGGGTTTTAGAAACCACTGGGCAACTTTACAGGTAGGTGATGTAATATTAAGACAGGCCCCAGTGAACTGGAGTTTTTCTCTTGACAAATATTTCAATGGCATTCTCCAAGTTATTGTGAAAAGAGGACAAGGGAAAGAAGTTAGGTTTGGGGATGCTCACCCTTACTTTGTCAGGGCTGGCTAGGCTGTTTAACAGTTTAGCACTGCCTTTCATTTGTGAGTTATCAGTTCCCATGATCTGTCACCAGGTCTATTTTTTTTTTTTTCACTTTTCCCAACCCATTTCATTCATTTGATGATTTCCTCAACATATTTGGTGATACATACATAAACCAACACATGATATATGTTAGTGTAATAGAAATTCCCCCCCATTATGGCTGGTTTGCACAGATGATGTTGAGACAGATTCACATGCATGAAGATTTATTAGTGGAGTCCCAAGTTGATGGCCTAGATTGTTTCTAACTGTGAAAAAATGGGGAAAACATAAGCCAGGGAGAAATAAAATAAAGGAGAGACAGAAGGGAAAAGGAAAGCTATCCTTGTGGCACTCAGCTGGGAAAAGAAGCAGCCAGGGATTCCAGACCTGTCCTGGGCATCCTCTGCTGTGCAGCAGCTGGTTCCCTCATAGTACTCTGCCCACAGTAACTGTACAGTTTCCACCAGGACATGTTCAAACCCTGAGCTGGTTGTCACTGCTTATCATTTGCGGTGACTGGAGCATGTGTTGATCTGTGTTGTGGTTTAACCTGGCAGGCAGCTAAACACCTGCTTGGCTCACCACCCCACCTCCACCCCAGTGGAATGGGCAAGACAATTGGGAAAACTAAAAGTAAAAACTGTAGGCTGAGATAAAGACAGTGTAATAGGACAGAAAAGGAAGGGATGATGATGATAATAATAAATAATTAGAATACACAAAACAAGTGATGCACAATGCAATTACTCACCACTTGCTGACCAATGCCCAGCCACTTCCCAAGCAGCGGCCCCCAGCCAGCTTTCCCTCTAGTTTATATGGTGAACACGATGTCATATGGTATGGAATATCCCTTTGGCCAATTTGGATCAGCTGTCCTGGTTGTGTCTTGCTGTGGTGTAACCCCAGCCAGCAACCAAGCACCACGCAGCTGCTCACTCACTGCCCCCTTACCCAGAGGGATGGGGAGGACAATCGGAAAAGAATGTAAAACTTGAGGGTTGAGATAAGAACAGTTTAATAGGTCAAGCAAAAGCTGCACACACACCCAAAGCAAAACAAGGAATTAATTCACTACTTTCCATTGGCAGGCAGGTGTTGAGCCATCACCAGCAAAGCAGGGATTCATCAAGTGTAACGGTTACTCAGGAAGAGTCCCCCCCCTTCCTTCTTCTTCCCCCAGCTTATATACTCAGCATAACGTCATATGGCATGAATACCTCTTTGGCTAGTTCGGGTCAGCCGTCCTGGCTGTGTCCCCTCCCAATTTCCCGTGCCCCTCCAGCCCTCTCGCTGGCAGGGCCCAAGGAACTGAGAAGTCCTTGACTTAGTATAAACATTACCCAGCAACAACTAAAACCATTAGTGCCTTATCAACATTATTCTCACACCAAACCCAAAACACAGCACTGCACCAGCTACTAAGAAGAAAATTAATTCTATCCCAGCAGAAACCAGGACGTCTCCTCCTAGCTTCTGGTGCCCCCCAGCCTACTTGCTGGTGGGGTGGTGTGAGATGCTGAACAGTCCTTGACTTAGTCTAAACACTGCTTAGCGACAACTAAAACGTCAGTGTGTTATCAACATTATTCTTATCCTAAATCCAAAGCACAGCATTGTACCAGCTACTAGGAAGAAAATTAACTCTGTCCCAGTGAAACCAGGACATCTGGGGCAGGACCTGCATGCCCAGTGCTTGTGTGCACGTTGAACATTATTGTGTTTGTTTTCATAAATCACCAAAAGCCATAACCACAATGTAACAAAAGTGGGGAAAAAAGTCTGATTCTCTCATTGGTGGCAATCACTGCCCATGACAACCCACCTCAGAACTATTGGGGTGTGCAGGTGCAAGGCTGTAAGAATAGCAGCATGAGAATTTGCAGAATGGGAACAGTGAGTGGAAAACACTGCCCCAGGGGCTCTGAATACATTGCCCCAGCGGGAGCTCCCAGTATGGGAGCGTGCAGAGCTGTGAGGGAAAGGCAGACTGCAAAGTTGCAGAGAGAAGGCCCTTAGCCACACAAACCAGCAACAGCAGTATTTCCCTAGTATGGGAAGATGTGACAAGGCGACAGAGTGGCACCCTAGAACTGAAATGTGCTGCTGTTCAGGGAGAGGCACTGGATCTGGCTGCTTCGGGCAAAAGGTGCAGTTTCTGAAGACACTTCTGCTGGAGGCTGTCTGAATCATCTTTTCCTTGGGTGGTCACAGGCTGGCTGGCCCTTTCCTCTCTCAAAGGAGATCTTCCTGCTAGAGACTTGAATAAGTACCAAGCCCTTCTTTTTCCACAATTTAACAGTTGAAGCATCAAGTTTCCCCATGGCAGGTCAGCAGACAAGACCAACAGAGGATATGTTGATTCTGTATTAAGGATGATAGCATAACAAATGCCTACAGTACAACAGCAAAGGAGAAATGCATCATTTGCATTTTCTGATACATTTTAAATGCTATGTTCAGTTGAGTCAGCTGGAAGGAGCAGAGACACCTGATTGCATGTCTTAGCAGGTGAAAAGCTCTCAATTCAACTGTTATTCCAGCTTGAGTAGAAGCAACAAAGAAAAAAGTCTTCAGCTCTTTCCTTCAAGGCATGAGGAGGCTGTGGTTGAGCTTGTTTCCTAACCCTCTGGCAGCGTTTGTTAATGCAACACAACAATGAGAACAAGGAGAAAAACACAGGAGAGCTCTCCTGGTTTGTTTGAGGGGTTTATTTTTGTTTGGTTTGTGTTTTTTTTTAAATTATTTATTACACAATAAAAGCTCCATATCAAGATTTCATTTGTTGCACCTCATTGCTTCACAAACCAAGGAAGAAAACTAAACGCACAACAGCCAGGAAGGAAGGAATTTTTTGCAGCTGAGCACGTAGACAGAAAAGAGCTAATAACTAAGTAAATAGAAATCATTCACTTATTTTGAAAGTCTGTTAAGACCTCTGTGGTCAGGATTACACCAGTTTATTTATTTTTGTTGCACTGGCAAACACCCCATCTCTTTGCCCTACTGTGCTCTGCCACAAAGCCAGTTTCTGCACTGCAGCATTAAGAAGGTAATTATTACCCTTTACTGTGTAATGATTAGTTACTGCACAGGCCACTGTGGATGACTTCTGCAGTCGTCATGCCAACTCTCTCCTCCATCCTGATTTAACCCACTCTGCTGCAACAATCAGCCACAAGTGTGCACGGGGGACATTCTGGCTGTGCACATCCCGTTCTGATTTCACTGCATCCTGGACACTAGAAGAGCACATGGTCTCACCTGGTGTGTATGGGCACAGGGATTTTAAAGACTGTTACCTCCTGCTTAGCCCGAGCTTCCCTGCCATGATCTGAGAGGATTAATATGTACCCTGAGTGCCAGACCTCTTGCTGCTCTACAGTGAACCCCTCTGGGTGCTTAAAGTGCAGCCTCAGAAGGAGCCTAATCCAGTCCTTGTCAGCTGGCAGCACGTTTCCTCTGATACCGGGGCTTGGCAAGCTGGGGCTTGATGGGTGTTTAGGAGAGCTGCATGAAAGGAGGGGGAGAGGTGGTAAACAAAGCTGTATCTTACAGAGAACCCAGATGCACTTATTTACTCTGATAGAAGCCAAGGTGTTTTTCCAGTTACCTCTCAGAGCTGCTGCTGCTAGGATCTTAAAGTGGCTGTTGGTCCTTCTTTTGGGGGGACAACTGCTAAACTAGAAAGTGAGAACATCACTGTCTTGGCTTTAAAGCAATGCAACGTGCCAGTGGGGAGAAGGGCTGCATGTTGTCTGCTCTCCCACTGCTCCTTAAACTCTGATGTGAATTGCACAGTGAGGAAAGTGAGAGCTAGTCTTTGCTTAGATAAGCATTCTCAGAGCAAATTTACAAAATAATGACATAGCTGTTTGCATTCCTGCAGGAAATTATGTACATGAAATTCCAGCTTTGGGTTCAGTCCTCCAGTCCTGTGTGCTGAAGAGTACAGGACCAGACCCTTTGTAGCTAGCTCAGTTCATGAATAGCTAGGATTCGATGCAATACCGATATTTAATGCATTTTTTTCTTCTGATGCTTGCTGAAATTAATACCTATGGCCCCTCAAGGGGAAAAGGAAAAAAAATCTGCAAAAAACTTCCACATTCTCCACAACAAAGCACATCATGTCATGCAGTTGCTCTTACTCTTATTTATACATAGATGATGGTGCTATCTGCCACACAGTAAAGGATGAATGTCTTAATTGGAGAAATAATCTGAAAATCAAAATAATTCTTTTTTTGATGTTTCTTCAAATCATAGATTTTTCCAACATTGCTCCACATTGTTGTTTGTTTTTTTGTTTTTTGGGTTTTCTTTAATAATCTATCAGTTCTGTAATGAAACATCTAACTGATGGGAGCAATACTTTTCTGAAAAGAAGTGAAAGACATTATTTCATGGAAAGGAGCACTCTGGTAACCAGAGCTGATGGGTGATGAGCAAAGGATGGGGAGAGGAGAGAGGAAAGTTTCTCTCTTCAGTCTACATCCAATGCACTAAAACCCAAGGACTCTCCCATTCAGTTTCTGTCCTTCTTACTACCCTCTCCTCCATACACTTCTCCCTTCTGTCATGCACTTCTCATCACTCTTCAAAAAGAGACAGCCCAGAGAGTTGTCAAATGACATAACGTGCTGTTTAAGTCTTTGAGTCAATGGGTTACATGACCATTGAAGATGTCCCAGTCACACACAGAGTTACTGTTCTGCTTGGTACTGCACATTCACTGTGGGAGAGCATTGCTGCATGAACAGTTTGCAATCTGTCTCTTTCAGGGGGGTTATCTGCTCTAAGAAGGAGAGGGCAGGACACAAAATGTTGTCAAGATGTAGGTGAAGAATAGATGCAGGACAAAACCTCACAATTGCCTTATATTTCAGCCTGCCACCTTCCCCACTCAGCCTTGCTCATGTGGTCGGTATAGGCTTGTGCCATCCTCTGGGGTAATGATGAAGAAATTTGTTTGCAAGCAAGTAATCTGATCAGGCTGGTGTGCTGGAGCGCAGTGCCAACACAAATGGTTATTATGGGACATAATTAGTGGGCTTCTATACAGGAAAATGGCTGTAAATGATTGATTGCCATTAACCTGAAAGACATGAGAAAATTATTGGCTTTCCAAAAGCCCCAAAGACAGTTGTGTGAAGACAGGCTTTTCTGAGAACAGACATTCACTCTGTCCTGAGTGACTGGTCACTGGTCTCATCAGACAGCTGATGCTCTGCTTTCAGATCACTGAAAATAAAATGACCTATGCTGAACTATCTGTTAATTGTCATTAATTTGTCCACTGGATATTTTCCCCCTATATTTTGAATTGTCCATCTGCAAGTGTGCTGGCTAAGCTTGGCAGTCTGATTAATAGTTTCAATGATCATGTCAAGGCCAAGAGGTTCTTCTAAGTTTTTCATGTTCAAACATTGAGAATTTGGTATTTTTGCATGTGATTGTTCATTTAACTCAAGTGACATGGCTTCCACCTCTAATTTAATGACCTGATATTTAATAAGCAGAAGCTGAAGGTGCTCTAGATGGTGGAACAGACAGATAAGCTGGTCAATAACTGTTCCTTTTTGTCTAAGAAGGGCTCAAGAGCAGCACAGATGAGAGGACAGATACCAAACCAGAAGAATTTTGAAGAAGAGACAAAAAAAGAGGGGCAGGCTGTTCAGCAGGGGCTGTGTTTATTGCCCCTTTTCCCACATCAGATAATTATTGCAAATCTCTGGTGGCTGACTCCACACCTCAGCTTGTTTTCAATGATGGTTTGCAGCAGGATCTTTTGGTTCAATACCTCTGAACATAATGCTGATATGTTACAGTTTAAGGCAAGAAGGGGCATTATTTTGTATCATCCACTCATCTTTTTGAAGGGAAAGGTAAGGGCCTTTAAAGAGGCATTAAAGTCAAGCACAGGTCCATGCTGTGAGTATCTTTGGGGCAATGGTGGGCAGCACTGGAAACTGCCTTTGAGGACATTTTTATGGCTTGCATCAGGACTGCCACCACATGGGATAGAAACTGTGCTGCATCAACTCTACCCTGGCAGTAACACAGGGTTCAGTCCACTCCAAAAGTACAAACCTGGTTACCTGTGTGTGTCCCAAAGGAAAGTGTACCATCCCAAGACAGGCCTGGCTTCTCTGGGAAGCTGATTTCTGTCTCATGGTTTCCTTCACTTCAGCATCTGGCTGCTTCATCATCCCCTTTCTTGAATGCTTTGGACCTGCAAAGCAAGCAAAGTGATTCCAGTCTTATAACTTTTCTGCTAGTTTAGCATTGCCATTTTTTATATCATCTGCTGTCTCCTGCTCATTGTAGGATGCTACTGCTCTTTTATGAACTTAGAGTAGTATATCATTGCTGAAGACACATCCCAGAAATGTTTGTCGTATTGAGTGCTACATACTGTAAGTCACAGTCCCTGGGTCTGGGGATACCAAAATACCAAAGGAATGGAATGGTATTCAGTCTGAGCAAACACTACAAAATCTTGCACAATCTTTCTCACATCTTAGCCTCTCTTCTCCCCCACATATGACCTGTTCACACATGCTGAAAGTACAGGGCAGCACATTTGAAAATGTTGCAAGGGATATTTTATTCACTGGCTTTCATGCTGTTAGATGGCACACTACAGACAGTTTCTGAACTAAACAGTGTAAGGTGTTTTTGAGAAGCATTGGTCAGTCGTGGAAATAAGCATCACCTCCAGGTATACTAGTTGTTATGCCTTCTATGATTAAAATTACAGATGGTATCGGTTCTTGTGTGCCTGTTTTGCATTGATTACCAAGTCAGAGTTCAAAAAGGTATCCTTCCATTTAAGAAAGTACTGCTGAGGGATGAGCAAAGTGCATGGTTTTCCCTTGAAGCATGAAATAAATATAAATAACTATATGTCAGCATGTATAATTACTGTACTTTTGGGTAGGGGCATCAGTGATCTCTGCCTACATGGAAAGTCATGTTACAAAAATGTCTCAGATTCATGAAAGAATGACCAAAAGGAACATGGGATATGCACAGGGCATCAGGGACCTGTAAATAGACAGTTTCTCAGCTAGCATGGTTAAAAAATTTTATTTGAGATGTCACTTCTAAAAAGTCTGTTCTTGATTTGATGCACTTTGTTAGTAAAGCAGAGCTTATAAAAATTTGTTTCCCCGCATCAGAGTAAACAAAGGCAGAAGGAAAACTAAATGGCTTCTGTCTACTCTCATCTTCATGCCAAGGGGACCAGAACCCATATGTCCCAAGTCTGAATTCAGCACCATGCTCTTAGTATTGGACCATCATTTTACATGGAGCTTTTTTTTGGGGGAGGTGGGGGGTTAGATAGGGGAGGTATGTATTTCTTCACATCAGCCAGGACTGAAGAAAAAATATTATGTATAATTATTACATAGCAAGACAGGCTGAGACGTCACCCATCAGAATAATTTAATCTCTGATATTATTCTGTTCCTACTCACCCTCGTGTCAGCGCTGCCTCTCCCGTCACCTAGAATCCTTAACTCCTCCCTCCTCTGACAGGAGGTACAATAGCCAGAGCAGTATAAATCAAAGCCTAGAATCAGGAAAATTAGAATAGATTGGAAGTGCCAGTTCCTCAAGAAGGAAGAGAAAGAAACAAGACTGCAGGAGATCAGAAGAGTGATTGCAGCTTCATTACGAGGGCCATTGTGCCGTCGGAACAGGTTATTGCCTGTCACAAGTTGTTTTTATTTTCCAGCTCCTGACTGATGCAGAGCTTGATCTGAAATAAATGCCATCTATCCACTTACTTTATAAATCTCCTTGCTGTACTCCCATTTAAGGTCCACAGGTCTTCACATTTTTCAAGTGAGATATAATTTTATAGTTGTGGTATCTTTATTGTAAAGCAGCAGGAGAGAGGCTAGGGGCTACATAGGAGATCCTACTGATCCATGCTGAGGTGGGACTGACAGGGCATGAACTCAACCGTGTTAAAAGGCAGGATAACCATGGTGGGACTTCCATGCTGTTGAGTGGTCAAAATACTCTAGTACTGAATTTTCAAAGATCTCTTTCATGAATTTACTTAGCAGTTAAAAAAACCCACCAAAACCCATAAACTTCTTCCCAGCAATTCCATAATATCAAGGTTTTGATAACAGAAGAGTTTCAACAGCATGTTTTTAAGAGTTTCACATTTCAAAAGAGCAGTAAAAAACCCCCACACCTGGAGCAGAAAGTGGTAAAGATGGTCACTGTGTGAATGCTGGCCGTGAATGCTGGCCATGAATGCTGGCTCTTTCTTTGATAAGAACTTTCACTGAGAGCAGATCTTCATACCAATTTTCTTCTGGGGGGGGAGGAAAATCTCTTTAGGATAAAGATTTTTATTTTAAAACCTATGTGTAAAACAATAACTGATCTTTATATTAGCAACAGCTAACAGTTGTTAGACCTGCTACTTAACACAGACCACACAATATACCTGGGGATGTTATTTAGCAGTTGCACTTGGTGATAACTGTAGCAACATTTGCAGTATAGCTCACAAATTCGTGGGAAGGTTTATTCTCCCTGTACTCTGTAAACAGCAAAGTGCTTTGCGTTATACTTTGTGAGTAGCTGCAGTCTTTAAAGCAGCCTCAGTGTCCTTAACCTGAGGTAGAGTGGGTGTTTTTCTCCCATTGACAGTTTTGAAACTGTCACTCTCACAAGTGGGTCCCTCGGATGTAGGTGGGAGATTTGCATGAGTTTAAGGGAGGACTGCAGGACTGGCCTCCCTAACTGGGAATAAGGAGCTGTCTTTGCATGAGCAGCAGCTGTCTCCCAACAGCGAGGGAGTGATCCAGCTCTGATTTGCCGCCTGTGTGTTATAACTCTGTGGAGGAAGGCTGCTAATGACACGGCACAGGAGTTACTGTTTTTAGAAAATGCAGAATGTAAGTGTACGTGTACAAGCATGAGAAAATCGGCTAGTATTCAGTATCAACCCTCTGTAAAAGCTGGTAATGAACAAACTGGTTAGGTTAGTTATGCATTGGTGCCGCTGCACTTTGCTGCAGCTGAAGTTTTGTCCCCTGATCCCATTAATCATGTTTTTAGCACATAGCTAGTCTTGGAAGAGAAAATGTTCACTCCATGTTTTACAATAGGTTTTTGGAGACCAAAATGATCTTATATTGGTACTTTAATGAAGTATCATTACACTGTTGCTTTAATTAACAGGAGGCAACAACAGGAGTAAAAAAAAAAATCATCAAGTTTCTTTCATGTACCTGCTTATCTCCTGATTTGCGTTTTCACTACAGTGGAATTTAAGGGTAAGATTTCAGCTGTGTTTGCTTCTGTTGAATGGTCAGATTTAGGCCTAAGGGTTACCATTTTAGTTCGCTTTTTTGACCCTTTCTCTTTATAATCCCTAATTAATAATTAAAACTGTGAGCTGACACCAGAGTTGCAAGGAGCTTCAATTTCAGACTCAGTCTTTTTTTAAATGGTCTGCTTCTTTCATTTTCAGTCATTATAGTGTTTCTTAATGTATTAAACTTCTTTACTTGTATATGTGTTATAGAACTACCTCTGTCTCTAACGAAAGAAAGTATTTGAGCAGAGGAGCTTTATTTCTTTTAAGATACAGTAATTTCCTATGTATAAGCACTAGAAAACACCTGATAGGAGAGGAAGATAAAAAATAAACAGCTCAAACTGCCAGTAACTGCCAGTAACTGCCATTTATCTGTATTTAAAAAAAAGAAGGTAAAAATACAGAAAATCAAGACAATTATTAATAAATATACTTCTTAAAGACTTCTCAGTTAAATACTTGATTTTCTATTAGCTAAAAATTCTAGTAGAAAATATCTGTTTGGATTAAAAGATCAACAACAACAATAAAAATAACCCCCTAATTGCTTCATCAGAAATTCAAAACAATACATTTTCTCAAGTTTTGCCCAGCTCATTGAAACTGTTTGCTTTTAATTACTTTCATTTTAAAACAAAATTTAAAAACCTTGCTGATCTTTTTTGCTTGATATTGTTGTAAGAGATGACAGTACCAGCTCAGCAGTGTGCAAGGTATATGTGGAGAAATCAAATACAATGACAGATCAAATTAGTGGAGGCAAAGAAGTAGAGAAAAAGGACATAGAAGCATTAGAAGATAATGGTAATTTTATAAAAATATATTTGTTACTACTGTAATATAGCCCATGAAATGATAAGACTGTGGCCCAAAGGCTTGGCCTTTTTTTCGAGTAAAATAGAGTACGTGTTTTATTTGACTGAATCCATTTATGTTTGAAATGCCTTGTAGTCTCCTATACAATAGGTAATTTTATCTGTTTTTTTTGTGAACAGGCTACTGTGAGAATTTCTTAGAACAGACTGCATTGATTTGCTACATATACACTTTCTGAACCTGAAAACACTTTTTCATGTTTATCTTTAACAGAAATACTTTTTTGTGCCTTCTGTGGGACTGTTCATGTGTTTGGGCAAAGTGGATATTTACAAGTTTGAAAGTAACCCTTTCTTCTATCTTTTCCTGTTAAAAGTGCTGCAAGGTGATCACCTTTCTATCAGTATGACTGTAAAACATAAGTACTTGCACAGGATGAAGTATGGTCGCAGTTGTTTGTGAGTGCCTAACTGTATCAGAGCTTTGACTACAAGGCAATTGCATTGCAGGTTAATTTTCTTCAAATTGTCACCTGTCACTCAGTTTCTTTCACTACATGGAGACTTGGAGGGGGGTGAAGTAGTGTTTTGGGGTTGTTATTTTCTTCCAATAAGTTTTCTGTTTATAGACACCTGCTTATATCCTACTAAATTTTAACAACACCCTCAACTGACAGTCGCAAGGGGATTCCTGTGGGTGATGTATTTTGGACAGAGACTAGTGAATATAGGAGAAAACTGAGCAGTCTGACAAGCCACTGCTTGCACCGAAGCTTTAGGAGCATGTGGGCAGGCAGGTGTTTGGCAGATGGTGGGACATGCCCACCTCGGTGCAGGCATGAAGATACAAGGAGCACTCGAGGTGTGCAGTGCTGGCAAGTGGAATTTTGACAAATGGTTGGGGAGCAATGGGACAAAATGAAACTGATTGCTGGCTTACACTGATACCAGCAGGAGCACGTCATTGCAAGAGATGAACAGGACAGACTACAGAGCTGGAGGGAATAATGCTGAGACAGCACTTTTTTGGCCAGGCTAAATCCAAAGCCACCCCTATGGGGTGGGTGGGATAAAATCCTATTAATGACATTGCTGGTTTATTGTTTCTACTATTTCATCAGCTCTGGAATAGAAGGTAAGAGCAAGATGGAAAGGAGAAAGCCTGAAACAATAATCTCTGCTTCTTCAGGAAATAACTCAGTCTTGAAATCTGTTTTCTGTTTGCAGCTGAAAGAAAATCATTATAGGAACCAGAGGAGGTCACACAAACAGATATATATATAAAATTATACCTCCATAAAAGTTATGCAGCTTACACAATTTTTTAAACATGATTCCAAACCAATTAATTATTCCTCTCTATTCTGAGCTAAAATGAGTAACAGATGCCTTTCTTATTTTTATTGTATGCAAAAATGTATGGGAAAATAAATAAAAACATCAAAATCCTTCCCAATATCTGGCCACAGAGATGAAGGAATGGGTTAAGAAGACAGTTTGAGATAACCACCGTATCCCTCCAACAAAACACAGGCAAACCAGTTAAGTGAGAAATGAATGATGTTAGCAAATTATGCTCGTTTTCTTAGCTAAATGAATTGGTGATGGAACCATCCCAGTGCTTTGGGCCAAACTCTGATTTGCCTCTTAAACTGTTTAGCTGTCAGTCATTCTTCCTTCAGCTGTTTTCCTCCCTATCCCAGTGTTTTTTAAACTAACATAGATTTTTCACTGGGATTCAGAAGGAGGTTGTATATTTTACTTCATTTACTACAGGTTGCCTTCATTTTTCCTTTCTTTTTAATTTCTTCTGTTACATTTCCTTTTTAAGTTTCTTTTCCATCCTTTTTTATTTTTCAAGAGGGTTTTTTGCACTTACACAGAGGGATTTTTACAACTTTTTCCTGCCTCTGCTTTCTCTTCTTGACCTTCCTACCTCACATCTTATTCCCTATAGATGTACGTTCATCTGTAGTGATTTTGCAGAGTGAATGATGGCACCATTCTGACCTCTGATTGTTTGCAAGCTATGAGCGTCACAGAGGGTATCCTAAACCCAAGTGAAATAGCTAGGATTTGGTTCACAAATCTGGGACTTGGTTTTTTTATTTTACTTCTAATGTATACTCTTGAAAGTACAATACAAACTTCTTTTTCATTTCCTGGCTCTTTTTTTCTACCAGCACAGAGGGTGTCAGTGTTCCAGCTCCTGTCACGCAAGGTTATTAAACAGACCTATCCCAGGATTATTTATATCTTGGTTTCCATTCTTTGGTTTATGTATCTTGGTTTATATTCTTGGTATATTATACCATGCCCTTCCGTTATACCCACAGGTAGGTGCTGGAAAAGAGAGTCCAGCCTCAAACCCATTGACATTACTAATCTCCACAGTGCTTGGAGCAGGCTCACCCCAGCACCTGAACAGCAGGTCATGCTGCTGTGGCAGCTTCTGTCAGAGCACTTACATTTGTATGTCTTTTAGAAATATCTGGCTACAAGAAGAGGGTAAAAGCAATCTGTCTTCTGTCACACCGTCAGCTACCAGTAACGACAATTATTTCAGGGGCACCAGATGCCAGATGAACACCCTTTTCCTGCCTGCTCCCACCACCCTTACACCTGCAGAGAACAGCCTACCAGCAGCGGCCACAATTGCAATAATACAATGAATGCTAACTTAAGACAGACTGGCAATTGCAGGCCGGAGGGACTTCAAAGGTCTCCTACATTAAGCACTTCATATGAGCCCTGAGGAGTGGTCAGTGCCTGGAACAGAAGTGGGAACACACGTGTGCCAGCTCCATTTGTGCCGTATCACCTTAGCAGAGCTTTTGATCCAGGGTATTTCCAGGTTCTCTGGGCTGCCCAGGTGTATTTTATCCACCTGAGCACCTCTAAGTTACCCTGCTTAGATCAATGACCTGACTGATCAGAATGTGCCACAGCAGAGCTGGTAGAGGGTGAATTCTTCCTGGTCACAGTCCCCTGGGGTGAAAAGAAGCATTTCTCAGCTGTAGAGATGGGAGAGAAATTCTTCTCAAAGCCTAGGCTGCTCTGGAAAGAAAAGAGGACAGCTCTATTCTCTATGTTTTTATCGCTTGTAATCTTAATGTTTTCTACAGCAAGATACGTTTTCTGTGTATTTATAAGCAGATCTAAAACAAAAAATAGCCAAACAAACAAGCAAAGAAACCCTAGCTCCTTATTCTGCATATGTGTATGGATTTTCTCTGAGTTTTACTGAAGAAGCTCCTGGAAGGCTTAGGCGAAGTAAAAAGATTAATCTTAAAGCACCGCTTGCTGTTCACTCAGTAGTGCTCTTCAGGAGACTTTTCCTTCTTAATGCTAATGTTTGAATAAAAACATTTTTGTCATCCACAGCTGCTTGCAGCTAGCATCCAGTTTACCCTGAAACTATTTAGGAAGTAGTTTGGTCTTTTGACTGGAGAAGGAAAATATCTCCCATGATAACTGCAGTCCATAGGTGATACAGAACCTATGTAGTTTTACAGAGAGCCCTCTACTGAGGAGAATAGCTTTGTGGTACGTTGGGAAATCATCAGACAGCTGGTAAATGGTGCTTCTGTGTGACATGTTATCCTGCTGTTTATTAAAGTGAAAAGTCCAGAAAATAACTTAAAGCCTGGGATAACAAAAAGTCCCACAAGAGTAAGGATAATTAAAATACGTTTAAAAAGTCTCTTGTTATAGGATATTACCATGAGGTTTCTTGCTGTCCATTACCTGCTTTCTAACAAGATGCAAAATATTCATGGTGCTGCTTAACTAACTGTGCAATACAGTTCTTCTAGGAATTAACATGACAGTGGCAGAAGCAATGAACATCTGCTCTGGTTTTTGTGTTGGTGCACACTGAGCTGAGTTGCGTTCTGCATTTCTCAGTGATATCCTGTACTCTACCAGCCTGTTCTACCCAGTTACCTCTGATATGCACAGCAGCCTGTTCCAAAAATACCGTATTTCTTGGGAGCTGCAGCAGTCAGAGAGGAAACCAGGTCTCCATCCATTTAACTGGGTAAAATCAGTTCTTCAAAAACAATGTTTTGACTGGTAGGAAGAACAATCATCATTTTCTCAAAGCAAAAAGTAAGAAACTGCTCTTCTTCCAGGGTTTTGTTCTGTTGTTGGATTTTTCTGGGGTTTTTTGTTTGTGTTGTTTGTTTTTCCTGCAACACATCACAGCCCTTTAATGAAATTTTGTTTTCTCCATTTAATAAGTTTATCTTTTAACTATGACATCTGCCTGCCTGCCTGCCTTTTCCTTTTACGAAGGAATATATATATATATATATAATTTAGACAAAATTATTACAAACTAGGAAAACCAAAAGAAAAACATACCAAACCAAAGTTGGATTTCCAATTAAGCCTCCAAATAAGACCATCTCTAAATGAGAGCATCCTGCTGGAGATATCTCTGTTTTGAAAGTGCAACTTTCCCATTAGAGAAACGTTTAATTTTCTGTTTAGTTTGGTCAGTATCATTGTACTCTACATATCCATTTTTTCATTTAATGCATTCTGTAGTAATGCAGCGTATGACTTTTACTGGGTAGGACTGCTGCCCCTTAGATTGTTCTTTGTGCTTTAATAAGTGTTCTTTCTCTTCGCTATTTGTCATGAATGATGTGTAGCAGACTTACAGAAATTAGGAGCTTTCAGACACTGGGAAAGTAACACGTCTCCCTGAAAATTAACCTGATTTCTTGAGGCTGGCATTACAGCAGAATCACAAGGCTGTGACACAAGAGAATGAGATGTGCTCTCTTACCTTCCCCTTACTGTCACCACTTTCTTTCTGGCAGCATGACTATTTACCCAGTTAAACAAACAAGGAAACAAGTGTCAAAAATAGCATAAGAAACAAAACTCCAAAGCCATTAATAAAAATTTTACTAATAAAGCCACTTGCTGTAACAAGACAAGATCATTTATTTCTACAAAAGGTAACGCTAAAATCTTAGTAGGTCAGGACTCTTGCAAAAACTATGGTTGTTCTGAGGTCACCACTATGTTCCTGTGAAAAACTGTCCTCTGCATGTGAAGATTGACATCCTACCTAAAAAAGTGTTATGAAACTCACTATTCCTATAACAGCACTATGAAAAATAACTACTTCTGTCAGGCCAAAGTTTTTGAGAGCGCAATGGGTGGATTATAGTTTGTTAAAATACCATGTGGCTATCCTCAATTCGAAGTTCAGCCTTTTAGCGCACAAAACGGCTTGTGCTGTGCTTGAGATTTTCCCATACATAGATGACTTGGACTCTGGCATTAAGCAAAAGATTAGCACATTGAGAAGCAAGCTGGCAATGAGTTAAAAATCTGAATATGGAAGATAAGCTCTCTTCTCTTGAAAATACCAGGAGTACCATGGTATTCCTTGTCCTAACTGATTAAGATTAAACATCCCATATTTCTCACAGGAGAAGATAAACTCATCAATCCAGACAATTTTTTGTAGCCAACCCCCAGCAGGCTATTTGTTTTTCAATATGTAATGATACAGCTGGTAGGAGGTTTTTTTTCAAAGAGCTGACTGATTGAAGTCCCTAAGGGAAATGACTACCATGGGCTGGGGTAGGATTGTCTCAGGTGCAGACAGGTAGACTCTTATTTAGCAAACAGATTCGTCCAGTGCCTGAAGCCTCTGATTTTCCTATGGATAACTAATGTTTTAGAATACTGCCCTGTGCAAAACTCCTCAGGACCCAGATTCTCTTCTCTCCTTTTATGGATACATCCAATGAGCAAATTGTTTCACAATGATGTTGTCTTTAATTACACATCCCAGCGTAGATGAAATTATTTCAGACCTCACTTTTCTCTTGGTTTCAGCCACAGTGTTGCCAGATAGTTGCTTGGTTTTATAAGACAATTAAAGCAATTGTAGTAAACCATTCATCATTTCAGCATCTGTTGTAACCGTCTGAAGGAAGACGGCATGTGGCAGTTTTTGGGGACAGGCATTTTGCATGGTCAGTTGTTAAGATATTGGATCATGTCAAAATCATGCCTGAAATGGATTGTGTTGTCCCTTAAAAAGATTTCAGCTGTGTGTTGGTCTTTATTTGTCTTCAGAAAAATGCTGGCCCTTAGAAGAATCATTTCATTTTTGACATACTGCAAAAAGTATATGACTCAGCAGAGTGAAATGCCCTCTAGATAGAATATCCATCAGCAACTATTCATTAGTTCAATAGTACACAGTGTACAGTTCACATAAAAAAAATCTGCCTGGCTTTCCCCATTAGGTAGAGATCTCAGGTCACAAGCAGCTGTCACAGGAGAAATCTTGTTTCCACTGAGGTCAAAGTAGATTTTCTTTCCCTTCTGTCATCACAAAACCTTATCTTATGCCTTTGTGGATATGTAGTATTAGACAACATCTTATTTCAAATCAAAATGAACCAGCAAAGACACCCAACCTGAGCTCCTAAGAGATAAGGGATTTTTTTTTAAAAAACCATACCTGTCTTGATCAAATTACCCACAGAAATTAGTGGAAATTCTTTACTCGAGTTCACTCAGCCAAGATTCCACCCTGGTAGAAATTGTAAACAAATACTAATTCCTCTGACATGTCCCTTTGACTAGTAACTACACAGGAAAAGCGTTGACTTGGCAGGACTTTCATCTTATATGCATAACTTCCACCCAGGATCTTTCACTTCTGTGGTGATTATAAAAATTACTATTTAACCAGAGCTTTCATCTTTTCTGTGCTGCATTCTCTCATGTTAGTAGCAATCATTACAGGAAAGTCTTCAGTAGCGTTTTAGGGAAGCCTATGAAGTTGTTTTTCTGAGATTTTGAGAATCTCTTGCTTTCAGAGCCTTCAGTTGGAGCTGTTAGAGCTCAACACTTCCAAAAATCATGTTAGATCCTCCATTATGTTTAGTCAGATGCTACTGGAAATGGTTTACACTTTCATGTTATCTATCACTTTAAGGGAGTAATAAAATATATTACCAATTAATTGGACTTGAGTATACTGAAAACTCTCCACTGCATCATATTCAGTACACTCCTGGGCTGAAACATGCCAACTGGTTCAGCGTATTTAGCAGAATTACATGTTACCAAAGGATAGGAAATAGAGTATGGTATCCCATTGCAATGCCAGGTAGAATTTTAAATATTGGAATTTAATTACCTAAGTCACATTAGGGTAGCAGTTCTCTATCTCATTTAATCCAGCTCATTATCATTGGAGATCCGAGTCAAGCACAATTGCTGGTAATTAACTGCTGGTGATACCAGTGGTCTCTGGAGGCCGTTTTATCCAGCCCTTGTAATGTTAAAAGAGAATGACCCAAAACCAGAACTGTTTAAAGGAAAGAGTGAGGAATAAAGGAAAATCTACTTTTAGGAATGTCTTTCATATAACTTCAAATCAATCACTGAAAGACTTTGCAATAACATACAGCTGAGCCTAGTATTTTGCAGACAATATTATTTTGCAACATTATAACAATAAATCTGAACCCAAACCAAAACCACTAACAGAATTCATGTGTTTTGGGAGGAATAGACTCTCTTTAAACTCCTCTTTGCCTCCTGAGGAGAAAGAAAATCACAGAAACTAGGTTATCTTGTGAGATTTGCAGAAGAGCTTTGTTCCCTTCTCCATAGCAGCGAATTCTGCTTAATGCTGGAGATGGACAGTGATCAGTCATCCAGCAGTTATTATGTATAATTAAGCATGTTAAAGAAATCTTGAAACAGATCCACAGCTAGGATGTTTGGCACAAGCCAAAACAAAATCTAAACATTTTCTGTATCCCATTCCCAAGAAAGAACATTTCAAGCTTTTTATCAGTACATTTATCAGTATACTCTGTTGTTGACAGTCAGGAAGTTCTTAAGAAACTTTCTCTGCTGGTGCACTGGAATTTACTGTTATAGTGATAATATCATAAGGTAAAGAAACTGAACGCAACATCAATTACCATTCCACAGTACTATGGTATCTTGCTGTCAGTCATGACTGCAGCATATTTGAAGTGTAGTTTACAGTCCAACAGGAGCAGTGGAGAAGGCAGGTGAGGTAAGCAAAAATGAAAAGAGCATTGAAAGGTGGGACTACAAATTTAATCCTTCTTTTACCTTCCCTAGTACTTTATGGCAGCTCCCTATCCCCATTCTTTAAAGATTTTCTCATACCAATTGCTTTAGTAAAACCCTGTTCAGATTCATGCTTGTTAGAAATGAGAGAACAATAAATCTGCAGTGCCATTACACAGTAAAGTGATCAAAGGGCTCCTGATGCCTTGTAGGAAACTTTCAGAAACACACAGTGTTGTACTTTACTCCATGTACCAGATACTGTGTCTTTTATTTATTTTTTCTTTGCAGTTAGATTCTGCCACATTTTTTCATTCTAAGAAGAGCTGTTCTTCCCATCAGACTCACATGTTTCTGTGGGTTTGCTCAACAGCAGTCCATATACTCCAGCTGGGCTATTTGAAGAATAACGTGTTAGTAAGCAGGAATCCCATACATTTCTGCACAGCAACTGAGGAAGTAATGTACTATTCACTATATAAACTGAATATATGTCATCAACATAATTTGAATTACTGTGCATATATTTGCTTGAAATGACTATTGGCAAGTGCATGAAAACAAAGAATAAGAGTTCATTTGTCCTTTCTGCTTATATTAATTGTTTGTCCCTGCTGTGATATCATGAGCATCTCTGCTGCAACTAAAGTTAATGGCACAAACAGCCCTGTAATTTCAGATTATGAGTAAGCAGCAAAGAACAGATACACATGCCTAAAACCCCTCAGCTTTAGCTCATGTATTTTACATCTGTGCAAATATTAATTGCAATACATTGCAGAAGGAAACAAACACCAAATACATCCATTGCAGAAACCAGAAATTTCTTCAAATCAAATATTTTAAAGACATCTATGTGAGGCAACTTTATAGGAATGCATTGCAAGATGCAGCAATAATTTCTTTGCTTTAAGCCGTACTTTCTTGATGCAGTGTAGTTTTAAAAACTAAATTGTCACTGGCAGCTATTTATATATTTTTAGAAATATGTATCATATATAGCAATAGTAAATATTAGATCCTGCTTTCCTGTTATGGTAATGTAGCATCTTTTTCTATAGTTCTAGGAAAAAAGAGGATTAGAGAGTAACTTTTACTATGCTGTTGAACAGGAACCTAAGTGTGCGTAGGTTTCCTCTTAAGCTTCCTGAGTTATCCAAGCTTTTATAAGGTGAGCCGGTTGTGTTTGTTTCTTCCCTGTTCGTTGGTGGGGTTGGTGGAGCATGCATGAGAAGTCTTCTCTACCCACCAGGAAATGCTGTCATGTGTTGTCATTATATATCAGTAATGAATAAATTACTCCTTCTTCCCCTGCCCCCCCCTCCCCCCCCCCCCCCAAAAAAAGATGATTCAGGACACAGAAAAAATAGTGACTACCCTACCTGCAACTTACAGGTGTCAAGGCTTTCTAGTGCCTGCTTTTCTGTGTGCAGTTGACTTGTTTGTGTACAGCTGCACAATTTATCCTAAGTCTACCTCTCAAGGTTTTCCTGTACACTCATGTATCCATAACCTCAGAAAATATCTGTGAGGCATGAAGTCTCTAGCAATTACCCCTTGGGGTGATTTTTTTCCCCCTTCTTTTGCATTATATTTCACTCATTTAAAAAAAAAAAAAAAAAAAAAAAAAAAAGAAAAACAAACAGAAAAGAAAAGAAAAAAGAAAAAAAACCCCAAACAACAACAGCTTAAACAGAATGCCTTTGCACAGGCATTGAAAAATTAAGAAACACAGGTTGCAAATCAGTAGGGGAGGTGAGTTCCAAAATAGATGCCTATTTGTTAAAAATGTCCTGCTATCACTCCCCAGTGAAGCCAGCTTAAGACTCTTGCCAAGAGTGTATCACCACACAATTTAATCAACACATTGGTCAGCTGTTTGCATAAAATAGTAATGTGGCATTTAGTCTTCCTGTGGACCTCAGCATATTCACCTGTAAAATGCATAGTGTGTTGTAAAATTCATATAATACCTTGCAGGGGTTTTGTAAAGCTAAGCTAATTAATGTCAAGCAGTCAGCTGAAATTTGGTCTTTAAGTGAAATTAATTTATCTAAACCTTCACAGGAAGAAGATTTCCTAATACTTTTTCATAAAGCTTCTATAGCCATCATGCTGACCATTTGTTATTTATACATCAAAACCAAACCATAGGAGAGAAAATGGGCAAGCCAGAAAGCTTGAAAATAATAGCCATAGCTTGTAAGAAAGGTCTCATTAGGGACACAAAAGGGAAGTATAGAGTAAGTGGAAGGAAAGGACAGTTTATGGCATTGTACTTGCGTATTTGGCAACGGTAAGAAATGATATTGGAAGATCATCATCATCAGTCTGCCATAGAATCTAATCTTCTTTGGACATAAGCATGTGATTTGGGGTTGGAAAGACTCTTGTTTAGCAGGTAGAAAGACAATCCAGAATCTGACCATCTTTGAGAAACACTGAGAAACCTCCTTCTTTCACAAAACTTTCTCAGTCAACCAATTATACCTTTCATAACAAATTATCACTTCCTTCACCATCCCTGCAAAACAAAGCACTCACCCAACAAACTTATTCAGAGATGGTTAGGACGTGAAAGAAATCAAAGATTTTGTAATTCCTGCTGAGGGTCCCCACCTTGATATTCTAATCAATACAGAAGCTAGTGAGTATGGAAAATGTAGAGTAACTGCCACTTACCAAATGCTGAAATGAAAACCATGCGTCGCCTCTTGTCCATGTGTATTAAACTGTACAATGGTGGAAAAGGTGTAGTAAAAGAAACTAAAAAAGCTTGCCTGTCATAGAAGGGATGATATAGAATTCACAATTCCTGGACTGTTCGACGCACTGAGGATGAAGAGGAGCTCCCCCACCCACTGGAGGCAGTACTGTCATCATAAGTTCATGGTTCGACACCATGGATCTCCAGGTGGGTCAAGATTATAGAGATACACCAACCTGGAGGACTCCATGCTGTTGAGCTGTTCATGAGCAGCGGAAGCCAATAAACTCTTCTCAGCTACCAGGTTGTTTTCCCTGTCTGCCTTTGGAGCTCTTCTGACTGCACTGTTTATGCTCACTTTGGAGGATATTACCCGTGGAGAAAACCAAAAACCTTCCACAAGTGACAAGCAGGAGCAAACCATCTCTCTGTCGGGGACTAAAGCACTATCCATACTGACACACAGCTAAGGAGATTTCCAGGTTGTTACAAAGTGTGTGCATGTGCATGCACATATATGTACTTTCTTCTGCAGTGGATTTTGTTACATCTTTCTGTGAATGCTGTAAATTTCCATTCATTGTCAAAGTGAGAGGCTGAATGGGCAGATGATGTCCTTGGTGAAGCAGTTAAAACACTAAGTAGATAGCTATCTAAAGCAAAGCAATGAGGCATGTTCTGAAAAGGTATGCCTACACTATCAAAAATCTATGGGTATGAGCCCATTCTCAAACCCTTACCTGCATTCCATCCACAGTGATTGCCTGCAGGGGTGTTAACAGCTCTGGATGTAGGTTATTCTACGATTTTTCTGAGAGGAGAGCCTGAGCCCATTGCCAGCCTCTGCATGAACCCAAATCCTTGGTTAAGTGATATAGACAGACCAGGCTATGGTGGGGCAGAGCATGTTACACTCCCACAGCAGCAGCAGATATGTGACATACATCCTTTTCCATGTATAGTGTGAACATTTGAGCTATAAATACTGGTATGGATGGAAAGCTTTTAGGTCTGAGGTCATGGGGAATGACATCCTTGCATCTGCTTTTGAGCCCTCTTTTCACCTGGAAGTGTAGACATACCTACAGAGGATCATGTCTTCTGCATGACCTTAAGTATTGTTATGCATTAGTATAATTCAACGTTAAGTCCTCTGTTGTTCACTTGGGTAAAGGCAAGTCTTGTCATACTGGAAAAGTGGAATCACCTTGAAGCAGAAGACAGCTGCTCAGGTAAAAGACCTTGGTGCTGTTGGGTCACTCACTTGTTGCACCTGGGAGCAGTTAGGCTCTTCAAGGAGGCTGACAATGAAAACCTTTGCAAATACTTTTGCTCTCAGGAATTTTTAGTGGTAAATCTTAGCCCACTGCCTACTGCACTTATTTACGTTTTGTGTTTACTATATGGTATTTCTGTTTAAGGGTTGAGTAGGAGGCTGCAAGACAATAGATGTGAGCAAAAGCTCAATAAAGCAGGATGTATCCTTATGCATGCTGCACTGCACTGTAATTTAAATATATCTGGGCTGCCACTGATGAGCACTGTAAAAGTGATGGAATTTTCACAGACCTTGTTTGCTTCCCATAAGGCTTTTCTATTGTCCTTAGGAAAAAACAAAACAACAAAAAAACCCAACCAACCAACCATCCAAAAAAAACCAAAAACAAACACCCAAAACCCAAACCAATGAAAAGAAAGAAAGAGAGAGAAAGAATTATTTGGGCAAAAAAATGACTTTTGGAGATGAAAAATATATTTAAACAACAATGAACAATACATGAACAACAAATTATAAAGTATTGATTGTAACATGGCCGTGAGTTCCATGGAATTACAAGCTCGCTTGCTCTCTGTTTCACTAGGGCTATTCCATGTCTCACAAATCCATATGGGACCCACAGCTGAGTGGCCATTTTTTTAATTCTTTTACTGAGGAGCCCATAAAGCTGATGATAATGACTGGGAAGAGGGGGGAGCTGATAACCAGGGAGAGTGGACTGTGTACTACTCACCCTCAAGTGCCCTGCTAGCATACTGCTGAGCTGACACGGGGTAGCAGCCCACTCCAAAGCAACCTGCAGTAGTGCCACTTGCCAGCAGTAGACAGACAGCAAGAAAGTACATGGGAGTGCATGGGTGTCATTTATTTGCTCCTCACCTAATGTCATAAAAGAAACTTTTTGGATTCCAAAGTGGCCGGGGATCACCAGATCATTGTTACTAAGCAAAATGCATTTCATCGGGAACAAGTGAATACTCCCCCTTATTCAAAAGTCCTTTTTGGTGTAGTGTGTTAAATTCTAGCTGTGTGAGTGGGTTGTGCTCAAGCGGATCCCTGATGTTTTTGAAAATGATATTCACCCAGTAATGTATCTTTTATCATCCTCAAACAACTCCTGGAGCAAAGCGGGACCCTGCCGAGGCAGAGGGGCTCAGATCTGTCTGTACCCATCTGTCTAGACATGCCGGGAGATAGTAGGGTGTAATCATTGTCACTGTTTTTCCCTTGCCCTCTGAAGAAGGAAATGTATTCCTACTCCCTCAGGTTCCTTTAAAAAACTCTGTGCTAACTTTTATGGGTTTAAGGCCTTTCCCCCTTATTTATGGCTTTTATTTTTAGACTGTGATTGGTGCTGAATTACAATGCACCATGACAGCTGCTTATTCACGTGTTATAGCTGTAGCTTTAACTCCAGTTGCTCTCTGTCTCATTACAAATCTCTTAAAAATGCAAACATACTTAAAAAGTAGATTACATTTTGAACTCAAGGGAAAAAAATGACCATTTTCATTGTTTATGAAATTTCTTGGCATATGGGTATTTGTTAGCAGGCTAAGTAGTTCCAGCTGGTGCGTTTAGTTTGCACAGTGTAAGGCGTACTGCAAACTGGCTAATCAAGTTGCTCTTTTCAACCTGCTGATTTTATAAGGGTTATAAATCTATCCTTTCCATTCTGGTATGGCTGGATAAACAATGTAGCAAGTGTTTGAAGCTGGTCCAGATAAAACTGGGTAGAACCAATTGCAAAACCGATCCATCAGACTAATCCAGTTTAATATGGCAAGGGTAATGCTTCTAAATCTGTTCAGCATAGTGCACCTTAATACACATTAGGATTTGCTTTCTCCCTTCCACCTTTTCATCATACACACATGGAAAGAAAAAGGAGTAGAGGCAAGTGAAGGAAATCCTACCTTCTAGCATCTAAGTCAACCGAGTATAGATTTTAAATTATGCCACCATCACCACAGTAAGGGTAGCTCTTTCCTCACTAGAAGCATCAGCTACTTCATGTATAGGACACTAGAGAGCAACACAGGAACCTTTACACAGTGTTAAGGTTTCATCTAACATTAGATGGCTCCTTTGCTATTCCTTTCTACAAACATCAGATATGGACTCAGCCTCGACTCAGCCCTGGAGATCTCCCCAGGTCAATGCTGACTGCCCTTCACCAAGCATCTTTTAAAATAAAACATTTTGGTTGTTCTCAATTCATTCCAGATGTCAGAATATTTTGATAGAGCAGAATGAGGACTGGAAACTTACCTTCTTTCAAAATACTAGATACTATCATTACCTAATTCACAGAACTGGAGTTTTAGGGGGAAAAAAACCCAAAAGGAACAAACATATGACTCATGTTAAAATTACAGGATCCGGCAGTACAGGATTTTGCATCTGATTCATAGAGACTTTTTTTTCCTACTGGATCATTATTGTCATTTTCAAGAAAAAAAATGAACCACCGAACAACCAAAACCATAAATAAAGATGAGTTCTCAGTAATGGCTTCTTCTTCCAGCTGGAGCTGCTGAGATTAAAGTTCTGTTTGTTGTTCAATATTATTTTATTGGATAAGGAAATTAACACTCTTTTCAAGGACTTCAGTAAGATGAAAGCCAGTTTTAAATAGGAACAGAACCTATTCACAAGTTGGATTATCCCTTTCTTTCTATAGTTGCTTGAAGGATGTAGCCATCTCATTGCTGTGTTTTCTAGTGTAGAGAGTAGAAACCATGACCATCATGCGTGTTCCTTCCTGCTCCTTATCACAGCATCTGTGACACAGGTTGTTTCTTTCATGGCTAGGTGACAGAAGAAATCCTGCACTAAATTCCCAGCCTGAGCTAACATCAGGGCACTCATGCTTATACTGCTTGCTGCCTCCTTGAAGATGTACAGGAGAAGCTTTCTTGCTCCTCTGCATCAAAGATCTTCATTATGGGCACTCCTTAGCAGGTGCTTTTGATGGCCTGTGGTGGAGCAATACCATTACCAATGCCATGAACGAACAGCAGAGCACAAGTCTGCACAGTTAATGCACTCTCAGTTTAAAGTGTGTAAAAGACATTTCTTGGTCCACATTATGTATGTGTCCTTGAATATTTCTGCTTCATTTACTGACCAAACTAAGATTTTCTATTGTTAGCAATGCAGAGCTATTGCAATCTGAAAGAACAAGCTGTATTCTGTTCTGATGTATGCACCGTCAGCAAAATTGTCAGCTATGTCTTACTCACTGCACTTTTATTATAGGAGGTTTTAGGCATGAGGCTGGGTTTGCAGGGCTTGTAGACACTCAGATTATCTTTTTACTTGTGCACTGAACAGAAGTGGCATAGAAATCTCTGTAAGCCAGCAAACATGGAGTAGAAACCTATTTGATACTTCCACAGTTTTGCTTTTGTGGTTACTACTTATCTAATGAGTGAGGGTAAAAAAATGCCGTTATTACTCTGTTTTGTTTCCAGAATTCCCTTCCATCTCATTTCCACCAACTGTGAGTTCTGTCTCACACACATAATGGAAAGAAGGAAATAATACCTTTAGCTTGAAAACTTTCTAATCACAGGCTAGAGGATTGACATTTTACCTAACAATAGCCAAAGAAATCTGTACTCTAAGAGGCCTTGCTAATGTCAAAGAAAATGAATAATAGCTTTACGATTTAGTAAGCACCAAAACTTTCATAGCACAGTTGTGATGTTGTCTCCTCTTTGTAGTGGGAAGCTCCACAAATGAAATCTGCTCAGTCCAGTAAGATACTCCAGTTTAGTACTGGAGGTGGGATTCCTTCCAGTTAGGTTTCAGTCTACTTACAAGTTTGTCTTCCAGTTTGCAAGGTCTGGATAGGGTTTCTCTATAGTACAGGAACATCCCCTGGTAGCAATTAGTTCCATCGTATGGTGATGCTAAGAAAGAGAGGATGAATTCCCATCTAGAGGCATCTCTGTGTTATCCTTTACTGTAGAGAGACCCTAGATAAATAGTTTTGATAAGGTATATAATTTTCAGAACAGTAAAATCACACAAACAGCATCCCACTGAAGGAGAAGGAAAATCACATTTGAATTCTGTTTTGCATGTTGTCTTCTCTTTCCAGCATGAAATCCCAGTGAAGATTTGTTTCAACTGGAAAAGGGTACCTTCCTACAGCCCTTGATATAAGGCTTATGATGAAGAGCAAGGAATGGTGGGCAGAATACCCTAGTGACAAGAGCCCTGCTGATCATTGTAGCCCAACAGACAGTGGGTAGTAATGGCAACTCAGCTGCCAACAGACCACAATGTCCATCACGGTGTTTTGCACAGCAGTTCTGAGGGTGAGATAAGAGACTTGAGCTCTGTGGTCCATATGCTCCCATTTGTCCCGTACACCCTCAAAAGGCCTTGGATTGGGTCAGGGCGCAGATGATAGCATGACTGCTTGAAGCTACACAGAGTGAAGATACAACAGGGCTGTTGTTGCTAATGGACTGTCTCTGGTGGCATCTGAAGGTCTCCTTCAGAAAACAATGGATTTTGATAGAAGTGGAGAAGATAACTGCTCTGCCTCCAACAAACTCTGGCCTTAAAGATCTCTGTGCTTGCCTGCTCAAAGGGCATAGCAAACTGTTTTGTTAGGACTGAAATATGGTTTATGAGGATGCTCTTTGCAAGCATCTGTGAGGAGTTACTTTTGGCTAGATATTAAGACGAAGGGGCACCCTTTTAGGTGACTAATATGGTTTCTAGGGAAGCCTTGTCCTGCCTAACTTCTTAGATGCTGAGTGGGAACTGGCTTCTAGGCAGAAAATGAGGATGGTCAGCTGAAGTTACTCTATCTTCAGATAGGTTTGAGTGCCTGCATAGGATATTGTCAAGGAGACAGAGATTTCTGGTGGTATGCAGGATATGCATCTCTCCCTTGGTACTTGAAAGAAGAGACTGAGCTTGTTCTTCTACCTTGCCACCTTGTTGAGACTAGGTTGTGGAAGTTATTGGGAGCTGATTTGTTGCTTTCAGCAGGAGTTTTACCAACACCGCAAGGTGTGTCTGTGAAGAAGTTTTTATGCATTTGCACTGTGGCAAGCATTTTAGTAACCTCTGTTTTTGAAAAATAAAATGTCTATCATCTGGGACCATGAGCCTGGAACATATCGTAACCCCCAGCACAATATTTGGTAATACTCTGTCTTAGTTGTAAGATACAGAGCAAGCTACTTCTGTGTATTAGGTTTTTTTCTAACAAATAAAGGTATGCTCAAAATTGCCACACCTAATTTCACATAGTTAATGGTGCCACTAGAGGAGGATTCAAAGTTCCCAAGAAAATTTCCTTTATACCAGATACTGAACCAACAGTTAGTTCCAGCTCAGATCCACACAGCTTAATTCCCTGAACGTTAAAGCTCCACACACAAATTATTTTCAGAAATAAGCAGATAATCAATGTCCTACTAAGATACTGCTGTCAATGATCTTAGTCCCCCTTTCCAACTTAATGTTCTCTGTGCCTCTGAGATGTTTATTGTGAAAACTTACCTTCTGGAGAGGGAAGAAGTCTTGGTTATTTTTGGGGTGTGTAAGTGTACTTCTTTTTCTAATTCATGTTATTTTATAAAACTAAGACATGCTGTAGTTGCATTTGTACTGATTATCAACTACAATTATATTTATGTATGTATAAAACTCTCTGATGTGTCAAACAAACTTTTTTCCCAGCAGAGAAACTAGATTTCAAATTACTACATTCCATTTAAGGTTTTTATTTTGGTCACATATTACTTTTAAAACAAATCCATCCAAGCAAGATTTCAGGCAGTGGAGCTGGATTTCTAACTTTTTTTTTTCTGATGCCAGGCAAAAAAAAACCCCCACCACACCAATGAATGAGTCATTTTCTCCCTTTTGAAATGTACAGATTTTTTTTAAAAAAAAAGCCATTTAAATTGGGTCAATAGTTTGTGTAGTTCCATTTTTATCTATCCCTTCTTTTGAATTAGCTGAAGCTTGCCTCAGTGCTAAGATTTCAGACTGCTTTTTCTCCATGTGGTTTTAGGTTATCGCAACATGAAATCGCTGTAATATAAAATATTGCAGAATTACTAAAGCCTACAAAATGCCGCCTTCTGCATACTCCACAACAAGTGAGTTCCATGTTTCAAAGCCGTACAGACTTAATTTTGTAGTGTAGTTGTTCCATGCACTCTATTAATGTATCCATACCGACAATTTCTGGATTTTACAGTTTTTCTTCTGCTGTGAAGGATTGCTTTGAACTCCTAATTCTCCTGACAGCCCTTCCAAAATAGGCATATATTTGAATGTAATGACCAGATGAATATGTTTTCAGGTGTTTTATCAGCAAAGAACTGAATCTTAAAATATAAAAGTATGGGGGGTGGGGGTGGCTTTGCTTTACTCTGAGGTCACTCACCTTTGTTGCCATGCCCTGTGGCATTTTACAAGTATTGGAACTGACATTTGATTTCATATTACAAAGAACTATGCAGGAAGTTTTATATTATTTCCTTTAACTCTTTGACTCATTGAATTCTTTATTTGATCTTGGCAAATGTATTAAGGGAGCCCAGTGAAAGTACAAAGTGACTTGATTTAGGAAACATAAATGGATAAATGCTTGTATTTTTAGATTGTATGTAAAGCTAAATGACTGTAAGTAGAAATCACATTATGTCAAAAGACATTATATCTTTAGCCAGTCCTAATGTCAGAGTCTCAGAAAATGTTAGATGACATTGCTCCATTACAGTCAATAGAAGGACAATTTGCTGTAGCCAAGAAACAATCCCATTATATTTCCAGCAGCTCAGAAACTACAGGGGGACCTATGCAGAGAATTCTTCTTCCAGTGACTGCAAGTTATTTAAGTTACCTTTTAGAAGATGCATGCAAGTAACTTCCTCAAATTATGTCAGTGTGGATAACAAACTCAATCATACTCAAACCAGAAATACTTGTTCCAGTCTCCTCACATTTACAGACTCCACCACCTCATCTGTGCATCTTCTACCACTGGTTGCTCTTATTTATCCTTCCTGAGTTCATTCTAGGATTTTCTAGGAAAAAAGGTGCATACAGATAGTGTTACATAGCTACACTGAAATTTTGAGAGATATCTTTGTTTCTTCCCATATATTCACATTATATGACCTTCTTCATATGGAATAATTACTATTTTTATATAATTTAACCCACTCTGATATAGAATAGTATTGTTGTTCTGTGTAATCACAGACATTCACAGTGCTAAAATTGTGTGTGAATTTGTTAGTCATTCTTAAGGATGCCAAACAATCTCAACAAGATAAAGTTGAAAATCACAGTGAGTAAAAATGGAAAAGAGCTATTAAACCACCCACTGGTGTATGCCTCTTCTCTTTCAGGGTTTTCCTGCAAGTATTATTTTAATAGTGTTATGATTAGACTTTTTAGAAATTGTACCAGTAGATGTTAGAAGGGGACTCATGATGCCTTTACTCTTCCTCCCTGGAAGCAGAATCAAATATATCTTGATTATCCTTAATAGGTGCTTTATGATATGGACGGAGATGTTATAAAACTCTTTTGGTACACTAATGCAGTGTTTAACTGTCCTTTTAGCTAGAACCTTTTCCTAATTAGGAACCAAAATCTTTTTTTGCTGCAGGTCAAAGTAATTATTCCTTGCACTGTTGCTTATGAGTGTAGAGAACAGTTCCTCACCCTTTGAAACAGCCTTCTGAAATTCAAGTTTCTGTAGAATAAAAAAAACCCAATTCTCCCAACTTTCCCTCTATGGCATGATTTCTTGACCTCTGCTAAGTTTAATTTTACTGTCCTGGACCCCTGATAATACATCTGTGCATTTCTGAAAGTGATGTACTAAATAGAATGTAGCATTCCAGTTAAGTACTCACGACTGTAAGGTACTGGAATAATTATTTTCCTCAATTTGCAGATTACACATTCCATAATCATATTTATCTTTACATAGCAACATTACATACTGTCTCTTACCAATATACAGATCTTCTTCTCCACAAACACTTTAATCTCCATTTTGTGTTTATCCATCTAATTTTCACTTGCTTTATGTAACACTTTGTTCTTGGCTTTATTAAATTTTATTTTATTCCCCCCCCCCCTCCCCCCAGTGTACTGGATCATTTGAATTCTGATCCTTATGCTAGGTGCTTATCATTCCTGCCCACATACTAACATTGGCGAAGCCTGTGAGTGATTAGTTCTCATTAACATACCTAGGGTTTTTGCAGGGTGAGACTGTCATCTTTGCGGAGCCCTCTGTAGTCTGTCTCCACCTGGCTCACTGAAAAAAATATGCTAGTCCATACTGTGGTTTCGTCACAGTGGTGTGGGAGGGCAACTGCTGCTTTTTCTTTGGTAAATGACTTTTCTAAGGAAAGTGTTAAATCACACAGTTCTTTGGAATCTGTAATGCAGTGCAATATACTATCTCAATGTTCCCTATTCCTCAGGACTCTCTTAATATATTCTTTTTCTCATTTTCATTGCATATTTAGATTCTGATTATTTTTCTTCGAATTTGACAATTGATATAGATTTTCTCCTGTTCTGGTTCCAAATCTCCTGAGAACCTAGCTCATTAAAATATCCCCTTGAAGAAAGTGTTTCAAAATACGTTTAATAGTAATCCTGAGTTTTAAATCAAAATTAAAGCATCAGATTTCACAGCTAAAGGGAAAACAACTCCTCTCCTCTTCTCATTCCTATAGTATAATGCACTCATGAGGACATATGACAAAAAGAGGTGTCATTGTTCAATGTCTTCCATCAATATCCTGGTCGCCACCAGCTCTAGAGATATATTCCTAAAATTTCACATGTAATTTTAAGCATTTTCCTGAATAAGTGACTGCTTAAGTGTTTTCCCAGATCAGAGATCAAGCCAATTTGTATTATTTTTTCCATCTGCTCTATTATTTCCTATAATATATTCACATCGTTTAATTTCTAAACTGTTTATGTTCTTGTATTAATGAATCTGTTAAATAAAATTAAACCAAACAGCTTTCCCAGTAGCCATATTAGAGGCTATCACTCCCCAGATCAGACGTAACACAGAACTGTTATCTTTCTTTGCAGTCTTTTGCTTTTTCTCAGTTCATGGACAGTACTGTTGCTGTTTAAGTCATATGGTGTTCTAGGGGGAGCAACATTTCATGGAAATCTGCATTAGATACTTTAACATAATAAGCCTTCATTTTAAAAAGCATTCTGTCTCCTACAGCACTATGTGCGAAATGAATATACTGAATATGAATGCAAATTAAAAAATGAATCTATTACTAATTTATCTTTTAGCACTTATAGATACTGAACTGAAGGTTCTGGTATGCATCAAACACACTGGTCTTTCAGTGAAGCTACATGGTGTTGATGTATATAATTCAGAGCTGTGTTATAGCTTCTCAGTTGAGACCAAAACTTGCTACCTCTAACACAGGGGCCAGGATCAGGCAGAGAAAAAAGGCTTGACTAGGAGAGAGAGGCAGAGGCTGGGAGCGTCAGGGAAGCACCCAGCAACTACTGCTTATGTCAGGAACCATTGCTGCAGCAGTACCTGGTTTTAGGTGCCTTCTGCTCTTTCCCCTGGCAGCAGCAACCAGGGATTTCCAGAGCTGTGGCACCAGCAAAGCAGGCAACAAGACCTGGGCTGTGTTACTGCTCTGTTTATCTGACACTGCACATAGTGAGTGGTGGTTCTGCCCATCACAACGCCTGTCCCCAAGACTACTGGGACCAAACACTTGTCAGACCTTTACTGAGCTGATTAAAACAATACCACTCTCTAGTATAGACAGGATCCATCCCAGATTGCAGCACATGAAGCATCCAGCTTCTCATACGGCTGGCAAAACACAGGGCCCTGGTGGCACTGCTGTGATGTGCTCTAGCAGGCTGGGAATGTGCAGTCAATCTCATTTTATTGTGATCACCAGATGCTACCCCTCAGCTCAGGCTATGGAGGTCATAAGGCAGCGTACCAGGAGGTCTATTTATAATTGTAACCTTTAGAGAGTTTATTTTCAGGACTAAGCTCAACAACAAGATAACACCAGGGGGCTGCATCCCAGTTTGGTGGTGGTGTAACACGGTGTCACAGTGGCATGGTATAATGCAGTGTTCTCATGTCATATACTGGCTTATATCAGTTACAGATAGAAAGCACAATACCGCTAAGTGCTCTGGGGGCAGGATTCAGTCTCCGTTTAGAGTTACTATCTGACATTAATATGGTACTACACTCAATTTTACTTAAAAGCATTAGGATGAGCAGAAGCATCCTGAAGCACAGTGAGAAAGCAAGTTTTTAATGGTGTTTCATTCTTCCATCAATATCCTCTATCAAGATTTACTGTATACCTTTCCTAAGGTAGAATTTATGGTGATCTGCTGAAAGTAGACATAGATGACAGAGCCCTGTTATTTGATGATGTGCCTGCAATAGCAATTTTTGTCTTTAATTTTTATTAGCTTAAAGAAAAGGCAAAGGAAAAAAATCATCAGTCTTCCTCATCAACAAGCTCAAGCCTTCCTTCTCACACATTAAAAGAACAAGGACCTTCACTAATCTTAGGCTGCTTCCAGCTATTGTGTGGCCAGAAACCAGCTGAAACTTCTGAAGCTTTAAATATGGGGTAGTTCACCAAGAACAACCACTGGACAAATCCTCCAGGGAAAACCTGTGCTGTATCTGTAAAAGCTTCAGAACATCTCATTTTCCTTTTTTTCCTGGTTTTCATTATTCTCTCTCCATTTTCATGCCTTACATCTGCCCCTTTTTTCTCCTTTTTTCCGTGGTCTTCCTTCCTCTCTCCTCTTTCCATTCCTCTGTTGTCATACACTTCCCATCATTGCCTTCACTTTTTATGTGTAGGTTTCAGTCCTGTGATAGGGATGGAGCAGATGCTCTCACAGAAGGTAATCCAAACTGCTTAGAGACATCCAGCGTGCTGTAAGGGAAAATCTCTCAGATGCCAGTATTCAGTCAGGACCAGGGAGCTACTCATTGCTATTCAGTTCCTGAGACTCCAGAGACCCCCAGGGACTTCAGTGTCTGTATCCCTGGTGGGGACCTGATAAGGTACAGTCAGGGACCTCAGGAGTTTGCTGTGAGGTTTTGTTAATCAATAGACATAGAAAATTCCAGAGATGTAATTGCAGAATAAAGTTCCACTTATTGCAGGAAAGTAAACCTGTATTCAAATCTGCCAGGGGCTGCAGAAGGCTTTCAACAGGAATGTTTTTACATTGCAAGGAGATTTGTATTCATTAGGTAGCCTCTAGGACCACTGGTCCACTCTAATAAGTGTTTTGATAAAAGAGGTCATGTCCCCAAAGGTTGTCTGATTGGGAAGTGTCATTTCTCCTGTAAAAGATGATTACAACAGGCAGGCGCTGACTGTCTTCTAACATTCTTAAGGTGACAATCTTTTTTTTTTTAAAAAAAAACAACTAAACAAATGACACTTTCAAGGTTGTTCAGTGCTGATGAAAGTTATTAGACTGATGACTCTGAGAAACAAAGTCCTCCACCTCATAGCATAAGTACTTTCAGTGAAACAAAATTTTGCATATTTAGCAGTATTGCATGACCAGCAGCATTGAAACCATCATCCAGGGACAATCGTCAAAGTCAATGATAATATGACTCAGTTTTTCTACTCCGGCTAATGCAAGGAGCCACTGCCATGGTGCGTTCACTCCATGATATCTACATAGGCTTAGCAGAGCATGGCCATTAGAGTGGATAACAGCCTGCAATTTAGTCCTAAGAGATTTCAGAAAGGAATGTGGAGTGAGGTGGAATATTGCTAAATTATTTCTGGAAGCCTCTTCTTTGCTGCACTCTTCCCGTATCACCTGACTAGAAGTGGATCCTCTTGTCTCCTGCTTGTATGTTGTGCATGTCACACAATCAAGATATCGTAGGATTGGGCATGAGCCTTGTGTGTGAGGAGGCCGTGTCTGCTGTGGGTCTCAGGAGGAAAGGCCAGTGTGCCCAGTCCTCACACGCTTTCATTAGAGGCAGTGGTGCCTCCACCACTGCCTTCACAAAATTAAAGGTTTTTGAGCCATACCTTCAGAAATTATGAGACCAAACATGGAATCTGAGACTTAGTAAGCAACAGAGTTGGAAAAAGGATCTAGAAAGCAGAGGCCGCAAATTCTTTATTGATTCTTCCACAGTAGACTGCATTCAGGAGAACACAGCCCAATAGAAAATGTCAAATGTAAATAAAGCAAAATTTGCTCCAAGCGTTTATTCAGGGCATACACTGTAATGTCAAAATTTAACTACATAAAGCCAAAAAAGACAGTGAATAGTTCACTGTGCTCTCTTCTCCAGCTTTTTCATTTCCACTGTCCAGTTAAGTTTTCATCACTCAATTTTAAGGAGCGTGCTAGGATGAAGTAATTAATTTTATGGTGAGGCTATGAAGTGTTCAGGTAACAGTCACACAGAGACTACACAAAACACAGATGCCCATCTTTCTTCTGCTTCTTCCTTCACATTTGCAACTTCCTCACACTCCCAATTAGTGACATTTTCAGTGTCAGTGTCCTAAATTCTCATTTACCCTCACTGGTCAGTCTCTGGGATTTTGTATCAGTACTCTCAAATCTACATGGGTTTTACTACACCATACTACTCATGCAAACAAGAGGGACAAATCAGAGTCTAATGGCCTAAAGCATCATTTTTCTTTCTTTCTTCCTCTGTGATGTTTTTATTTCTTTCCTAATATTGTATCATTTTGAAACTCATATGTGGATGCTAAAGATGTTTACAGCAGTCAAACCTTTAAACTAAATGACAGTAAAAAGAAAAAAAGGAGAAAAGACACCTTTTTAGACTAACACAGCTGTTTAAATGAAATAACTGCAGGAAAATAGCTATACACTAGCATAAGTAACATTTCCAAATGAGCCCTATTCCATGAGATGAAGAAATGTAGGAACCCAAATGTCGTTTGGAACTCAATGAGAATTGCAGACGCCCTAGTGATTTTTTAAATTTGCAGCCTTCTGAAACAGCTAGGCATGCTTTAAAGTTTTCTTTTTTTCTGCTGCTAATATGATTCATCTAATCTTTAACTGGAGGTGAAAAGACTATAGTCACTCCAGGCACTCTTACTGGGAGTCACCAGGCTGGTGCAAGGTGCTGTGCCATTTAGTGGCATTAGGATGGGGCTCACTGTAGTCCTGCTGCCAGACAAGTCCAAATTCCCCTACAGTAAAAACTTGGATCCTCATTTACAAACATAGCTGAAATACAATGCTTATTCCCATCACTCTTAGACAATATTAGAGAATAAAAGCGTAGCAGAAGAAGGACCTGGAACATACTTTTTCTTTCAGTTGTCTCCTCAGATTTACAGGTGTCCAACATATTCTTTATTGAATTAGAATATTGAAAAAAGTTATACAACTAAATAAGACATTTGCTTGGGGGTAGAGCAGAAATAATTGCTGACATTTCAGCTTAAATTAACACCAAATTCTTTACTTCAATATTGTGTGGACCTTCTGGAAGGACTTTATTCTCAGACATGCCACATTTCTGTTATTAAAAGGGGTAATTCCCAATTCTATGAACAATAGTTAACATTTCCCTTCCTCTCCATCCAGAAAGTTCTCCTTGTCCTGTGCAATTCCATGAAATTAAAAGCATTTTCCCTCCTTTTCTCCTTTTAAATATTTACTTATTTATCCATTCCTTCTAGGTTTAAATAAACAAAAGATATTAAAATGCCTATCTAAAATAGCTGCATTACTTCTAGTGCTGCACTTTGATAACCTCTCTTATCCTGGGCACACCTCAGAAATTGCAATTACATCTGTTTATGACTGGGGATTATGAGCCAAGCTTTCTGCTCATATAACCAATGGATTTCTCCAATTGCGTAGTGGAATTTTGCCAACAGGAGATTTGGCAGACAGTCAGGCTGCCACAGCTAGAGAGAAATCAGAATGGAATATAACAGAATTTCTTTGTATTTATTGTTAGAGAAGAAGGGAGGAGAAAAATGGCCAGCTATAAGATCTGATTTCATTTCACCCACAATCTCTCAGATAGAAAGCTAAACTTCCTTTTTTATGAGATTCAATTTGTCAGAAAAGGAACATACAAGTTCCACAACCAACTCATTCTAGTGACCTTCTAGAATTTTGTGTAGCCTTGAAATGTTGGCATTGGTGGTGCAGAGAGTTTGCAACATGCTCGTTACCATTAAGACATTTTGTCCCCTGTGCTTCCACAGCAGGGTCTCAGCCCATCCACCTCATTCCTAATGCAGAACAAGCAATCAGGTTGTCAGTCACATCACATTTACGTGCCTCCGGCAGGAAAAGAGAAGCAATGTTTTCTTTGAAAAATTCCTACAACAGTGTTGCTAAATATAAATTAGCCAGAACAGCATCTTTCATTTGCTTAAACAAATTAGACTTCTAATGTCAGGTCATGGCATACAGACCTAAGTATAGGGAAAACAATGTAATTAGATCTTTAATCACATAGCTTTCCGGAGAAAGGGTCTGTGACCAGAAGCACTAAGCTCAGTTATGATGCAGTGCCAGCACCCTTTTAGGCCATGGTTATGAGCTGCCTTTTCCAGGCATCGCAGCTCATTGAATAGGCAATTCTTTGCCCTCCTTAGAGCTGCTGTTGGTTGCAGCCACATTTTTTTTGACGACTTTTGGGGACACATAAAGGGACAAAGGAATTGGCTGCTTATAATGAAGCCTTATCTTGATAAGGCTATTTCCTTAGCTTTATGTAAGGTATGACCCCTATTGTACAAACACTGTTGTCTTACCCAAGGCCTAGAGTGCAAGGCTTTGGACAGAGGTGGCCTTCAGCTTTGCCAATGCAAACAGGAAGGTTTCACAGTCTGGATGAAGCCCCCCTGCATAATTCAGCTGGAATGAAAAAGTCATGAAAAAGGAATGAATATTTTGCTAGAAACTGCAAGTAGAAACCTGCTTTGAAGCATGCCAACTCTGTCACCCACCATGGTCTTAGGGCCAAGCTGGTAACTGAGAGGATTGCAGAGAAACGAAGTGCACAGAACCAGCCTTCCACTGCTAGAAGTATATTAAACAGGGTTCAGATGATGCTCAATTTGCATATTACATACCCACAAATCCCTGAATGTTAAACTTCCCCAGATTCACCCATCCTTTATCATCCTCTGTAGCAAAAGGCTGGAAGAACAAATAATTCCCAAGTGCTTCCTTGCTTTTAGTATGTAGCTTCTCCTCAGTCAACCACCACATGTGTGTTTAAGACATGACAGTTGAGAATTATTTCTGCTGGAAAAACAGCCTCCACAGGCAACATTGTTTTCCACAGGGAACATGAAGTCTTCTCACAGTTCTCTGTTACCCACATATTGTCTGGAAGGGGACTTCAAATACTTGGACCTAACATGAAAAACAACACATCAACATTTACATTATCAAAATCCCAAATTCTGCATCTTGATGAAGATTTAAAAAGTAACAGAAACAGGGGGTTTCATTTTATGTTAAATTCAGTGTGGGGGTTTCCTCCACAATTTTGTTTTGCATGGTCAAATTTTTTTTTCAAATATCTTTTTAAAAAATTATAATATATTTTACCCTTTTAAACAGGGAATTTACACTTCAGTCCTGTAAATACTTATATAAATCTAAACCATTAAAATAAGCCCTTCAACAGCTCCTAACTGAAAACTACTTCAAAATACTTTCTGAATGTTTAGGATAATTCTGTCATAGCAATATTCAAGGACTTTGTCCCTTATTACATTATTGGGTTCTTTGGTTACTTATGTCCAATGAATACTTTGAAGACAGATATTTATTGCAAGATAACAGTTCTCCTAATATATCAATTATGCAGAAATGTGAATAATATTAATTTTTCTGAAAGCAATATAATCTGCAAAATACACCTTAACTACTTATACTTCATTAATTCCAAATGCTTAAGCCTTCGTAAACTAGAGCTGAATTTGACAATTGCTGTAAACAGTGGAATTAACAAGGATACCTCCATGAAATGGGCTGTGTGAAACTTCTGTTTCTCTAACGTTGTCAAGAATCCAAGCAATATATTTGCCCTTTTGGGCCAGATGCAGTGTCTGGCATTGTACTGAATTTCATAATTCAAGGAACTTTTGCCAATGTTGATTGTATTTTCCTTGACAAATACAAAGCCATCCATAAACAGTGACTATGACTTCAAGACTGACTTCAAGAAATCCAATAGTCTGGAAGAGTAGTTCAGTCTTTTACATCTTTAATGATCAGTGTAGTAGTACAGAAACACTTTTTACTTATAAAACACCTTTTAGCTAGGATCTACAAAGTCTCTTACATGTAAAGATTTGCCCTGGGGTGCTTTAAAATGCAAACTTCATATAGGGGATGATGTGCTGTTCTCTTTATACTTTAGTAGTTTCATAGTTTCAGCAATACCATGCAACAATTTAAAATACTACTTTTTGTATTCAATATGTGATGCAGAGAGTCTGATCTTTCATTCTTCCTCCCTGATAACACTTCCTCTGCTTTTAAAAAGCTGATAGATGTCTATGCAGGGAGTGTTTGCTATAGCCAAGCCATGCAGGTGATTAACTTTGGCATTGTCCCATGTCTCTCAGTGTAAAATTTTCACTGAGCAGATGTCAGGTAAATCATCCAGCCCACTTCACTTGATAGTACCTCTTTAACATGCTCTGCAATTATAATTTGTGCTGTTGAGCTTGGCCATTTTCCTTCTTCATTATTCATTTCTCCCCAAGGGTGGCAGTTTAACAGACATTCCCAGTGAGGCAGGCAGTTAAACGAGGCAGTGAGTTATCTCACTGACCATAGGGTTTCTCTCACAGCAGCGACTGCAGCCTGGTGTCATCTTCTTTTCAGGAAGAAATCATTGTCCAACCTAGGCCACTTTGGAAGACTGATAGAGATGGTCCCTTCCCTGCAATTATTAAGCAGAAGGCTGGACAGAGTGGCCTATGTTTTGTGCTCCATTCTGTTGTTCTGGTAGCGTACCTATCCAGCCTCCAGAGACCCCAGCAGCAACGCTATGCAACAGTTGGCAGAAGGAACCGGAGGGATGCTCTGGCTTATGCAGGTCATCAGCCATCCACAGCTGCCCCACTGGACTTTGGTTTTGCAGTTTCCAAATCTCTGCGAACAGGTTGCAGAGAATGTCACAATTCCAAACCTCATTTTTTACATCGGGTACCTGCACATTTTGATTAGCATATTCTTTCCTCTTCCTGTAGTGGGAACAGTCAGCATGAGGCAGAACACAAAACTATACTTACCTTACCCCAGCTCAGATTCAGCTCCTAGCAACTCTGGGTCACTGACAGGGCCATGGTAGCTCTTTGCCCTTGTGCTTAGCTGGTCTTATTTTTCTGTTGGAAAGAGGCTTTCCTTCCCATTCTTCTCTTTTCCTTCCTCACCTTGGTTCTTTTAAATTATGTGGTCATTGAAAAAGTAGGTTTCTTACACAGCATGGGCAATCATACAGCTGACACTCTCAAAACACTGCCACCTTTAGGTTACCTCTTCATTGTGGCCTCATTTTTGCAGTACCAAGATCCAAAATATTTTGAAATCTACTGATAGGCAAAACCAGCCTCCTGTTCATAGCAAGAAGAGAGACTACATTCTTGGGCAAGAAGGAGTGTTGACAGGGGTGTTGTTGCCATCATTTCCAATGCACACTGCAGTGAGGGGTTCTGGTGGGATGGTGAAATAGCATTAGGGTTCTCATACCTGTCCATATTTGAAAAGGAGTATTACCTTGTGGTTCACTATGTGTTTTATCTGTGACTCCACAGGGTCACATAATAGCCCCATAATGTCAGCAGCTAGGATTATAAAGGGAAAATAGTTAATATACTTAGCAGGCTTCCTGAATCAAAGCCATCCTGGTCTGATAATAGCTATTTTGGCGCAGCTTCACTTCTGTAGGAACATTTGAAGAGTCCCAGTTCTGTTTCAGCACAGAATAAAAACCAGTGTTAAGACCATCAAAGCTGCCCTCAAACAGAATGGTTTCCTTCTGAGAAGTGGGAAATAATATGCCAGACACAGATCCTGTGTACAATAAATGGATGTATGTGAACTGAAATTCAAAAAGTGTCATCTCCTTTAGGGTGGGATTCTATATGTTTAGGAACATGATACTGTGGCAGGATCAAGTGTATATAGATGTGGAATAGTCAAAATATGATTCAGTTTTAGTGAGGTATTTCAGATAGCCATAAAGAATGCATTTATCAGTGCATAAACTGACCTTGATAACAGGGTCAGTGACTGGAAGTATAAGGAAAAGGGGAAGTAAAGAGGAAATTTAAGAGTTTACACAGAGTAAAGACAAAATCTTTTAAATATAAGCAAACATACACAAACCAAAAGATTAACAGGAAAAGTATGTAGCAGAGATCAAAATCTGTGTTCCTGTGATATAAACTGAAGGAGAAGTTGCATTGAAGAATATCAAGATACAAATACAGTAGTGGCTAAGAAATCTTTAAATGTGTCATAGAATTATTTTTGTAACAACTGGTTCCATATTTGATTGACAAAATGTCATCGTGCATTTATTTATTTTGACAAAAATATTTTGGAGAATGCCAATGTACTCACATAACCAGGAACGAAGATGATAAAAGTTAAATAAGAAGGAATGGCAATTTCATGAACAGGAGAGTTAGGAACATCCTGGGTTCGAAACCATACTCTGTCATTAACTTCTTAATGACAATACAAATGACATACAAAACTGGGTTCGAAACCATACTCTGTCATTAACTTCTTAAGCTTTCCTTTCGTAAAAAGTTCAGAGCAAAGTTTTTTGTTGTATTTTAATTCACACTACCTGTGAAAGATTGGTGTCCTTGTTGCTCATACCCAAAGGGAATTTCTCAGTGCAAATGAACTGTAATGGCAGTTTGCATCTGTCACCTTCCTTCTCCACTTCAAGGAGGAAGCAGACAACAATTTTTTTTTTATACAAGCCTTCCAGCAATGGAAAGTCCTTTTAGGGGACACCAAACATAAGAGCTATTCTAAGATACTGCTTGTCTGTGACTGTCCATGTAAATTAGTGTGCTTCCTGATGTGCAACCATGTTCCTGATGTCTTCCTGTCACAGAATGAGTGACACACTTCACTCGTAAGAGAGAAGCAGCAATATATTTATTGGTATAAAACAGCAATTTAAGGAAGTTTGATAGTAAATGCAATAGTGGTTTAACAAGAGTCAATGGCAAGTTACACTTGATTATTTACTGCATAGAGAACAAGGTCAAACAAAGCTGTCCGAAAGACCCTTCTGTTTAGTCATGAGGTTCAGAAAGGACACCCTTGTGTTCTAAACTTCTCAGAGGGAAGTTTAGGTGCAGCTAGATCCAGACTTAGTCCTAGACTCGATCAATGGTTTATGTCTGAAGGATTATATATACACAATCAATGCTTTATACCACTTAGTTAAGATTTTAAACTTTAGCATGCTATTAATCACTTACTAAGACTGTTGCGGCAAAGAATCTCTCAGCCGCAAGGAGTAACCTTGAGAGGCATCCCTACTCAAGGGGACATCCTGGCACACAGCCTGCTGCCCTGCAGGAGAGCTCAATGGGCACAGGGCTGTCCACTATTTAAGGAGTAAGATAATTGAGTTACAGTCATTTTTGCATACTGACTACAGAACTGAGTTGCTTTCAAACTTGGCCTGAGTTGGACCTTGACCAGCAGTGTGGTTAGGTAGGCACAATGTTCAAATTAGCCCTTGGATATTGTGTTGTTATCTCTCTCTCCCTAACCCACTTTGAGTCACATCTAGCATCATGACCAGATGCATCCATTAGGACCACCACTGATGGTTATCACTTGACAATTGTTACAGAAATAAAAGTTGGGGCAGGGGGCACACAGCACTTCCCCAACTCTGCTGCAGAGATTTTATGATGAAGAAGAAAATGTCGCTCTCTATGACTTTATCCCTTAATTATTTGCTTGTAATAAATAAGTTTTATTACAGACAGTAATATTTCCTTTCTTCCACCCTATCTATCTAGTTGATAAACTCATTGAGAGGGAAGAGCTTCCTTCTTCAAATATTCAAGGGCAATATGCTCAGGCACTGGTACAATTGAATTAAAGCCACAATGGAATTATACTGATTTATCTGAACTGGTGGTTTTGCCTTGAAGATTTTAAAGGAGCACATGCAGTTCCTGCTAGATCTCTGATCTCAAAGTGAGGAAGAAATTTGTTCTGCCCTGAAACAGATTTAGGAAGTACTGCCATCAGTTCAGACAAGCAGTGTGTTGAAAATTCCTTTTTTAGGCCTTTGATGTGTCTAATATCATCTTCTGCAGTCACCCTGCACCTCCTCACCTTGTTGCTTTCCATTTAGATTCTGAAAAGTTAGTAACTTTTGTTAAGATTTGTCAAGACAATCATGCAGTTACTAGACAGTGTCAGTTCCTATGCCTTTCCCCTACCCTGTTTTAGTTTCAGAGCAAGTGTACTGTCTATATACATTGGAAACTTAGATTAATCTCTCTGTTAGAATCATTGTTTGTCCATGAACTGTGTTACATGAAAGTAATTGAAACGTGGAGAAAGTTGTGGTTGTGAATACAGGAGAACACTAATGAACCTCAGCTCCTTCTCAAGCATAAGCTCCCAGAAAAGTTATTCTCATTGAGAGAAAAGCTCACATTCAGATTAGGTTTTGGCTGAAGCTGATTGGTGCTTGGTTAGTGGAAATAGTTTATCAAAACCGAGAAATGACCTTAATATTAACTAAAGCTCAAACTAAATCTATTTTCAATTTTGAAAACTTTTGGTTCATGTGTGCGTCGGTCCTTTTGTTATATATCCACACAGGAAAATACCAAAGGAGCAAAATAAAGACTGTTCTCATCAATTTAGTTCAAAGAACAGAAGAAATAGGAACTTTCAGATACATCAAGGAAATATGTGATCAAAATTTCAAGGAATGAGGTCAGCAACATTTCAAATTCTGGTAAACAAAGTGGAAAACTATTCCACAAATGAGTTTCTGTTGCATTTTGGTTCATTATGACAAAATAAGTGATTTTCATGAGACGTTCAGTGGGATTTGTTTACCAAGGTTCAGAGAAAGTCATTTTCTTTCAGGCAGAACTCTGAACTCCTGGATGCTTATCTGCATTCAGTTAAGCACTCAGAGGGTCATGTACTGCAAATGTAGCCCAAAACCTTAAAAAAACCCAAAGAAGTCGATTAAATGTTCAAACAGTTCACCTGCTCTGTGTGACCCTACTTGAGCAGGAGGATACACAAGATGACCTCCAGAGGTCAGTTCCAACTTCAGCCATTCTGTGATTCTATGATTACTCTTTAAAATGCTAGTAACCTAAGCTCACCCTGTTCTTTAAAAAAAGGTACAGTATTTTGTCTTTTTTATTCAGATATTGGCACTGAAAATTAAGACGACTGTAATATAGCTATCTAGCAACTTCACTGGTGATATATTAATGTGTCTCATTATTTTGAAAGTTAAGGTCATATGTGCATCTGTGTGCTTCTAATTTTGTGTGCAAACCCTCAATTTTTCTTTGTCGAAACACTTATGGATTGTTGAAGTTGCAGGACCATAAAGCAGCCTCAGAGTTGCTAAATCTGTTTGTCACATTTCTTCTTTGAGTGAAACTCCATGAAGGACAGGAGTGCCACCCTTCTCCCAACAGCCCTTCCAGGCAGTGTGGCTATGCAAGGAGCATGTGAGCTGGAACCCCGGCCTCTGGTAGTATTTGGCCATCATTCAGATGGACTTCAGAGACCAAAGCCTCGGTGTCAGGGGGATATGGGTCTTAAGAAATAGCAAAACACACTTTTATCTCCTCTTTTTTTTAGTAGGTTTCAATCATTTTAGGCTACAGGTCTAGGACTTCTATGTCCAGAAACCTCTCATCTTGACTACACATCATTGCCTTTCAAGCATGGCCAAAACCCAACTACTCATTTAGGTTCACTGTGGGTTCACAGAGTTTGAGTCCAGCTATATTGACCAGTAGAGTTGAGGAAATGTTCAAGGCACAGCAGCAATGAATGACTGAAGACTTGAACTCTGTTTATCCCTCAGTGTAGGCCTAAATATGCCATGCCTGCATTGTGAGTGGGGAGATACAGGCACAGGTTAACCTCTTCAGTAGGTTCTTCTGCCATGTTATCTCAAAAGCCAAAGCTCAGTAGACAAAACATATCTTGGGTGGCTCTAAGCAGGTATGAAACAAGGTACGATGTGTGTTATTGACAAGTGCTATGTAAAAATCATCACTGTTGTAATACAGGCAAATGAGGCACAGAATTTGGATATTAAGTGTTCTTCTCCATAAGTATCAATTAGAATAGTGTGTCCAACCTAATCTCATGCCTGCTGCTAGTGATAGCATAGAGATAGCCCCTGCAAGCATTGATGGGTGTACTCATTCATGTCTCATTTCCATGCAAAAGTGTCTGAATATCTTTGTATGATAGTATCAGTTGCAACTGTGCACCTTTCCACTGTTAGAGAGCTGTCAACACTGGCTAACTGAAACAAAGACAAACAAGCAGAAAGATTTCAGCAGTCAAAACACTAACAGCAAATGTGCGAGAACCCATCATTGCAATGCATTTGCAGAGAAACAGTGACTTCCATAGGATCATTTAGGGGATACCTATCTGAACTGTGCTGTTAAATATTTTCTGGAGTTTATGTGTATGGATTTTATTATAACTGACAGCCTCTACTGCTCCTACTAAGTTCTTGGTTTAAGACTTCCTTGAAACAGTCATATATGAACAAAATGCCTCTCATCCTAAACCAGAGAAAAAGAGACGAAAGAATTATGGGCCCAGCTCAAACAGTGGACACATGGAAGAATCACAAATATATGTATTTTGTAATAAGACTGTCCTAACTTTAACTTTGGTATATTTTTCCTTATAAAGTATTCACACTAGAAAAGCACGCAAATATTTCTGTGCAGAGTCAAATACACACACACTATAGGCATGTATAGGTGCATATATATGTGCACACAGACATACATAACTTGAGTTATGAGGTATGAAACCTGGCTCACCACTGCTTTATTTCAGTGTTATGCTGTTGTAAGATAATTTACTTTCCTGTAGGCCAATACAGAAGTGGATTAATATAGAAAGCACCTATATGCTGTGTGTTACAGCTACAGAGGAAGGGCACAGTGGTCATGGCGTTCACTTCAGGAGTCTGATATCTGTCTGCCAGTCCTAGGTTTTCGCTAGGAATTCTGCACCATGATTCCCATGAGAGCACTCATGGCACTGACAGGTATTCACAACACATAGCAGAGCAGCAGTTAGTGCGAGGAGGTAGGAGTCACTGTACCTAACACTGATACAGTAGTCATAGGCTGTAGACTATGGGAGCAGCAGACGTTTATTTCCTGTATGGTCTCTGTCAAAAGACAGTTCAGATGTTGAAGTGTGTTGGTCAGAAAAAGGGATCCACATTGCTCTCCTTATCAGCAGGCTGAGGCAGGAATAACTTCACCTGGGGGTTACAGGAGTTCCCCCTTCTCTCAATATCTCCTACCTTTTACACAGCTGAAAAGTCTGGAGTTTAATGGCAAAGAATTTTAATCAAACTGCTTAATCTGCAGAACCACTGAAGAGAAACTGCAGTAATAGAGTTAGAGAATAGAATTGCTGCCAGGAAAAAGAAAACAGTTTTTAAAAAGAGAAACACTAGGAGTGGAAAAACAGCTTTGGAGGGAACTATGTTGCACTGACCAGCCCTCCCTTGCCAGATTTTAGCAATTCAATTAGAAGTCTTTACAGGTTTAGCAGCTGGTTGTTGAAAATACACCTCCATCCTACAATGCCTGCTGTTGACACATAATATCTGGTTCTGTATAATCAGGATTTCTCTGTGGCTCAGAGGGCAAGAGAGCCTGAGGCTCTCACATCTGCTGAAGAGCACTCGAGGCTTTAAAAGTGAAGCATGGATAATCCATGGAGAGAAATGGTGAACACCAGCATCTAGTAGCGGTAGGGGAGAAGGGAAACAATCATGCATAGGAATTAGAACTAAAGGGACTTGCCCCCAGAGGAGAAGCTGTCTCGCAGGACATATGGTTGAGCTTCTGGGGTAAAGAAGTTCCAATTTTTGCTTTTTTAGCCTTTGAAATGTGCTGCATGGAACTGCAGGGAGGCAGGTGAGAAGGAGACAAGGGGGGAGGCTGGGGTTTGGGACTGAAGCGATTGACTAAACCAACAGATGGTCAACTTGCAATGTTTTCCTCAAGCAAATTCCCATAGAGGATAATTTAGCTTCAGTTTGAACAATAATAAAAAAGTGTTATGAAATGAAGTCTGATTTGGGCAGGGCAGAGGGGCATTATTTGTCTCTTAAGTACCTGGAGAGTCTATCTATGCTGATAAAACTGACATTTCTCAAGTGGCAATGTGGCTAGAGATCTGTTTGTTTTTCACAGAGACAGCAAGAAGTGAGGCACCAGGATTTAGTTCAGTATATGAATTTTTCATTTGTGAGCTATGGCAGAGCTCTCAATTTCAATTTACTATAGTTTAATTTTAAATGTAACAGTTAAATGTCCCAGAAAATCAAAATGGAACCGTATATTTCACCCAGTTTTCACTGGGAAATCTAGTTTTCTTGAAAAAGGCTCCATATTTGCAAAAACAGAATATGAGAGATGATGAGTAGGAATCAGGCTTTGGAAACATCGTGAAAAATAGTCAGATGCATGTTGCATGGCTAGGGCTTTGCAGAGAACTGCTTACATTGCTGTTAAAATTCCTCTAACCCATCCTGGGTTACCCTGACTTTCACCAGTTCCCTTAACTTGGCTGCAAAATGTGTAAATTTAAACCCATCTACCTCATGCAGTTACAGAAGAGCTTTCAGAATTGATATTTGTGAAAGTGATTTTCTAAACTGTAGTATATAGTGATATTCCACACAGTCATCACTAAGAGCAACCAAAACGAAACCACGAAAGCACAGTTGTACTGACTTTCCAATTACACAAACAATGAAGGGGGGCAGAAGCAAGACAGACAAACGCTTCCAATATGAAATTGGGAAACCCAAGAGGATAGAAACATGAATGAAAGGCCAATACTAATTTAGGAAATAAAGGATTTTTGATGTTATTTCATTGCGCAGTCTGGTAATGTTTGAAAGTACAGTAGCTGCAGCCTGCTGGTGGAAGAAAATAATGCAAAATACTAATTATAGTTTACTCTGTGACCAAATTCTTCAGTCATATGTGATCTGGTTTCCCTGATCTGATGTCTTATATTTCACCACTAAAAAATGAAAGATCACCTTCCAGTGTCTCAGATGGCTCTGCTAGAGGGCAGCCCTGTGGGGTATCCTTGTGCCTTGTCTGGTGCCATTCATTCCCACTATTAACAAGCAGCATGAAACTGTGGGCCAGCATGAAACACTTCATAGTTTTGTAAAGGCCAAATTTAGGCAGAGAAAAAAAAAGGGGGAGGGGGGGGGAGAGGTAAAAAACCACATAATAAACATAATAAATTTCTGTCAAATGCAAAAGGTCACTGTAATTAAACCAAAACCTATGAATACATACACATGGAGCCTCTGCTGGCATCAGACCCCAACTAATGGGGGAGATATCTATTGTTCGTTGGCAGAGAAGACACATATGGCAATGTTTTCCAAAACTCTACTTTCCATTCTATGTTGGCACAACATCCAAAAGAAACATTTGTGCCTAAATTAGCTGGCTATTCTTCCTAATAACTTCTGTGATCAACGCAGAGAGGTAAGGTCCTCCAGACAGAAACTCCGAGGAAGAGCCTAATTCATGTGCTCAAAGTCACCTCGCAGAGGCTCCTCTTCCCTTTGGCTCTAGAGATGACCAGAGACACGTGACTGGCAGTGGGAGCAATGAATCCCCCTCCTCCCTATTCATGTCTCTCCGCTCATGTATTACCATAGTTTCTCAGGAAACACCGCTATTGCAGGGTTAACTCAGGCTACCAAAGATGGAGACATGCAATTAAAAGCAATAAAATCTCTGTGTCTTATTGAGTTACAGCTCATCAACTGATTAGAGGTAAGTTGTTAAGCTTCAGTAACTCAATTGCTTCCAGTCATGTGCATGTACCCTTAGAGGCAGCTTGATTCCTCTGGAGCTGGCCTCCCTTGGGCAAACACGGTCACGCTGCAAACATTGAAGCTGTGGTGGAAGACTGGCTAGTGACACACTCTGTGCAGGAATTAGCAGCAAGTGGCTGAATCCCCCCTTATTGGTACGACAATAAGCATTACTCAACCTTTAGCTGGGGCCGGTGACAAACCAGCTAACCCAGCTCTGTTGCAGAATGTCAGACTGGGCGCCAGCTGCTAGCAAGCCTCCACACCCAGGCAAGCAAGACACCAGGCACTTCAGCTCATCCGCCAGCACAGGTGTAAAACACAGCAAAGGTGTCTAAGTCATTGTGTCATTCAAGTTAGAGACTGCTTTGCATGTGCAGGTCAGCTGGGAACGATACTGGAGTTACACCTTGTGCTAATGTTTCACTGAGGACAAGCCCTCCTCAGAAAAACGTTACACTGCAGTGACATACAGCTTCTTAACACTCAAAAGAGAGCACCCGCGGGATTTTTAATGCAGTTTAATTCACTCCATTAACTGATTCACTTTGCCTTTACTGCACCCCCCCCAGGTAGCCAAGCCTGCAGCGAGGGTTAGCACACCATCAGCTACCTGACTGCGGTGGCAGAGATGAGAAGAAACACTTTTGATATCTGAAAGGCGGCATGTATTTTGCCACAGAACTCTCTCATCCAAATAATCTAAGATAATTCAAATAAGGCAACTGGAACATTTAATTTCATCAGCTTTCTTTTTCTGTGGTTGTTGTTAAAACAGATATTCCAGTTCCACAGGTGTCTGTGTGCAATCAAAACCAACATTTTGGTTCTGATCACCAGGCTATTAGGCTCCATTTCCACACTGAAATAAGATTTTCTCCTTTATTTCCCCCAGTATTAAATTAACAACAGCAAATAAAGACAGCACTACTATAATTTATCACGGGTTATTTTGATGAAAATGAAAACTGGACACAGTTAAGAAAATGTGTTAACCAGGATGTCAGCAATAATCCCTGGCCCAAGATTATTAAATGAAAACAAGTGAATTTCTGAGTTCACGCAGAAAGATGTGGTGTCTTTCTAAAATGCACATCTCTTCAAAATGCCCCTTCCCTGGCACACTGCAGGAAGAGTGCCTGAATGGATGTGCCTGCATGGATGTTCTCTATATCTTCAGTGAGCCATGTGAGAGTCCTGGCAAAGATGCTCCTTCCATTTTTTTCTGTGAAAAAATAATTAGACAGTAGGAGAGAAGAGAGAAATCTAAAAACTTCTGACAGAAATTTTTCCTTAAATATCTAGAATCTCAATGAAATACAAGTAAATAAATACACCACCCCCACCCTCCCAAAAAAACCCCAACAAACCAAGGTGGTTTTTGTATAACACCAGTTACAGAAATTTCAAATAGAACATTTAAAACAAAGCCTTTCTTTTAAATCTAAAAAAACCCAAACAACCCAATGCTGATATTGCTAATTTTCAGGATTGCACAAATTTTTAAGCATCAAATACATCAGCCTTTTGAGATTAATAATCTTCTCTTTGATTGAAAAGAGTAAATATTTTGTCCAATATTTTCAAATTGAGATTCTTTTCCACTTTCTTTGATGTGAGAATAGTTGAGATGTCAAAATTTCAACAGTGTGTGTTCAAAACAAACTCATATTTCCTACAGGAAGACCATTTAATTTTCCACATTTCTCTGACTGAAAATCTATCCAGACCAATGTGTATTTTTATAGCATGCAAGCGTTGAAGTACCTGAATACCCTTCTGTCCTATTAAGACATGGTTTATGTTCTGTGTAAGCAAAGTCTCTTCACCTCCATCCTTCAGCTTTCCTCAGAGCCCATACTCTCAAGGAAAAAAAATTCTCAGAGATATAGTAAGCCAACAGTAATAATATTACGTCAAGCCTCAGTATAAGACTGGAAAGATAAATGGACTACTACCTAGATTAGTTGGTTTTAGTTGAAATTATTAACAACCTGAAGAAGTCAAGAGGCCAAAGGGAAATGCTGAGTTGGCAAAATAAGCTGATGGCAGTGGTTAGGTTAGCCATGACAGAATATGTAGGGTTCCAAAGTACTCCTAAAGAATTATATTAACATACCAAGGTGTTAAATATGGGCACACCTGAAACTACCTGTGTACATTGATAGGCTTTGAAATCAAAGTAACCTTTCCAGGGAAAGAAAATAACAATTAAGGACCTCTAGTTAATCAGAAACAATACACTGAAGAGGGAGGAAGTGAATAAAAAAGAATGTGAAGTGTCTCATCCAGAGTGGCTTCAGCCCTCTTGTTTTTGGTTTCAGTTGTCTTGTCTTTGGGAAAGACAAGACAGAAATGGGGAAGTCTAAAGGCACTGATGGCAAACATCAATATAAGAAGACACTGAAGAGGTTAGGAGAGTCTACTCCAAGAAGAAGGGAGTTGCATCAATCATGATAGAGTTATAAAAACAAATGTATTGCATAGATAAGGCCAAACAGAGATGTCTGTTTACCTTGAGTCCAATGATACAGGATACATTAATAGGCAGCAAATGTACAACAGGGGAAAACAAATACAGTTTCGTGCAACATTTAATTAAATTGGATCTTCTCACTGCAAGAAAAATTTACTGGCACTAAAAGCTTGGCAAGATTTACAAAAAGATTGTATTTGTATGAATTACATGGAGTATACATGCCTATGTTTTATAAATTGGTTGATTACAGAAGATGCATTATTGGTAAATGAGGTACGTGGCTGGAAACCTGGGGCTTGATCCCATTATCAGTAAAGTATGTGTAGAGCTTTTAGGACAGGAAGAATTTCAAGCCCCTATCCTGCTATGACCCCACTACTATAAATGTCAAGAGTACTTTGTTATTGACCTCAAATGATAACAGAATAAAGCAAATTCTAGGCAATTTTTGGAAGTCTCTTTAATTCTCACTCTGAAACATTCAATGGCAACCAAGGTGGCAGAGAAATTATTTACCTCTTCCAGTATGCACCAAGGGCCAGCTAAACACTTTACTTCTCATCTTTATTCCTTCATTACAATCCACCTCAGCAGTATGAGGACACTGCAGTCTATAACACTAACTGACAAGAAAGGAAATAAAATTGTTTAACCCAGTTTGCTATTTTTGATTCTCTAGCACATCTCCTACCATGACAGTTAGAAGATAAGCCACCAGTAACGAATCAGCAGTCATACATAAAAAGCAATACTAGGTTTGCACTGGAGACAAAATGATCTTAACAACCCTTAACAAGTTCTGTTTTACACAATATAAAAATAATAATATATAAAGAAGCAGAAGATGAGCAGTATAATGATCAACAACCCTATTCTGCAATATGCCCTATTATATCTTACAGTTTCACAAGGCCCCGATCTCAAAACTATTGAAACACAGTAAAGAAAAACCTTCTGACTTTAGTAAGCTTGTATTCAGCTCCAGAAATAAATTTAATTTATGACATAGCCTTTTCATTTGATCAGAAAGCCAGTTTTCTATGTTCCTTTACCAATCTCAGGTACCATTCATTAGCATTTCTAGACACTTATACTCTATAAATATAGTTTGGGGAAGCTAGGGATAAATGCTTGGAGAACATCTACTAGTCTGGAGAATATTTACCAACGGAAATTTTTGCTGCAGTGAGTTAACTCAGCTGTTATGTGTCCAGTGGTATCTTGTAGTATTGTCCTATATTGAATTTGCATAAAGCAAAGAGTTAATAAAACATGAAAATCATCCTATCCTTTTTTCCAGAATACTTACTGTTTTCTAGGAAGTTTTTTCTTTTCCACATCTGACCTCAAGCAAGGAAGTGCTCTCCAAAAGGTTTGTGGTGTTCTGCCACTCTTCATTCTTATACTGGGTTTTCTCTTGTTTTACTTCTTAGCTTCTGGAAATTTAGTCTTTGTACCCAAGTGCATTTTTTAATAATAAATAAATTTAGACTGGGATAAATTCCCCAAATGAAGCTGGTGAAGGAAGAGAGCTTTTATCTCTTGTGATGTACTTCTGACAAAATATAATTAAAATATTTTCATGCTGGCTTGCCTGCTCTGTCTGCCTTTCATGAATGATGAAGTCTATCAAGCTATTATTTGTCTACACATTGTGTGAGGAAGGATTAAGCCACTGAAGTGTTCAATATCAGTAAATGATCTGGAACTCCATAAAAACATCAATTATTGTGCAGTTGAAGATGTCTTAGTGCTCTCTCAGGAAGCTGGAGTTTTATCTTCATTCCTCTGGTGATGGACTGTGGGAATGACAGTCTCCAGAGAGAGAGCCATGACAAAGAGAGCATGTACAACTAAAATGTAAGCTATGGGACTGTGCAGAAGAGAGGTCATTTTCTGTTATTTATTCGGATATACTGCAAGAAAAATGGAACCTAAGGCAGTGCAGAAAAAATTGCCCTACTTACACCTCTGAAAAGTTGGGCTTCTCTGCCTAAGACCCTTCATTTTGGGCTGATACAACATCAAATCATTTATATTGGAAAGAGCCTTTAAGATCATTGACTGCGTTAACCTAGCACTGCCAAATTCACCACTAAACTATGTCTTTAAGCACCACTTCCACATGCCTTTTAAATACCTCTAGGGATGGTGACTCATCCACTTCCCTGGGCAGCCTGTTCCAACGCTTGACAGTGGTACCATGTCCTGGGGTCACATACTCTTTGACATTTTTTGATGTAGTAACCAAAAAAAAATTGTAACTAATTTGAATGTAGTTGTGTTTGGCTGAGTGGTAGGCAGTCTGGAAACCCACTGAGTGGGGGATGGAGCCCTGCTCAAACCCATACTGGTGCTTTTTATTTTTTTAGCTAGTAGGACTCTACTAGTTTTAATGCAGCTCTGCCTATTTACAGCCAAAGAGGATCTGAAAATCACGCGGGCAGATGTATCACTAACTTCTCTCTGATGTCTCAGCATCATGGCTTTCAGACCTGGTGGTACGGGAATGGTACACTTCATATGCAGCTGGGGACATACCACAGTCTTCACCTTTAAGACTCTCCACCATTTCCAAAGTCTTTTCTCTAAGTATAAGAAGAGTTTGAACTAAAACAACTAATATATTTGTTTCTGGTGGGAATTGCATATAGGCCTCAATGTAATTATAACACACAAAAAAAAATAATACTGGTGACCTTAAAATACACAACAAAGTAACAGAGGACATCTTAAAAATAATTCCAACTCATTAAAAGCATCATTCAGTTAATGAATGATTCGTATTGCTCAGAGTGTGAAATGTTACCTCAAGTTATAGATTGGGCATATTCTTCCACCACTACTACTAACCGCAATTATGTCAGTGTAAGCACCTTCAGCTACAAAAGCCAGTATGTTATCCCCTCCAAGCCTTCCTGCCTCATCCTCAGAGTAGGACTAAGCTAAGGTCTCTAGAGCACACAAGGGTGCAGAGAGAGAGAGTACATTTTTTCAAGAAAACAGCATCTTTGGGAGATCTAATGCTCTAACAAGGGCTGAAAGATGTGCATGGTCAGGAGTGATCCTCAGCATGCCCCGTGCTATCCAAATAGTGTTGGACTGTAGGAACGTAGGACTTGCCCAGTGAGTTTCTAATCCTCTCTGTGTCAGTGTCTGATTGTGCTTCAAATAATCTTATCAGAGATATCAGAAGCTCCCTAAACAAGTACCAGAATTAATAGCTGTTACTAGGAAAAAAAAAAAAAAAAGATCTGTGCAAGTCAGACTGGTTAGAAATTGTCCTAACCTGAAATCCAGCCACAGGTGAGTTAGGATGCCATCTCCCCCTGCACCTTGCAATCTTATACTATGAATATCTTATTTATACTTGTTTTTAGCACATACATTCACTCCTTTTTAAATGATGCTGAGTCATTGATCACAAACCTCTCTTGTGGCAGTGAGCTCTGAAGCTGCCTGTGCAGTACATGAAAGTCCATCTCCTTGTACAAGACTTGTATCTGTGGAATTTCAGATTTCTCTGAAGTCCCCCTGTCTGAGAGGCATGCAGCAAGATCAACACCCAGTTTAACCTCCATGTGACACAGACTGCTTTTCATGTGATCACTGCATTCCCTCCTTTTTTTCCTCCAAGGTAGACAGTGGCAGTTTGATGTCTCAGTAGGTCAACTAAATAAACCCTGGTAGAGACAGCAAAGATGAAAGACTTTTCTATTTGCAATGTTCAGGAAAAGAACCTTAACTCAGTGTAGCCATTATACAAGTTGGAAACAATTGCTTAAAGTACTTTGTGGTGAATGCTGAAATGAAGCTTTTATTTCCCTTGTAGTTAAATTGCTTCTTTATTTATTTATTTACTCACTCACTTGTTGGACAACAGGGAGCAGTTAAGCTAACTTTTCAGATAATGAAAACCATAATTGAACCAGGATATGAAAAGTATGTTGTATTTGGATCTTTTCTAGCAGTGAATTTTTCATGACTCAACAGAAAAACAATGAGAAGGAAAGCTTCTTCTATAGTAAAGAACAAAGAGCCTCTGCTTGCTGTAGTGCCAGGATTAGAAGATGTAATATTACGGAGTTGTAGAAGTATCTGCTTTAGGATTTCAGATAAGCTAAATGGTTCAATTTGCGTTTCTAAAATCTATTAACCAGAGAAGTTTATTGACCTTTCTAGAGCTGGGCATGGTTTAGTTTCATTAAGTACTGAAACTCAAGGCACTCTTTCTTCATGTCAAAAGATCGAAGAGGGCAAAGACAGTTTGGTGCTTATTAAAATAGATACCGAACTGCTATCACGGCTGCCATCACTGCATTCACTGACCTTTTGCCTCAGGTTGACTCAGGGTGAGAAATTGAGCAACTTCTTTCATGGAAATTTCCACTATTATTTTCTACAGCAATGTGCTTGAATTTTTCTCATTTCTTTGTTCCCCCTTCCCTCAAAAAACACACAAATATACCCTTTTCTATCCCTGGTGAATGTTACCACACTAGTGCAGTGCTGGCAGATTTACACTGCTCAGTTTACTAAGAGGTAAACTCCCATTATCTTGTATCTGCCATTAACTACGTTACCACTGCACACTGCTTAGTTAGACTATACCATAGCTTTTATTCCCCACCCTGAATCCCTCTGCCATTGCTCTGGCATCTCAAATAAACAACGCAGAGCTGCCTGACATGCCAAGGCAATGCATTTGAGGAATGCCCAGTGGCAGTCCCCTACTCCATAGCAACAAAATAAAAAGTCAAAAGAAAAAATAATGGGGCAACACTTGCAGTTTTATGACACAGTTTATTTGTCATGAGCTGGCCACTGCTGGATCTCTCCACCCCCAAGAGCGCACGAGTGCATGCAGATTTGACTTGTAACTCAGCACAAGATGAATGGGCAGCATTAGGGGAATGACACTTGCAGCTGAACATAATAAAAAGTATCTCACAAGGGAGGCTGGCTGGTCAGTTTTATTGTCATGCTGTTTACTCCACTCATTTCAAGGTATTTATAACACACTTAATTGACTGCCATTTTTCTCCATATGAGTTTGCACAGTAAGTTGTGGAGGGGGGATGAAACAAAGATGAGAGACTGAAACACGCCCTAAGATTAAACTGAATAACAGAGACTAAATGGCACAGTTCACTCCTTGGCATGATGGGGATTCATGATTCACATCCTTGGGCACCTGGATGGGGGGCTTGGGTTAAAGGTCTAAGACAGAGCATATAGAAAGACTTCAAGAGGCTAATTCAGAGCTCTGAAGACCCAAATCATAGTGAAAGAACCTCTGCCTTCATTCATTGCAGAGCTTAAGATGAGGATGATAACTTAGGTTTCACAATGAAACATCAACTGCTATAGTTATGAAAACACTCTCCTCTATTCTTCTTTTGTCCTGCAGTAATTAACTGGCAAATCAGTAACTATCACTAGCAGCTGGGTACTGAACTGCACACTGACACAACAAGGCCCTTATACTTTTGTTATGATACCATTCCACCTGCATGGCTTTCATTCTTATCCATGGACAAGGACTTTTTCCTATTTTATCCCCTCTTTGACTGTCACATTTTCTCACTCCTTATTTCTTTACTTCCTACAACTTGGTTGCATAATCCTGGAGTGGAGAATCCTGAGTAGGCTCATGAAATTTCAGAAGAGGGAAATGCTCATCTCTCACCCTTCACAAGGCTGAAAATATCAGTGAAGGTTGTTATCATAACCATTACAGTCAATGAGAAGTGATTTCAAAGTATGAACGTAGTAGGCTCAGTCCTACTTACCCACAGAGGCGAAATCTCCTCTAGGCTGATATATGTCACACAGATCACTTGCAATGTCCTGCCCTGTACATTCGTCTCTATTTCCAACTAGGTTTGAAAGTAATTTTAATTGCAGTTTATAAGACTCCGTATACAGTTCTGAGGAACAAAAAAGCAAGTCAACAGAACTATGAGCTGACCAGATCAGGCCAGAGTTCGGAAGTCTTAGACGCTTGTCAAATGCTCTCCAAATGTCAACCCCCCAGTAGACCTTATTCTATTATCAATCTGTTTCCAGTTTTATCCTGGAAATGTCTTATAAGCCAATCATGCCATTGACAGTAATAGTGAACGTGAGTTATCACTCCATGGATTTTTCTGAAGACAGGCATCACTCCATTTCTTAAAAATATGACTCCGGTTTGCAGGCATGTGATGAACACAGCACATTACACTTTTCTGGGACAATCCAGAATGGATTCTTTCCTGTTAACTCTGAAGTTCACCACACTGAAAAAAATGAGACCAGAATGGCCAAAAATCTCTGTTGTGGTTGCTTGTGTCCCTTGGAAATGCACTAAACAGAATTACCCTGCCCATTCTTGTGCACAGTGTATCATCAGTATTTTCATGAAAAAAGAAACTGTTGTTACCGGCAACACAGGCTTGCATTTTTATTCTTTTCCTCACGGGGTCTCTGATGCAGTTTCTGTTCTTTCTAAAGTTGCTGTTACTCTGGGTCCCAATAACAAGAACAGGGCAATCTGTGTAACAGTCATGTGAAGCTGCTAAAGAAGTACCTGGATAGCCGTGGTTCAGCTGCTTCTTCTCAGGCAAATTTTCCTTCACTTTCTTGGGTGCTTTATTGTCAAGAAGGAATATGAATACTAATAACAACTCTTCCATACACAATTTGGGCCACTCAGACACAAGGGGGTTCAGGAAACCATAGAAGTGTTAATTTGTGAAGTGAAAGAACCAGTGTTACTATTAACTGGCACGTTCTTTGCAGAAAGCTGCTCAGTTCCTATAGAATATTATCAGATATGCCAGGACAAGAAAATAATGAAGTTATACTACTCTGGGTACCCATACCTTGGCTTCTTTTACAGGATTCAAATTAGTTACCATAATGTACAGGTTCTTGCAAGGAATGTGATAATTGTAGCTTTCTTTAAAGCTGTGAGCTTCTCCATTTAAGGTATACTTGAAAGTGGTGTTTCAAGTATTTATGATGTTGTTAAGGAATGAAATAATCTAAGTGTCATAAAGGAGATTTTAGACCATGAGTTTAGCAAGTTTTATGAGCAACAATCAAATATTTTTAGGTTATGTAAAACAAAGTGGTGAATATCTGGAGCAATTCTTGAGACCCTGAGAATATATAAAATGTGAATAAGCATGGAAAGAATAGGATCTGTGGTAGTCATAGACTGTTCATGGTAAAGAGCACTTCAATTGCTTCAACTCCTTCTGACATATCAAGTAGTAAAGAGCATGAATGCTAGACAATGAAATTGTTGAGGCATCTCAGCTGGTAGACTCCCAGCAGAGGCTGGCAGACTGCTAAGTAACAGCAGAAGAGCAAGGCATGGTAAACCCTCTGCTCACACAATACCAGACAGGCCAGAAGAGGTGGCAGGAGGAAAGAGCCAAGTAGTTTTCTACTAGGCACCTGCTAATTGATGTGACAAAGATCTAAGGGAGTAATCAGAGAACACCACTTGCACTGCTGAGTGCTGCTGCCACGTGCTTGCAGATAACTGAGGGGTTACAGGTGACAGATTCCTTCAGGTATCTGGTACCTCAGTTGACTTGTTTCAGTAACAGGTGGAAAGTGTGTTTGAACAGGGCTGGCATGATCTGAGAGCTCAGCAAATTTGGGACACAAGTATCATTTTGCAAAAAGCTACCTTTGTTCACTGGGGCACCACTAACGGTGGAGGACTGGAACTGGAGACACAGCATTGAACAGTTACAAGTGACAGACTGGAGCACTTGCTGCTAGAGTCTTTCTCTGGACTTGGAGAACTCCTCATAAAGTTTGTACAAATATTTGCAGGAGGAACGGCCAAATGTAGGGGGCTTGCTCTGAAACCAAAGAATGTTAGCCATTTGACAAGATATTTCTTAAACACCTTCAAAGCACCACAGCCCTTCAGGTTTCAGAACTGTCACTTTTATTTCCTGAATGTCTACAAAATTGGAGGTAAGGATTAACAGGAAAAGCAAATAACAGGCAGAATGCATTTCTGAAGTTTGTTTCAGAACGAAAGATATTGCCTCTGAGTAGAAAAAACGAACATCAAAAAAAGCGCCACTTTGTAAGCTGCCCTGTGGAGTCATCAAAACCGAAATAACTTATCTTTGCTAATATCCAGGGAGGATGGCAAACAACAGAACAGAAAGAACCAGTGCACAGCTTAGTGGATACTAACAATGGAACACACTGTGATGTGCATCAAACAGTCTTTAGGGAAGCAAATGTGTTTGGAATATTTTCAGCAGTTTTATTTCAAATGTCATCAGAGGACCAGTTAGCGAAATGGATGAATTAATGAGTCAGAATGTATAGACATTCATGGGAGTTCTTCTGTAACTGGATTTACTGATCTTTTAAAGCAAAAGATAGGTGGTTATGGTGACACAGTCTACTTGGTATCCATGTTAAAAACTACCAAACCACTGCTGTCAAAACATGTTCTAATGGATTCCTTGAGATTCCTTCAGATGTTTCTGATCTTCTCCTTCTGTGTTGTGCATTATGCTTTCCAATATCTTTGCTAAAGTATAGAAAATGTGAATAAGTAATGATGAAAACAAGTTTTGCAAGCATCATACTAGGTGTAGAGCTAGGGGGTTGTTGCATGAATACCAGGTGGTCTCCCAACACCAATTCCTACACACTTAAGTTTTGATCTAGGGTTACTCTGGTCGTCAGCATAAACATATAGGAACACCGCATAAAACAATATCCCTGTGTATGTCTGCATGTGGCCTGACTACAAGATGTGCAGACAGGCTTGATTCCAGAAATTATTTATTCATTAAATTAAATTAAATTAATTATCTTAAACATATTAGCACAAGGTAAGGGTATGGCATATTTTTTATTTTATTTTTTGGAGTGAGGGAATTAAGAATTTGTTCATCTGTGCAACTACCATCCATCACCTTGCTATGATCAGGAATAGCAGCATACCCTGCCTGCTCTACAAACGGCCCATAAGTCAATAACGCAGCTTTAAAATCTATTTTATAGCTGTGTCTCACTCTGAATTTTCTTTCCTATTCTTTGTCTTTGTGTGTCACAGATACACAGCTTTCAGCTCTGGTTTACTGTACCTTTCCTTGTTGCCCTGGTTTGGTTTTTTTTCTGTTATTTCTTTGTATTCTATGATATTCCTATTTTGTCCTTCTATTGTCTAGCATATTCCTTATAATTTCTCTCATTTTTATCCTAAGATTACTGCTCTTTACCATACCTGTGCTTCCCTCCTCTGAACAGTTCAAGCTCCTCGCTGCAGTTTCACATCTGGTAATGAATCATCCCAAATTATCTCTGCCCTATGGAGGCACAATCATTCCTCACATTCTTTCCATCATGTTACTGGCTCCATCTTTCACACCACTCTCTGATCACCAGCTGCTGTTTGACACATGCACTGTGCATGGTAGCAGTATTTTGTCAGGAAAACAATACACAAATACTTCACCAAAATATGGTTAAGAAATAAATTCCAATATATATTAAACAATAACTGAATATGATTTATGAGCAAATAATTCAGTGATAAAAGTACATGGGCGAAACAAGAAAGATGAGCACATGATCCTGTAGGAAAGAAAGTCACCAATGCAAACTGTAGAAAGTTACTTCTTCCACAGTACCTGCCCTGGAAGAGAGATAATTTTCTCAAAATAAATGAGAAATGATAAATCAGACACCCTATAGCAAACAGGAACAGTGATTTTTAGAGGCGTTAAGCCTGTAAGTCTCTTCTGGGATGGGAGACTGTATGATGTGATTCACTCGCATTGTGGCTGAAGAGGGACCACTTTTAGGGTTTTTTCCACCTTTGGAAGGATGCAGCTCTTCTGGAAACAATGATCTTTAGGACTGGAATAGTGACATGTTATAATGTACTGACTATAACATTCAAATTGGCAGCATTTGTACAACATCCACCCATTGCCTCAGTACTTTTTCTTTTTTCCTCTTCATATGAACAACTCGGCCAATTTCAAAACTCTTTAGTGAAATACAAGATTAAGCTAAAAGCATGTTTGCAATTTTTACAGGGGCTGAAAGTCCAGTAGAAAGGTTCTAAGAAGAAACTGTTTTAAAACACCTGTATACCATACAGACTTACCTGTGAATACACAATAACACAAAAAAAGACATAAATCCATGTTTTCATTAGAGCTATCTTATGGAGCACTCATGAAAACTGCAATGGAAAGGTCTGCATGAAGTAATGAGGTATTTTCTGGATGAGTCATGAGCTGACCTCCTAAAACACCACCTGAGACGTGCTGTCATCAGGGAGAAAAATCTTCCCTGGATTTGTGCGCCTGTGTCATTACAATAATATTCAAATAGTTCCTCAAAATGAAACCTTGATAATTAGCTAGCCTACTTCTGTAAATACACAGAAGTAATCTTTTCTCAGTATTCAGGATGAGCTGAGTGTTAATACTGGGCACTAGATCTACAGTTTAAAGATGAATTAAAACTAAAAAGACACTTAAACTAACAACACATTTATGTGGTAAAAGTCCTCACTTACAATGCAGTTAGAGAAAGCAGGATATTTTTAAGTTTGTGGGGGGAAGGTCCCACCACAGAATCTTCCTTCTGGTATTCTCCAGTCCTTTTTGACTGAATGAAAATATCCCAGAATACTTCCATCTTGTACTTTTACAGATATTATATTTATGCAGATCTTGTGGGGCAGACTGAAATGAGACTCTGCTCATAAGAAATCATGTTGACATCACTGGGATTATTTTCAGGCTTAGGACCACATATTACTGATGTACCCCAAGATGTATATAGTCATTTAATGAGGCTTACAAAAATGCCTAAGCAGGCTAGACATCTTACACATAGAAAAGCTAAGAGATGCTAGAATCTGGCTGTGATGATGGAAGTTCACCTCTAAAATTAGGATTTGCTAGGGCTCAAATTTACAGTAGACTCATCAAACTGTGGTACTGGCATAATTTCACCCTGACAAGGGTGGGAAAAGACACCCCCCCCACACCTCCAATGGCCATCTGCAGGAGGCTAAATTCCCCTTGCAGTGATTCACTGGGAATTAAATTGCTGCAGAGTTACAAAGCTGCATATTGGCTGAGGATACAGGAGCTTTAAAGAAGCTACAGTGAATATCAGCAACTTTACAGTCCATTTATCAACATGCCAATGGCTCCATTTTAAGGCAGGTGAAGCAATAATATATAAGGATTGAAGAGATTTTCTGTTTCCAGAGTAGTTTAATATATAAAGAAGATGATGGCAGTTGAGGGTGGTGGGTTCCTTGTTTTTGCTTGCTGTTTTGGGGGAAAATACTGCAAACCTGTCAGGCTCTTGCCAGTTCTTGTTATTACAACTGGAGCTCAGCACTTGCTTTTTTACTGTTTCACTGAACATGGTAATATGGAATAAGGGCTCACTTACCTTCAGCGTGTAAAGATGAAAGAGAAGGGGAATGATAAGCATGAATCACTTATTATTTAGCATCCTTACTTGGGCTAGGTCTGCTAGGTCACACCAACTTCACGGTATCATTTCAAGGTTTTGATACAGGTTTTAGCTCAGCTCCACTGCATTAAATGAATCATCTTATCTTCCCTTGCTCCTTTCTCAGACTCTGTTTTCTCCTTTATCTTTGAGCATTGTTCTAGTCCTCCCTTAGCAAAAGCTCTGTGTATGTACATGGAAATGCCCACCATCAGCGATGTGCCCCAAAATCCCACCACTTCCCATCAAGCACAGGTTCTGTGTAACAACAAGGAAGAACAGAGCTAAAAATAAATTCAGTATCTGCCCATTTCACTGGATGTCCTGTCTGACATCAAACAAGCAAGTCAAAAAGTAAACAAACGGCCAGGTCCCTCCCTTACCTTGAACTGGGGTATGCTGTGTGGTTATACACTAGCTCTAGTGTCTTGAAGACCTTTTGTGCCTGGCATTGCTCAAATGTGAGTAAGATCACCCACACCCTGTAGATCTTTCAGCTCTGAGTTGCAAGATAAACTTGGAGCAGGAGAAAGGGACAAAATGGACAGACAGGAGACTGAAATGGAGAAACAGATTACTATAAGCAATAGTATTTGGGTGCCTGAGATGCCTTTGAGGTCAGAGGTGATGTGCTGTGCACACATTTTTCAGAAACAGACACTGATTCCAGACCAGTTCAATCTAAGATGTTGGGTTTTATGGCAAAACCCTTGTTCCTTCAATGCTATGTGTCACTGTGTGCAGGATCATCATCACTTCTAGTGCAATGGTTCTGCCTTAACACATCTTTCCAGGTCTTTCACACTCAAGTATTTTGCAAAGTAAATTTCTGATACTATTACAACAGCCAAAAAAAAAAGAGAACTGATCTGGCTGGGTTGTAATTAGAGCTGGACTAATTATGGCGGTAACTATTCAGTGAACATCAGTACCATTTTTAGACTATTCTTCAAATGGAGTGAATCTGTATACCCTCATCCCTTTTGACAATGGATGAAAATCAGGACCACCATGTTAACAGCTGAAATGATAATACAATGACCCTGGATACTTTCCTGCAAGCCTTTATGGTTGAACTGTATGTGATTAATCTCCTTGACGTTTCTGTACTGAGCCTTTACACTGTAAAATGAATCCAAGCTGAATCGTCATTGCAGACTGCATTTGTGTCAAGGCTATTGTACCTAAAGTGGTAACAGCTGCTCCTTCAAGGCCTACAGGCTTGGACCAGAGATGGACAACCGTCATTATTGCTGGTAAAAGCAGTTTTCAGGGGAGGGAAAAGATACACATCATGCAATAGAGATGGAAAGGCTTACCCCTCTGTGATCGTGTTCACTAGTCTGTGGGTCTGATAGGGCCTGCTAAAACAGTCTTTTCTCCAGCTTATGCATAAGCTAGTGCTTGCTTGGGAGACAGCTTGGGATCTTCTCATTCGCTTTACTACAACAGATATGTGAGCTTGTGGTAGGGAAAGGAAAGAAATAACGGTTAAGGGCAAAATGGGGCTTGATCCGCCTGTGCTTAAAGGCCTCTTACTTTGATAGGAGCTGAGATACACACCTGAGTAATCACTCTTGTGGCTGGGTTTCTCCAGCATACAGCTTTGTTCCCAACATAGGTGTCCTGCTCATGTTGTGCCAGGAAAGTTCACTGGAAGAGGCTGATCTGTGCTCCTTGAGCTACTCTCCATGGGCCCTTCCATCCATCCTTGGGGTCTCTTTCTTTCTGGTTGCAAAGGGTACCTGGTGGTCAACAGCAGGTCAGAGCTGTGGATATTGGGGCAGAGGGGGATTTCTTTCTGATTCTCTGGGGCAATCTCTTAACTTCAGCTCCTGGGAAGCAGCAGACATCCCACGTTGCAGGCTACAGGATGGTGACTCCCCCTGGGCAAGCCCTGGGGCAGTAGTTCTAGTGCAGATCAGATGCTGCAGGATCCTTGGCTTGTATGTGTCACCTCTGAGTAAGAAGCCACGGATCTGCATTATGCTGATTCCTTTTTCTCTCCAGTGTGCTTTTGCCAGATTCCCAGACTGCTCTTTGCACAATCATGTGGGTTGGTTTCATAATATCTGACTCCATATCAAACAAAGGTATAGGTGTTCCTGCTTCCCTGGTCCATAGTACCTGCAAACTCCATGGCGTAAGCTAGAACCACAGAAGCAAAGAGTAGTCTGGGTGGAAGGAGCCTCAGGAGGCCTTTACTCCAACTTTCTGCTCAGAGCAGGGTCAGTGTCGAGCTCACACCAGGTTGCTCAGGGTTTTATAAATCGTATCTTGAAAAACTCCAAGGATAGAGCCTGTACACGTTCTCTGGACAACCTGGTCCACTGCTTTGCTGTCTTCATGGTGAAAGAATTTTCTTAAATCCCTTCAAAACCTTATGTCTGTTTTCTTTCATCCTTCCACCACACACCACTATAGAAAACATCTGGCTCCATCTCGTCTGTAGCTTCCTTGTAGGCACTGGCAGGCTGCTATCAGGAAACCCCAAAGCCATTTCTCCTTCAGGTTAACTGATCATTAAGGTCCCTTCCAACTCAAGCCATTCTATGATTCTACGATTTGCCTCACCCTTTCCTCACAGGCCATATACTTCAGGTTATCAAATAGTACATCCTCTATTGTTGATCTTGGACCTATGGTTTGCTCTCAGACTACTTTTCAAGATGCATCAGTCACCAGACAAAAGCATTTTTTCTATCAGAAATCCCTGCTAGGGTACAGATATTTCTGATCTGCTGGACACAGCCCCCCCTGACATACCTTCCGTCTCATGGCTGATGTGAAATGAGGAGATATTCAAAGCCACTGCCCATTGGATGACATCCACTGCCACCACAGTGGTAACACTATGAGAATCAGGGCAGAAAGCAATGTGAGTTGGAGGAAACACCACATTTCTCCCAATAGTGATTCTTACCCCTAGTCTTGCAGGCAGAGCCCAGTTGCCCCTGAGAATACTGCATTGCTTCTGCCACTCTGTACGGGTTCAGTAACTGAACTGAAAGAACCAATCTTCCATCCAACAGTTCTTTTAAGAAATTTCCTGTAGTTTCCATTGATTTTTTTTTTGGAGACAGCAATATATATATAGCACTGCCTTTTGCCTTTCCTTTTACACAGAGAAGACTTTAATTAGTACCCTTTGTGTTAAACCATTAGATGTGGCCACCTGTGGTATCTTGAAGTTATTCACATTTTTAACTGTTTTTAAATGTTGGGTCTAGGCCACCCAGAGATTTTCCAGCAGGGGGAAAAGATTCAATTGCCTGGAAGCTTTTCCATTACCTTACACCACAGGAGTGACATAAAGGAGCTAAAGAAAAGTCTGAATCTAGTACTAATGTTTCTACTATAAGGAACACATTTTCTTAGGAGATGGGAGGGCAAATGTGAGGGATTGTTTTGCTGATATTTATTTATTTATTCTTTTGTATTATTCACTCAGTGACAAGCCCAGAGTAAAAATGGTGATGATTTAGATGTGTTGTTTTACTCAGAGAAACACTTGCTCATGGCAGTCATGTAATTCCTTTCCCCTCCTGTCTGCAGCATGATGACATCCTCTTTGCCAGGACCTCCCCTGTGCCAAGCTATGCCATACCATGCCACCCCATCCCATCAACTCTTCTCCCTGCAACCATTTCCACAGTTTTAATTTCCAGTATATAAAGGAATGTCTGTTATCCACATCTTCTCCATAGAACAGGTGAATGGAAAAGATGGAATTTATTCCTTAGTTGTTCTGCTGCTTATCGTGTCTGTTCATAATATTAATATTATGCTCTTTGTTACAATGCTTTTGCTAGCCTCTGTCATTTACAAAATGCTTTTATCAGTTAAAGATTGCATGCTACTTTATGAACTTCAAAGGGTTATATACATAGAGATCCATTTGGCCATAAACAGAATGTGTTGGGTGAACTACAGCAGTGGGGAAGCACTTGTCCAGTAAAACATCTGGAAAAAAGTCTGCAAAGCAGACTGCTTTACAGCTTTGGGATACTCAGAAACCCATTAGGCTCCAACCCTAAACTGAGCGTTACACTTTTTAGATGTCTTCTGCAATAAATTATGTGTGCCAACTGTCTGGCGACAGTCACAGCCCCAGGTAGTTTTGCATGACCATTTGATAAGCAGAGAAAAGGGAAGGGGTGTCCTTCAGAAGGAGGAAACGCTTGGTTAGGCTCTCTGAATGTTACAAAGGAGCACTGAAGACAGACTTTTCTCCTAAGTGATGAATAGCAAGCATGATCCCAGGACAGTTTACAGCAGGGAACAGAAGAATATAATTCTGGAATTAATAAAACAATGAACTGGGACTGGTCCCCAGACACCAATCCTGGTTTTTTCCTGTTTTTGCAGAAAAGTCCTGAACCTACCACGAGCAACAGAGGTTTTGCCATTGGCATACACAGGGCTTTTGACCTATTGATTTTTTTCAGAGCAATTTACCATGGGATTTCAGACTCTGAAACTGGAGTTTGGATGAGTAATGTAGCTTATACAGTAGACCCCTGCTCTCAGTGCTCTCTGAATTTGGCTTCTACTTCCAATGCTGTTGTGTGGAAATTCACAACTCTTCACAAAAATTCTGTGATTCTCTCCCGGTGGTTGCTGTTCTCATGAGCAACCTGATATTTAATTCATTCTTAAGAATATAAACATGCACAAAAGTAGCATGTTTGCATAGCAGATGAAGTGAATCTAACACAAGCAAATATTATCTGTGCGTTTTTGTCACGAATAGATAGCTTTGTTAGTTACAGCAGGAGCTCAGATTAATTCTGTGAATCTCAAAACCAAACAGTATAGAGGAAGAGACATCGGAGATACTGCACATTCAACGGGTGTGCACTTTCTGACAGAAACGCTGGTTATTGTTGATTAGCCTGTATAATTTGGATTATATTGGATTTACTGTCCTTTGTCTAATACTCACAGTTCTGTCCAAAATCCTTGTGTATACCATGACAAGAAGACAGATAAACAGGAAAAAATGCAATACAGTTCAACTATATCGAGAAATACATCAGTAAAGAACAAGGACAGGAAATAGCAAGGCTGCAATAGGCTACAATAGAACATAAATATGCATTCCCTACATACACGCACGGAGAAAGAGAGAGTACAATTTGCAAACATCATAGGATTTTGATTTTCTACCCTTTGCAGAGCAGATTCCTTTTAAGGAAGCAGCAAAAATAATTGCTTGAATAGTGATTACCGCTAACCACCTTTTGTATTTTCTGAAGTAGCTGCTGTCACTGTTGGTGATATAACAGATCCTTGAATAAAAAAAGGAGGACAAAAGGAGATAACCAAGACAACATAGTAAGAATAAAGCATCAGGGTCCAGGTTGTAAGAGGAAGGAAAGGAAGGAAAACACTCAACTCCCTTCCTTAAAAAAAAGGAAACAATACTGAATTAGGGTCGCGTCAGCTGAGCTGAGTAGGATCAGATATAAAATGCACAAGTGAGCCTTCATGCTGTGTGAAAGAGTAGATGCCAGAGATATCTGATACTGGGATGCATTTGCTTTTTATTCACAGGCTTCCTATGTGTGTTCTGCAAGAGAAAAAGGCACACAAGTATCTTCTGAATATTCTCGAAGTAGGGGGACGCAAGCTACGCTGCTCAGATAGCTGTGCTGGTTGGATTATACTGAAAGTTCCTCACACGTACCTGTTTAGGATTGCTTCTTCTGTCCTACTGATGTTTGCCACAGTGAAAATAGGAAGTGAGGGAAAACTTGGAGGGTAACTGTTGCCCAATATGAGTAATAATCTAAGTGAAACTGTACAAGTAATGAAGTCTAATCTGCCAGAAGTATTCAACAGACAAATAATGGATGCTTTTAAGAACCTACTCTGACAAAAGTACATTTGCAGCTCTTTTGGAGACCAGAGCTCTCCATACACTTTTGCTATGATTTTATTATATGCCCATTACAAACAGAATTATTCCCTAAAGAACACCTTGGTTATGGCAAAAGGTTTCAGACAGGGCAGGGATCTTGCTGTGCTGGGCACTGCACAGCTGCTCCAGAAACAATCCCAGCTGAAACTCACTCATCATTTCGGTGAAACTGTACAGTGGCTCACCAGACTATGCTTAGTTCACATTAAGGTATCAAGAGCTAACGGTTCCTAAAGGAAGCCAGCAGATGCCCATTGTCCCCAAAGATAACAACAAACATGTTAATGATAACAGGGATGAGATATAATCTTTTAAGTTCATTGGATGGGGCACAGCAGCCTATTTGGTTAGTGGGGTCCTTCCCCAGGGCTCCCAGCTAGAGTATATAAGGGGGAAATACAGGTGTGAGGCACATGATTTTTGTGGAAATCAAGGAGAGGGCTTCTGGGGCACAGAGGCCCCTGCAGGGTGCCTGCCAGGGACAGACATTGTTAGAGCCTGGGGAGGGGGATGGAAAGGGCTACCATAAATAAGGAAATTTCACTAGCAAATGGTTGCCTTGTGTCACCAGTTTCTCACTCTCAAGGAAATAGTCCCATCAGAGTCAGAATGGTGTTGACCACCCAGGCTGGCAAGGCAAAATCATGGGGGCTGATTCTCTCTTAACTGACAAAAGCATTTAGAAAAAAAACTTCAGAATAATTCAAAACATTTCTTAAATCTCAACACTGGTTTTAACCTGCCTAGGCAGGGGGAGACAAACATACGTTATTCATGGCAAGCACTTATTCAAGGTGTTCTTTTGAGGCTGGAGAGGGCTTTCATTTAATTTTTCTCCCAGGAGACTTTTCACAGTCACTTTCCTGGGCTCCAAAGCCATGAAAGAGAGGAAGCTCCAAACTGTGTGTCTTGTCTGCCCAGGAAATAGAAATGCCACATTCTTATGAGCAGTCTTGAATTCATAGACTTAAGAAAGTCATGTATGAGCATCCTAGAAATCATTTGTCAGTCTGCTTGTAACTCTCAAAACACCTTCACAAACTTTATTCTTAGAAAAAGAAAAAACCTCAAACACCATTTGTCACTTCCTGTGTAGAGTCTTGCAAAACCAAAACTTTTGGGTCACGTATCCAAATTTACTACATAAGCTTTATTTTTATACTGATCATAACAAACTCAGATAGACTGAACTGCTTTCTGACCACAAAAGCACAATGTGCATCACAAGCTCGCAAAAGAGAAACTGTGAAACCTATGAACTTTTCCTCTTTTTTTTTTTTATGTTGTCTTTATTCTCAGCCAAATACCAGCACACTCTTTGCATCAGAATAGAGTGGATCATTATTTACTTGTTCCCAAACATCACCCTGTTTCCCAATACTGAAAGAACAGAAGGTATTGCAAGCTACGTGCAGCAGATTCATGACAAAATTCCTAAAACGCCTGAAACTCAAAATGTCTATTTGTGTTTGAAGTCCATGTGTATTTACATGGGGGTTTTAAGGTATATTGGCTCTGCCTAGTTCAAGGTAAATTGCTAAATTGCTTCAGTTTCTTGCTATCTGGGGCACTAAACCAGTCCATTGATGTAAAGCAACAAACTCCCTTCACCTGTGGACACTACAAGGCAGCAAGAAGAGATCATCCTAGAAAAAGTGTAAGAGTTCAGTTCTCTTAAATCTCTCTGCTAAATCTCTAGTAAAAAATAACTGTGAACTGTGTTACGTTCAGTTATAAACAGATTGTGCGGAAGTATGGGGTATGAATTAAGTAAATCACAAGACCCAGCAGGAGTAGCTAGAAAAGACATTTGCCTGATTACCAGATATAATTGTGTTATTTGGGAATGCCATCTTTTGAATGCTAGATCTTCTTTGCACAGATGATGCAATTCAAATGTGCTATCTTTGATCTAAATTGATTATACATTTGCAATGCCTAACTTGGAGGTAACAAAAAAAAGAATTAATACTTCTGTGTAAGATGGAAGTAAGGAATTGTTCTGTATTTTTCCACATTCCTCACATTTTTCTGTCCCTTGCATGTTTCCAGCCTGTGTGGATAACTGAGACATTCTAACGTCAGGTGTTAGAAGCATAAGCCAGGTTGTTGATGGAAATGAAGCAGCAATGGTACCATTCTTCACTTTCTGTCTCAGCAGAGGGTTCCCAGGCTCCCATGAAGCCTCTTATTACTGTATGCAGGAGTATGAGAAGTGGAAGATATCCAGTTATTTTTTTACCTAATTGTGCTGTTATTGTCCATTGACCACTTAGCTGATGATAGTGGTCAGCCTGGATCATGTTGGCTGATACTACGAGGCAGGGTGTTTGATACCATTGGACACTGTGTTGACAAATATCTCCTTGCTATCTATTCTAAAAGGGCCCATCCTTATCACATATTTAAACTAATATTATTTTCAAATTTCTGTTGCAACTGACAGTCACAATGGCAACTGTTTTCTAAAACAGCAGACCCCGACTTTATCCCCTATGAAAAAGAAAGTAAAAAATAGCTGCCTGCTCTTCCAAATATTTGAGAAATTGGTACGAAGATATAGATAATGTACTGGCATACATTATTTTACATTTTCATTTTATGTAGAATCTATACTAAGTTACATCTTGAGTTTTCTTCTCTGTTTGTCAAAACACTAATAATTTAGACCTTTTACTGGAATGCCTCTTCTCAGAACGATTCTACCTATCCTCAATTGGTTACTGAGATTTTTATTACCTGGGTTACTAAAAGGCTTTTCATTTAGATGCAAAAACATAATCTGTTAAGATTTGAAATGCTTCTAGTATATGGTGGGGTAACAGAGAAAGCACACTCCCCCTTGAATTTCATGGTCTAAGATATGCAAACCTTGGACAATTATGAAGAGAATACGTGGTTCTGTCAGTGGCATGGTAGGTTGGATGGCATTTGCTTAAGATGACCAGCATCATTATGAGTGATATAAAAATATCATAGATCTCTGTAGAGAGATGACTGACATTTTTCAATGTTCATTTGCAAAGCAGCAAATGTAAAGAAGCAGATAATTAAATTTAAAGGGCATTTTCCATCCATAACATTAGAAAGATTAAGAGGTTAAACATTAACCTGACTGCAAATCCTCCCATTATGTCTCTTTCTATAAACAAGAGTATCTGCATTTTTACTATTCAGTGTTGTTCAGTGCATGAAATATTCAGTGTGGTTGCATTGGGTATCACAAACTAAACCAAAAAGATCCAAATTAACTCATTTAAAATGTAAATAAATAAGTAAATCTAATCTTACTTTACATATATTTTTATACACACATGCCACACACACACACACACACCACCAAAAAAAAGTACACTTCAGAAACTTCATGAAAGCCATTCAGGACTTCATGTATGTGGAGAGCATTCATGTTATGGTCATATGTTTAAAGCTTTGAAATAGACTGAATTTAGAACTAAACCTCATTTATATTCAGAAATAAGAGAAAATATTGTCTTAGTGATATTGCCTACAGCCTGAAAGGACACAACCAGACCTCAGAGATTTTTTTTACTTACTTTATGACTGGATATGCAGTAGGGAGCAGTATATGCTTTTGTGTGTACTACTACTGGAAGTCCTTATATGAAAAAGTCTGAGAATTGCTGTCTTGGACATCACTCCAGCTCTACCCAAGGAGCCTGCTTAGAGATGGAAAGTTGCTTGCCTGCTTCTTGACAAACCCACTCTAAGATGACAGCATCTGGATTGGGATCACACAGCTGTTTTCTTCCTCAGTGCCAATTTCTTTTTGTGGTCTTTGTAAAGTAAGAAGGAAAAAATAACCCACTGAGAAGCAGCTATACCAAAGAATCTTAAGCCTGTTATATCATGAGCAGAAAAAAAAGGACAAGCAGACAATCTTTCTTTCTTTCCCCCCCCCCCTTTTTTTCCTCCAAACATTTCCTTTCAGATGTCCCTTTGAAGTCACAGGCTTATAGTGTGAGTGACTGAGAGCAAGGAGCTGTGAAATGCGCCTTTGAGCCATAGACTCCTCAAAGAGTATCACAAGGTATGTATGACTGGGGTACACGACATCTGCAAATCAGCATGGCGTTATCGAGGCTTTGTTCAGCCTCAAACTCTGGAAGCTGCAGAGAAACAAAAACTTCAGAGAGAGAAAATAATTTATCCTGTCCTGATTCTACCTTTTTTCTTAGGTGGGGTGTGGGGTGTAGGGGTGTGGGTGTCTGTTACTGAATGCAGTGATTGCGCTGGTGTAATTTGCTTATGAAGAAATAATTGAACATACATATACATTGTATATAGAATATAAGTGTGTTATATGTGCATAAATTGGGTATAGTTACCATCTTTTGTTCCACTCAACCTTGTTATGTTCTACTACTACTGGATACTTGCATTGTTAAAAATTTACTACCACTTCTCTGCTGTTGTAAGGTCGTCCCTTCAAACTACCCTGACAAATACATCAATCTTCACACTCACTAAAACCAATTCCTGTTCAGATGGATCTGATTCACTTCATAATCACATGCACAGATCAGCAAAACACCTTAGTCCTGACCGGTTACATCTCCTGATTCTCATGGGTCTTCTGCATTTCTCATCCAAAGCAATGTTCATTACTTCTCTTACATGAAGGATATTATATAAAGGATACTCTGCCCCACTGGTGGTTCTCAAACAGGGACCAAAACTGGCCTTCATGATTTTGAAACAGTCAGAATTGACATAACAGTTTCTTACAAACTTCAGAGAAAGCTTATGATGGTTAAGACTATTTCTGTAAGCTGTCAGGTGGAGCCACTGATCAGTGTCACCCAATATTAATCTTGAGTGGGAGGGTAGCACCATAGTGTGTCATTACGGCATTGCTTCCTACCAGACCCGCTAGGAGATTTATATGAGATTGCATAAATCTTTTTTGCCTTTCTGCAGTTTAAAGTGTCAGAGAAATGGGAGCTGAGCACTGCCAGAAAAAAGGAGTAACTGTCAGACCAGAAGATGAGAAAACCAACACGGTGTAACCTCAGGAAAATGATAGCCAGAAGACTGATCTAAACAGCAGAAAGGTGGGGAACAAGATGAGAAAGACCAGAAAGCTGAAGGGTAGCCAGGTGCTGCACTAGGCAGCAAGGAAAAATGAAAGAGGAATGAATGGGAAGTGATGTGAGTTTGTTCCAGACCCACAGGTTTCTGATCATATCCTGCTTCTCCCTAAAGCAGAGGCACTGCAAAGATCTGAGGGAGGAGCGTCGCTGTTAAGGCAAGGAGATGTGGAGGCAACACTTAGTAATACAACCAGGAGCAGGGGAAAAAAAAGATACCAAGACAACTCAAATCCCCAAGATGTGACTTCACAGAGAGCCATGGATGTTCCATGGCACTGAGCTGTGCCTCTCCCAGTTCAGCTGAGACAGCAGGGACATGGTGTGCTGGACACCAGCATCCAAGGGTCCCCAGAGTTCAGTCACAGTTTCCCTTTGTTGCTCACTTTAATTCTTTCCATTGTATTTTTGAACAGCTTACCTTCCCCAGGGGCCACAGGCAGAAATATAGAAACCCTATGAGAAATGCCAGCTTTGCCCAGAGATAAACATCTGAATCCTGCTCGGCTGTCTGAATCTCATACCTTTCAGAGGCAGAGCCATCATGGAATTGATTGTAAATGGTCCTAGACCCAAGGTCACAGCTTTGATCCAGAACTGAGCAAGAAAGGAATTATAGAGAGAGGGGGAAATAAGGTCATGTCCACAACATAGATAATAGCAGAGGAAACAACAAAAGCCATCTATGGGGGAAAAAATCATCTCTATAAGAAAGCTAAAAACACTGGAATTCCTAATTAGGGAAGAAAGGATAACTTTTTGAAAAAATCATTCCTGTCCTTTTCTCCAAATAGGTTATGGAGGCCAAGTCTCAGTGAATGGCAGCAGGATTTAAGAAATTAAATTTTTGAATGGCTATTGGAGATGAGATTTCAGATCTTCAGGTCACTTTGGTGTTTTTACAATACTGCTCAGTGCTAGCTGGTCTCTGTGGGCTGGCATGGGATAATACAGACAGATACTGAGGGTAGGTGAGGAATTTCTATTTCTATGAGGCAATTTATTTCTATGAGGCAATAAGGGATGACAATTCAAAGAGCCCAGGTGAATGCTCTCACAGAAGTATTTGTTTCTCTTGTAGTCACTCTTGCTTTCTCTTCATTAATTTCTTCTCTTTTTCACCCACACCTCAGTCTCATCCCCATTTCTTCCCTCTTGCTTTCACCCCATTTTTTATTTTCTCTTTCCCCTTGCCCCACACCTCCTGATGTATCTGTCTTTAGGCATGACGGAGGCACGATGCAACACAGCAATCACTGCTGAGCGATTCTGCTGCTGCTGCATGGCACAGTAGGAGTGATTTAATCTCTGACATGACACCCCAGGGACTCAGCGGTTTGATGGAGGAGATTGTTCCCTAGGTGCATTGCTAGACAGTATTTCACTTCCCATAAGTTTGCTTTACCATCAAGTTCCAATTTAAAGAGTTAAGTAAAGACAGGATTAGATCGAGAGAACCAGACCATGTAGGTGACACTGCAGAAGATGAGGGTAAAGTAAAACCTTAAGAAGCAAAATATATTAGTTAGTGGTCTTTTTCTCCTTGGACATGTTTTCTGTGGAAAGGTAGTCTGAAATAGAGAAGCAGAAACATCAAACTTGCAAACAATAAGAGATAAGCCTGCCAAAGGAAGGGAGGGAGTAAGCTACAGCATAATTGTGGAATTTCAGGTTATTAATATAAACAGTTCGAGGTCCTGAATACCAGAAATAGGAAAACAACTGATTTCACACCAGCCAAGTCATTCTAGCAACAGTCTTGGTGAAGCTGACTTGGTGCTTCTGCCGTGATGTGAACTAAGTTCCCATGCAGTAAAATATAATGGCGCAGTCTCTAGAAGCCTGAATTTCAATATCAACCTATTTGTCTCAAAAATATTTTTGTTTGTTTGTTTGCTTGCTTGTTTTTTAACTCATATTTGAATTACAATGAAATGTGCAAGGGACGTCAAGTATATTCATCATCATCACCCTGTAGAAGCTTTGCGTCTCATAGACTTCATTGCCAAGGTGACAAGATCAGTTTGCAAACCGCCATGTGAAGATAACAGTTTTTAATCTGCACACTTGCGACCAAGCAGTTCCTGTGACAGGGGCATAAGGTTTTGTGTTTAATAATCATAGCAAACTGTCTCTTATGAGGGAGAAGCTGAGCTGAAGCCTCCTCTGCACCTGGGGACAACATTCTGTGTAGCCTTTTCATGCCTCACAGAGCAGAACTATGCATACAATAACTGCCTGCTTGTCTCTATCCCATGTTATTTAATGCCTCTCAGGCTTTTAATGGTTTTGGTTTCAAATAATCCCAATTAGCACTTCCGAAACCTTGCATTTTAAATGTTCCCATTATTTTCTTTTTGCAAACATGCAAGAGAGGTCAAAGTTTGATGTGAACAACCTTTGCAATGTCTTTTAAAAAATCAAAATGAATAGAGAGCTTGAGAATACTTGCTGGTGCATTTAGTCTTCCTGGCCCAGTGAGGCTGACTATATTTTTAACAGGTGTATCATCAGAGACTAGTCCCCAGTATCCTGTTATTAAGTTAACCTTGTTAAACATTGTATTATGGTTTAACTTAGGATAGGGTCTTCTTTTAATGCCATGGTGAATTATTCATACACAGAGCTTAAGTATTTTACCTTGTCAAGTGTAACAGCAGTGTGTCAAGACCAGTATCTGGAGCCATGCATCAGTGGCAGAATTACACACAGATTCCTTAAACCTGTAGTGGAGTAAAAACGCAATTAGTCTACAACTACGATCTATGTAATTAAAGTAGGTAGCAGTCATTTAATGAAACATAACACAGCCAGAGACTTAGAGAGCCTATAATAACACAGTAACCGTGAACATAAATGCTGCAGAAAACTGCTGAATAAATATTTCCTTCCTTTGGCAAGGAATATGTAATCTTTGATGTTCTCTGTCCACAAAAGGGAAGATGATCGTACAGACTCACAGTAAACATACATAGCTGTGATTAACATGTTTATAATTAGCTATAGCAAACCCTTTGTTTGAGATTTTCAAACATTTTATGAGCATTTTGTTAAGTATTGTTAGCATCTTGCCATCTTTCACACACTTCTCTTAAGACTGCAGAGTGAGTTGGGAAATGTGGATTCTGATTTGGGAATTTAGGTACCATTCCCTTCTAGGAAGGTAAAGAACTAATTAGGTTCTTTCACTATTTCATTGTTGCTGCCTTAAATGTGGTCTGCAGAAATACAGGCATAAAAAAAGATTTAGCTGCCCCCTCAGAAATTATTTTGCACTTCAGTTCAATATAGGCTTAAATTCTTGCAAAGAATTTGTGCCAACTCCTTTTATATCTGAGTCAGCTTTCTTCTCTGTGCTTCTAATCTATGTCTTAGGTAAGCTGTTAAGTGAAACGGAAGATGTGTAAAAATTACCAAGATTAATGGACACAGAAGCAGAACAGACTAGGTTTTCAAGCTCTAGAGGATGTCATGTAAGGGTGACCATGATGAACATAACAAGAATTTTAAAAGCATTTACTGAGTAAAGAAACTAGGTACTTTCCAAAGTAGATTTGAGGATCATCTAGAGGTATCACAAGTGAGTCTGCTAGATCATAAGTGAGTGAATAAGGAAATCACTGATAAAAGCAATGTACTAACACCATTTCCAACCAAGGGAAAAGGAAAGATTTTCTTTAACTTCAGTAAGAGTCCCTTTGGGCCCTCAGTACATTAATATTCCTGTCAGAGGCACTACTGAAGGCTGAAAAATCTCTGAGGAACAATGAGAGTCTCTGTGGGTTTATTCAGGATCCCAAAAGAACCTTCATGTCTTGGAGGGGTTTGTGGAGATTCACTGAAATACCACAGCAGCTTTGCTGGACTCACCGGCAGGTTGAGGGGGCTAATCAGCGCTTCTTTGAGACACCCTCTTGTACTGTATTATAGTTCTTTGTTATTACTTCATCACCAATATTCCTTTAGGCTTTGGCAAAAAAAAATCTTTTAAACCAGGAAAAAAACAGAGTGTATTTTGGGGTGTTTATTTGTTTGATATTTTTTTTTTAGATCTACCTGTACATGTTTTAAATAAGAGATGAATTTCTGTTGTGCATTAGCTCCAGGTATTTAGAATAAATTGTGAGCTGGTTTCAGTCAGCCTTCTGAACCCTCTGCTCTTTCACTAGCTTTGCCACTTGTCACCCAGGGACTTTGCATAGCTCTCATAAGGTTTTTCTATTTAATAGCACAGGCATGATAGCTGATACAAGGATAATGAAGTACTGTGCCTCCTATTTGTGCTGGGCTGCAGAGGGAGTACTTACCTATCACGGCACTGTTCCTTCAGAGAATATAACCTGAAAGCTAATGATCTTCAATTCAGTCTTAACAGAAGCTTAAAGAACTCTTCTGCTGAGGTAACCTTTCTCATGGATGAGGATATTTATAAATTTAGTCCAAGTTCTAGTATGAGTATTTTGCCTAAAGTGCTTGAAGAAGATAGTTACAGTCACATAAAACTTGTTGGGGTTAACTGGTGTGAGGAGCTTCAGTCGACTTCCAGCAGCACTGGTGCAGTGCAAGGAGGAAAAGAGAGGTGACTTACTGCAATCTGTCACTTGAATCGCCCTTTTCTAGCTAGCCTATAACCTCTGCAAGTGAAATCATCACAAGTCCACTGATTAAATGTGTGTGGCATGAGCTAGTCCCTAGTTTTGCTGCCTTTGGGTGACACCAGCCACTCTTCTGACCCACTTATGAACTACTCTGAAACACCACTTTGAATTGAATCATGCCCGAAGTGGTGACGACGTAATACTGGGTGCAGTGGATAATCTCAGGCCTGAGCGTGTGTCTGTGCAGCGGCTACCCCAGTCTGATTTCAGCTCAGTGCTGAGACTGTTTGCTACAAGAATATCTAACCATAATGGTTTCAGAATTTCTTCAAATTGTATTTCTGCTCCTTAATTATAATAAAAATTAAATTGTAATAAATTGTGGGGTTCCTTCATGTAAGATATGTGTAAGTAAATTTTCAACATATTGAAGGCACCCTACTGGTGGACAAGCCTGCTTTATGTGGTACCTGCCTTTCTGTGCCTCTAGATGGAGATCCTATCCATTTAACTCAGCCCTTTAGAGGGAACTGTGGGATGCTTCAATAGGAGCTCCATTTTGCTTTTCATACTCTATAGACCAAAAATTACTTTGTTCTCCGATTCCTGAGTTATAAAACTATTTTGATCTTAACAACTGGAGTTCTGGACACACACTCCTCTTAAAACTTACCTGAAAAAAGGAAAGAAAATGCTATTCTGGTCTAGCTTTCTACAAAGTGTCCTGAATTATTTACTTTGCCTGGAATGTAGTGGTGAAACCCTCTGTCCTTTCAGTTGCCATTCTGCAAACCCACTCCAAGAAGTAAGCACCTCTGACAAGCTGTGTGCACTGTTGCAGGTGGGACTCAGAAGAAATTATATGAACTGTTGTATTCAGTCACCTTTGCCATACGGGCAACCATATGATATGGTTCCATCAGAGCACAGAGGAAAGCTTTGCCATAACTTCACCAAGACACTTGACTATTTGCTTGCTGGTTTGAGACCAAGGGTTCTTTACACACAGTCCTAGCAAGAATAAGGAGACACATAAGTAGAAGTATATCCTCTAGTCCAGGAGGTAAAACCCCCTTTTTGTAGATCAAAACCAGTTAGATAAAAACATGCCTATTAAGCATATTTTTCAGGTTTGCCCAATGCATCAAGATGCTGAATTTAGCTTGTAATGATGTCAGCTGCCCAAAGACAGAATGCAAATTCTTTCTTGATTACACAGGTCCTGAAAAACAAAGACATATCTGTAGCCAAGACCATACTTACAGAAAGATAATTAAGTGCCCTAGTACCAGTGGGCAACTAATAGCATAGCAAGAGTAGTAGTAATGACAACAGCACCAATATAGTAGAAATACATAATTATCAAGACCATAGAGGAAAAACTGCTTCTTTTTTAGCTATTTCCTGAAACGAGATGTATTATGCTGTGGTTGTTTGGTTTGTTTTTGGGGTTTTTTTTTTCTATGCTGCTTATAATTTTCTCTGTGTAATTTGGAATACAAACCAGTTGGGCTTGTGGCACTGTATTTGTCAGTTTTAGACTATAAGAAGAGCAGTGAGTAGGATTTAGTTAATAGCTGTACAAATCCTCAGACCCTAACAATAGCACTGAGGCAGCGATATTGATGCTAGCCCTGCCACCTACTCATGTACAGTTCCCTGCTGACTTTGGGTGGGTATTTTTATTTTTGCTTTATTTCAGTTGTTGTTAGTGGCACAATGTTAGTTTGCTTTTGTTAATTCTCTACAACTCTGATCTACTTGTTTCAAGATTTATTTTGCCCTTAGGTACCCTTCAGGATGAGATGGGGGAAAGTAGATCCAGACAGGCCCACAGAATATCTTTTTTTGTAGGATATGTGTTGATTGAGAAAAACAAAAATACATGAAAATAAGAAGAATAGACCACACCAAGGCAGCAACACTTTGCAAAGATGTTTCTAGTTTCAAACAGATTGTAGAAAGTAGCTCATGTGGTGAAGATTTTAGTCTGGTATTTGGGAATTTTCTGAAATGCATTTTTTACTAAAAGCCCAGACTAGATCTGTAATCTCTCTTAAAGTCTGTAATAAATCCTAACTAATGTACCTAGTATATTTGTCACAAGCTTAGAGGTTTTGTTTCTCTCTTTTTTTTCACACCATGGCTTTAAATGGTGCCAGGAAGGAATTTAGAATCAAACCCAGTACAGTTCAGGATGAAAATCAGTTCAGGAACAAAAATTAAACCTATTATTGCTACAGCAAGAGTCAAATCCATTTTACATAGATTCAGACTGGAGAGGAACTGGATCAAAGAGGGGAAGTTAAAAAAGCAAAATTTACTTCTGTTTGAGATTTGAGTGCTGAAAAGCGTTGAGTAGCAATGTACATAGGTTCCTGGGTTAATGCCATTTAAATCACAAATATAACTTTCAGGTACAGATCATTTGTTGTTTCTTTCATGTCTTGACCTTTATATGCTTTCAGAGGATTAAAAAAAAACATTAAATCCTTACCATATTTAACTTGGCAATAGGCACAATACAGAGGAAGGATTTGTCTAACAAACTTTGACAGGCATGGCGTATCAGCCATTTTTAAAAAAACATATACAACATTTCTACAGTTTGTTTTGTGACAAATGCTGGAGATCTATTCCAAATTTGAAATTACAATGATTGCTACAAGATTCATCTGTACCAAAGGGGTGGGATCCTGTCAGGGCAAGTAGAAAGCACAGTCAGCAGAATGCAATACCTAAGTAGCTACTGTTTGATTTTTTAGCCAGTGTCCAAGAAACAAAAGATGAAGAAATAGATCCATTTGACGTTGACTCAGGAAAAGAATTTTCTAATTTTGAGGATCATGATCCTAAGGGATCATGCAGTCCTTGTCCCTTCTCCTTGTCCTCCCATTTCTGCAGGCCTCCTCCTCAGGGTCTGCAATAGAATAGGATGAATAACCTCGATGGCATCATTTTGCTTTCTCACACTCACCACGGTTCCCTTTTACAATGAACCAGCCTACAGATGTCAACCACCAGACCTCTGTTTTGCTGTTCCAAGCAACTACTAGGGAGGTAAATGAAGGAAAGTAAAGCAGATCGTGGCTGCCAGCACGATCTGTGAAGGTTTACTACAGCCTGTGGCCATCCGGGACTACATTTCTCATTGTGAGTGGTAAAGGGGGTCAGGTCAACCCACCCATGCCCTGCTTCTGCCTGTCTACTAGTCACTGCAAAAAGACCTGGCATCACACCAGGCCAAAAGTGCATGTAACATGTAGCTCACCAAATCCCCCAGTTCTGCCCCAAGACCTTCTCAGTCAAAAGAAGGGAAGGGAACGGTTTTCATCACTATGAATTCTTTAGAGGGGAGAAACTACTGCACTGGAAGTGTTTCCCAACTACATATAAAATACCAAACTGTGAATTATTTTATATGTGGATTTCTTGGCTTTGGACATTTTCCATGCAGTGATTATGGTGTTTGTATTCCACAGAGTCATATATGTTTTAAAATATATTTCAGAAGACGAACTCAGTTGATTTTCAGGTCACAAGAGAAATTTCTTGCCTTTTCTGGGTATTTTCTGTTTAGCAAGAATGCACTTAGTATAGCAGGATAAATTATAGTAGCCCACAGGAGTCAGTGCCGTGTTGTGCAACTCACACAAACACCCACGGGCTTGCAGCGGAGAACTCTGTTTCCTCAAGAATAAGATCTGGTATGTCTCATAATGGGAGGTCATTTTACCTTAAAATGCCTCTGCCCCATAGGTCTGCCTGATGAATACCATCTGTTCCCGTAACAAATGCCTCTCCAGCAAGACAGATGGGCTCCATGGCATGACAAAACCAAAAGTACTTCACAGGCAGTCCTGTACCAAGGGAGCAAGTGGCCACAATAAGAAACAGAATCCTCACTACAGGCCTGATTCAGACCCTACTGGAGCCAACAGGAAAGAGTCCAGCAGATTTCAGGTGGTCTTGGGTTAGGAAGTATACATACTCCTGTCTCTGCTCATATAGCGGCAGTACTAGAGGCAGAGATGTTACATGTCGATTGAAAAGAAATGCTTCTCCAGCCCTGTACCTTCTCGTTAACACACAGAGCAAAACACAGTTCGCTTTACAGTCATATTGATGCAAGCAAAGGAAGATTTTACTGGAGTGAGTGATAACAGGTGTGTTTCTCTGTACTTAAGAAAGCCATAGCTGTCAATGTAACTTGCAGTCCAGGACTACCAGCCTTCTCATGGCAGGAAAGTTTTTTGCAAAGAGAGATCACTGGGAAAGGGACTGCTCTGCTTTGCTTCTATTCAAAAGAACACAGTGGAATCCTATTCCTAACAAGTAAAATTACCTTTTAGCCTTCATCCAGCTTCTTGCAGCCCAGATAATAAAATCAGGGGAATTAATATAGAATTACCAATATTTCCACTGGAACTGGAAATGTGTCCCTGCCCTTGCAGGTGGGTTGGAACTAGACAGTCTTTAAGGTCCCTTAACCAACCCAAACCATTCTATGATTCTAAGTGGGTAAAAATTCAGATGAAAAGACTTCGGAACAAAGTTAGCTGGGAGATGGCAATTTGGTTTCACAATGAGTTTCAAGGTTTTAAAATAAATATCAGTTCTTCAGTGGAATGAAAAAAGAAAACCAACCAAAAACCTGAACGTTTTGTTGAAATGGAATTGTAGAGAAACACTTGGCTTTTTATCATAAAGCACAATTTTTTCAGCTCGGATCCTCTCTCACTCTCTTCCCTTCTTGCTCCCCCTCTCACTCTGTCACCAGAGGTAGCTGCAGAGCCCTGGATCACAAACTATTTTCAGCTGAATTTTTTTTTTAAATCAGTTCACCTCTGTGAGTTATTTTGTCTTTTTGTCAAAAATGCATTCTGTTAGGAATGTTCATGAACAACTCTGCTTGGGAGGAGTTCTTAGCTTGTCCCAAAAAATTGATATCTTACACATCTAACTGGACAGCCAGCTGCTCAGCTGTGAGGCTGTGGGTGAAAAGCACACAGTGAATTGCTGAAATGACAGTCCTATATATTAAAGATATACTCCTGGCTATACTCCTGGCTATTTTTTGCACACAGTATAAATTCTGTTATATTCCACTCAGCCTATTCTTACTGTACAAAGCATATATTTAATTAAAACATTCCTCATCACAGTTTTGTTCTCTTGAACCTGATCACAAGGATTTTAGGGATGTACCTGTGAATAGATTGTAGGAAAACTGTCTGTCCAACCTTATGTTCCTCTGTTCTCTTCAACATGGAATTCATAAACAAATCAGCTGTTTTTACAAGCAAAGGCAAATGCGTGAGCCCCACCTTCTGCCAGTTGTATTTCTTTAAGTGTAAATTACAAGATTACAAAACTGCTTCAGAATAAAAACCTTTACAGTGGTATAGCATTTTGACTTTTCCACAGAGACAGACTTGCTTACTTTTCTTAGAGGTCAGAAGGAGTTTTGCTGTTGTGCTGACATTTTGCATCATCTTCTTCCTTTTGCATCTGAAAGAAAATATGCAGTGCTGAAATGACAGTGAGAATGCATTGCTCTGTTTATGTGACACAGACTGTATATGTCTGTGCATCAGCAGGTTAGTCACAAGGGCCACAGGAGGATTCCTTAATCCCTGATGTGTAGAGGAGCCAAACATCACTGAACTTTCTGTCTTCCTTTGATTGCACCACCACTTTTAGAAGCTCTGCCTTAAAGAAGTGATGCCTTATGGGTGGGGAAAAAAGGAGAGTATTCCAGTTATAAAGAGCCTAACTTCTCTGTTACATCTGGCCTTCATGCCTCAATAATCACTTGAGCACAGCTCATAAATAATGAGCGCTTGGAGACTGGCTGTACAATTCCAGTGCATTCTATTGACTTCCAGGGGATGCACAAAAGGATAGTACATATCCTGAAGGCAAAAGCATGTGCGTTTTTCTTGGTCTTCTATCAAATGCATATTGCCAGTAGTTTAATTACTATTTATTGAGTACTGCCAGCAGGCTATACGGGTTACAAAAAGAATTGCTGTATATAAACTGAACTGATTTTTATCTGTTTTTTTCTCTATCATTACCCTGCTATCCATTTCAGACTTTTTCTCGTAGCTTTATATGATAAAGATTAAAAATATTGTAATTTGAAAGAAATGAGAAAAGTACAAGCAAGCAAGCATCAAGAGATAACTTTATAACATTGAAAAACCCAAACAAACAACAACCCCTTTTCCAGTTACAAATAGTCAAATCACACTGAAATGGAAAAATATAAATAAAAATTGTACACATCTAACCAGATTGTCAGATGCTCAACTGAGGTATGTTTACTAACTCTATTGACTTCAACAGATCTACATTTTTTTTGTTTATTTGCAGACTAATAACTTTAGTTTGATGCAGTGCCAAAATCTTTTCAAGTGTTGACAATAAAAGTAACAGCAGTGTAAGAAAATCAGAGGGACACATGACACAAACTTGTTCCCTAAACCTCATAGAAACATACCCAGATGGAACATGAAGGAAAGATGGAAACATAAGACACCTTCATGTGATCTGGCTCCTGGTAAACCACATCTTCACCTCAGGTTAGAAGAATGGCATACCCTCAGGACTAGACTTAGGAATAGGGCTTGAAATGAGCAAAGTGAACTATTTTATTGGTAGGAAAGAAATCCAAATGCAGATCCAGTTCCAAATTGTTAAGGTCAATATTAATTTTATAACAGGATAAAGAGAAAAATGCATCTGAGAACTTAAAAATCTAGATGTGGATTCATATGTCTTTGTCACGTATTTAGAGGTATCTTACTGGTATGTTACTCCTAAAGCAATATTATATGTTGTAAGGTGTTTTCATCAGCCAAAGCCGACTGGTCCTTCTGAATACATCTTCTACCTTTAAACTCTTTCCAAGTAGAATTTTTGGGATCCATTTCCTAAAAGCAAAGTGACTAATTTAATGGTGATACCTGTTTTGGTTTCTTTCCTCTGCAGGCTTAAGTGATAACTGGGTATCTTGTTAGCAGAGCAGAAATGAATAACTCAACATATATAAACTCTTCCACTGAAAATGTGATGGCTTTGGAGAGCCCCTATAAAACTGTTGAGGTGGTCTTCATCGTCCTGGTAGCAGGGTCTCTTAGTCTAGTCACCATAATTGGCAACATCCTGGTCATGGTGTCGATCAAAGTCAACAGGCACCTGCAGACTGTCAACAACTATTTCCTGTTCAGCTTGGCTTGCGCTGACTTGATCATCGGCATCTTTTCCATGAACCTGTACACCCTCTACACTGTGATAGGCTACTGGCCCTTGGGGCCTGTGGTGTGTGACCTCTGGCTGGCTCTTGACTATGTGGTCAGCAATGCCTCTGTAATGAACCTCCTCATTATCAGCTTTGACAGATACTTCTGTGTCACCAAACCTCTGACATATCCTGTAAAGCGGACCACTAAGATGGCAGGCATGATGATTGCAGCTGCATGGGTGCTGTCCTTCATTCTGTGGGCCCCTGCAATTCTCTTCTGGCAGTTCATTGTGGGAGGAAGGACTGTCCCAGATGGAGATTGCTACATCCAGTTTTTTTCTAATGCTGCTGTCACTTTTGGTACTGCCATTGCAGCTTTCTATTTGCCTGTTATCATCATGACTGTCCTTTACTGGCAAATCTCTCGAGCCAGTAAGAGTCGGATAAAGAAAGGGAAAAAGGAAGCTGCCCAAAACCAAGATACAGTTTCCCCCAGCCTTGTCCAAGGTAAAATAGTGAAACCAAACAATAACAACCTCCCAACCAGTGGGGATGGGTTGGAGCACAGCAAAATTCAGAATGGAAAAACCACTGGAGAGACTGTGACGGAGAACTGTGTTCAAGGGGAGGAGAAGGAGAGCTCCAATGACTCCACCTCTGTCAGTGTGGTTGCTTCCAACATGAAAGAGGATGAAGCTGCCAAAGATGCCAGCCAGGCTTCCGCATCCCAAGACCATCTCAAAGCAGAGAACTCCAAGCTGACGTGCATCAGGATAGTCACCAAGTCCCAAAAGAGTGACTGCTGTGCACCCACCAACACTACCGTGGAGATTGTAGGCACCAACGGGGAGGAGAAGCAGAATAGTGTAGCACGGAAAATCGTCAAGATGACAAAGCAGCCAGCCAAAAAGAAACCACCTCCTTCTAGAGAGAAAAAAGTGACAAGGACTATTTTGGCTATCCTCCTGGCCTTCATCATCACCTGGACCCCATACAACGTGATGGTGCTCATCAACAGCTTCTGCACATCCTGCATCCCCGGCACTGTGTGGACCATAGGTTATTGGCTTTGCTATATCAACAGCACCATCAACCCTGCTTGCTATGCCCTCTGCAATGCTACTTTCAAGAAGACGTTTAAGCACCTTCTTATGTGTCATTACAAGAATATAGGAGCTACAAGGTAAAAATAATAATAAAAATAATAATGAAAAGGGTGAAGAAGTTCCAAATTAATTTAAAAAAAAAATGCCATAGCACTTTATGCTCTTCTATGGAATGTGCAATCCAGGATGCTAGTGGAAATATTGACGTGGGGCATCAGCTCCACCCCTGAGAACTACATTTAAAAACATTTTTTTAATTATTGAAATTAATCTTGAGGACGTGGGGATGCTTGAGGAAGTATTCAAGTATGTGGACTGGAAGCACAGTTCCTTGCTTTCTGAGAGTATTCTGCAGAAAGGCTTTAGAGTGTAAAAAGTTTTGGTCATTCTGTGTAAAATACTTGGGGGGGGGTTTTGGTTTTTTTTTCGCTCTCCCCCCCCCCCCCCCCCCCCCCCCCCCGTGTCTGTTTAATATGTCTTCATCTAGGAGGAAAAAAAAAAGGAATTTTAACAATGACTGTGTGGAAGAGGCATAGGAGTTTGAGTTTGGAGGATTATTACATAATCCAAATGAATCATAGTAGAAGGTTTCTGTTGTCTAAAGCTTTTTTGTCACTCTTATGTAAGAATGTTAATGTTAGGTAAATCATGGTGAAAGTTATTTTATGTTGTTTATAACACTACCATTTCTAAAACTGCATCAGTTCCAAAATTTATGTTCAACTTGTAACCGTTGCCTAATACTTGTATCATTCAAAGTCTGCCTCTAGCCCCCTTCTAGGGGCTTTTGTTCCATGATTCTTTCATCATGTCAAGGTAAAAGTGAAAAAAGACCGTCTTTTCCAGACTGCTACATCCCAAGACTATTTCAGCATTCATGTAAACCAAAGCTTTTGAGACAATTTTGTTCACTTTGTTTGTTGTATAACATCTACCTGTGGATTTGTCATTTACCTCCATCAGCCTTTCCTTCCTTTTTGTAGCTTTCTTGTCCAGGGCACAAAGACTGAATATCAAAGGAAGTTGTAAATTCGAAGAAAGGTCTCATCCAGTCAGCCACTACAGTGGCCAAACAGAGGGCCTCAGGTGAAGAATAAGAACAAGGTTATTACTAGGAAAATGGAGGGAAGCTAAATCCTTTTAAAATCTGATGTACAAATGAAGAGGTTTGCTGAGGCTCCACAGAATGAATAGTTAATATTGGATGACTGTGCTCTTGAGCAGTCAAAAGATGATTCACATTTATTGAGGAAATGAACAAGACGGACTGACATGCCCACATGGATCAAGCTCTGCCTAAGTCCTCAGTGTGAAACCAGTGTCCTTCCTGGGTGTATCCTGGACAAGATGTTTACTTTGTGGAAAAGATATTGGCTATATTGCCTTTTGTACCAGCTGGGAGCAATATTTTGACTGTAAGCCAAGGGATAACACTAATAAAAAGGCAGAGAGGAAAACAGTGAATTCACAAAACCAGATACTGAAATAGTCTGGATGGGAGGCTGGCAGGGGTCAAGTTCAAATATTACCTGCTACTCCAACCAGTTCAAATTCAGATTCTCTCTGCCTGGTAACGAATTTACTATTTCAATATTTGATATTTACTGTAGCACTGAGCGGACAGAAGAAAGTGTATCAGATGACTGAAAATAGCAATTGTCTGCGAGTTATGCATATTCTAGTTACCTCCTTCTTAGTAACTCTAACTTCCAGGCACTAGGGAAGGTAGACCTACAGGTTTTATTACCCAAAAAAGTAGCTTGCTGCATAGACAGTGTCCTAAGAGACTGTCTTCTGGATTGAAAGCCACCTACCAAGTAGGACACCAAATCATTCTGTTATTTCATGCTACCACTTTAGAGTCTTCCAAAATGCACTGCAAAATAGCAGCCTTCAAGATTACAGGGAAATTAATCTTGCAGACTTAACTTTTACATTTGACGAGCTTATTGAAACACAGTGTCAAAGCACTTTGGCAATATGACAATTTTCATGTTTCGAAGTACAAATTCCTAGCAGAAGGTGAAAATGAGGAGGATTAAACTGCAGTAAATTAAGGCCACATTAATCTCAGGATTAATGTGTCTTAATATGCATTCATTGATTTTAGACCCCTAGTGATTTCATTCTAATATATCTAAGTGTCTCCATACAGCCAAGGGTCTAATTTTGCAATCCTTACTCACCTTGAGTCATATCTACTATACTATTTTCATCTTCCTGCTTGTAAGGAAGAATAATTCAATGATAAGGCTTGCAAAATTGAGTGCTGCTTGTCTTTTAAAACTACATTCACCAGGCTTATCTTGACAGGTCAGAGGAAAGATTTACATGATCATTTCTACTTCATTCATCCTTCTACAGTGTTAAAAAATTCAGATAAAAACCAAAGATAAAATGAAATCTGTTCATCTGTTAATTTCATTTTCTTTAGAAAAGTTTCATAAAAGGAACACACCTGCTTCTTTCTTTCAGCAAGTGCTATGGGTATCAATAGTACAGGTACTCAAATTGGGAAATAATGGTTTGTATATTCTTATCTAATCTTTTAGGTCCAGTTTTCCAACAGGTGTGCAAAGCCTTTATTCTGACCTTTGAAACTGTCACTTGTTTATAAGTTATGAAACCTTCTAACAGCTAGGGACACTTCTACAAGTTAAAAAGTGCAAATTAGAGATTACAATTATACGTTTTCAACACTCAAAATAGCATGCAAAAAAAAAAAAAATTTGGGGCCAATATTATGAAACAAACAAAAAAAACCCCAAACCTTGAGTTTGAAGCTTTCAAGCACTTTTCTCTAGCACCATTCCCCACTTTTGATCCTAAAGGATAGCATGCTTTGGTTTGTGTTATAGTACATTTAAAAGGCTCGCAGGACACACAATTGTGAGTTTCCACCTTGTACCAGTTCAATAAAAAAATATTCCCATGGTACATCCACATTCACAGCCAACTACACAATGTAAAAGTAGATGACATAATGCACCTACACATGTATGCACAGGCATGCAAACACACACCCCAAAGTGATTTATATACATGGAAAATATTCACATAACTCTCAAGATATTGCATGGGGTTTTGTCTGTGTTGCACTCGTTGGGAACTGGTGGGAGGTGCAGAGCCAACAGTTACTCATGACACTGTCTACCCCTTCCACAAGGCAGAGAGGAGGCAGAGCCTGCCCTGAGATACTGGGAACCTCGTGGGTCTTCAGCTGATTGTGGCTTATTAAAAAAAAAAAAAAAAGGGGGGGGGGGGAATAATCTTTCCAAGATGCAAAATAGTTTGTTCTTTTGAACATCTTTTGAGCTCTCATGTCTTTCCTTTGTGTCCCAAACCACGTTCACCAGGTTTCACTTCCCTTCTGAGTGATAGTTCTGCAAGATCTAGATGTCGGTCTTGAAGAGCAGCGCTCCCTGGGTACCTCCTCCAGCTTCCCCAGCTGTCACCTGCGCCCCGTCGCCCACAAGGCCCCAGGTGCTGCTGGTGCTGCCACATCTTCACCTTGGGCTTGGCCGGAGGATCCCAGCGGCATGTCCACACCATGTGCTGTGCTGGCCACTTTTGTTTCACACAGAAATTGAGCAAACTGTGCAGGTGATGCATGAGAAAAATAACAGAAAACAATAACAAAAAACTGCAGCTAGCACTTCTTGCCCTTTCCTTTTCTTCCTCTTAATTATTTCCAGAAACAAGCTAAAACGGAAAAGGCCCACCCAATCTTTGGCAGCAACCCTGCTGCAGCAGGATCTGTCATGTCGGCAGCTCATGGGGAGTGACTGGTACTGTCACGGGCCGGTCCTACCTTCACTCTCCAGGGAGAGAACAACAGCCTGAAGATAAGTCCATCCAGCTGGCACCTTTTCTGAGCCTGAAAGGCATCTGTGGTTTAAAAAATAAAAAGAGAGGGAGGAAAAGAGAAAGAAAGAGAAAACCTGAAGTAATGTTGAGGAATCTGTTTTCCAGCGAGGGCTAAACCTAACAAAAATTTTTGTCAGACTTCTTTCTGTTTGGGGTTTTCATTTGATTTACTAGGATTCATGAGGATCTGTTCAGAGATAGCAAAGTGTTTGAACATTGCCTGATGAAAAATCATCCAAAGGCAACAAACACTTCTATATAGGTCAGATTACTTTTCTTTCTTTCTTACCTCACAAACGCTCATGGGGATAGAAGTAATCAAATAGACCCCAGGGATCAGTTGTTTGACATCTACAAAGCACGAAGGGACAAAAGCAAGTGTTAAATCTATCACACCTCTGTTTTATATTTTTCTGGTGGAGGAAAAAGTATTTACAGAGGAGGCATCTTTAGTGAGCGTGGCCATGGTGAGAACAGCCCACACATCGGTGAGAAAACCTTCAGGGTGGCCCAGCTGCTCCTGGCCATCCCGGCCGGGCCAGGAGCACAAGGGAATGGGCATTTTTTTTTGTTTGTGTTCTTATCTCCTGATGGATTTGAATGTGTCCATGTGTCTGCTTTGCAGTGGGGCTTCCTAGTAAACTCACTGCCCCCTTCTCCAGTTTTGACTGATTTTGATCCCAGTTCTTCATTCCTATGGATGCAACAGCTGCCCCAGTGCTGCCTGGGGATACAGGTCCTGGTTTCGCCTGTGGTGCTGAGGTGGCACACTTTGAATTTTTCACTTCCACTGACACCACTTCCCCTTGCCACTTCTGTTGCCAAAAAATGGTCCTGGCCTTGCAGTATAAATGGGTAAAACATCTTCACAGCCATCATGCTGCAAAGCTGATGTGATGCAGCTGGGGCAGGCAGGAAGAGTGCTGCTGATTTTTGTTTTCCCTTCCTCCCCTTACAATAATTCCTAAAAATCTTTAATTTTTTTGAGAAATCAGGATGCTTCTTGTGAGAAGCTAAAGTCTTAGGAAAGAAACAGCAAGAAAACAAACTTTCTTTCTCTGTGTGGGGAGTGTTTGCTGACAGGTAGTGGGTTTGGACTCTAATGCTTTTGATATTTTTAAAGATCACTTCCTAGATGGCTCTGTGCTCTCAACTGACAGCAGTGCAAGTGGTAAAAGTTGAGAAGCAAAAAGTAGGTGTTTTACATCCCTGGCTCTACAGATGTTTTATATAACATGTCCAGAGACATTTGCTAGGGTGCGATTTCAATACAGTATTGCTTTTATTTCTCTTGTATATCATGAAAAGCTCTAGACTTTAAAGATATTTTTTTTTTAAATTTATAGAAAATCTTTCTCTGAAGGAAGCTGAGATGGTCCTTAATTTGCTGTGGCTCCTTTTTTCATTTCTTTGCCCGTCTTTCCTCTTTTGTCATAGTCTTGACAAAAAGCTTTCCTCCTCCCTCACTTTAACAAGTATGTTGCCTGCATTTCAGCTACAGGTGTGCAATTTCTCTTGCCTTTCAGGCACTGAACACTGGCATTCAGATTCCTAAACCCCACCAAAATATTGCCTTCTCTAGCACGCGGATCCCCCTCCACTGAAGCCCGCACTACTGTATGGAGTGAGAAGTTCCATAAATCCTTTCTGCATGGGTTTTAAATTGGAAGTAAGAAACCCACCAACCCTTGTGTGAAACAAAGACAAGTCAATTCTCTTCTTCCCCAGTTTTGTCACCTCCATATTAGAAAGAACAGTGGATAGCAGCAAAGAGTGAATGTTCTTGTACTGGAATATCATGCAGCAACCTGCACAGATTAATTTCATGCCCTGTGCAATGGTAAAGCAGCCCTCCCTTACCCTGTATACCCTTCCATTCCTGTGCTTACTAGCAGAGCGTTCACTGAGAAACCAAGCCTAAGAATGTAATTATAGCAAGGCTGAGTTGGACATGAATCATTTACCACAACCAGTGCAATTATTTCTCCAGTATTTTTACTTCACGCCTTTTTCTATGGCCTGTTATGCTACATTATGGAACTTGTGGGTTACACGAGCATATCAGTCCTTCCAGGCCTCCTATTTTAGGATACTGGGTAGACTTGTTGTACACGATTCATTCTGGTATTAACCAAATAAAGGGAAACAAATTCTGGTGTCTTTTTGCCTTCCAAAGCTCTGCATAACCTGAAAAGTGCCATTAGGTAACTACTCTTTTTCATTTTTTATAGTGACTTTTTTTTATTATTCTTGCCAAGAAGCACACAGAAACTGTTTTCTTTGAGATGCCCCAAAGTGCTCTGAGTCTCTGGGAGAAGCAGCTGTGGGTGGTATGGGAGGCAGCATGATCACAGTCTGTGTTACAGCGGCCTTTGGAAGGAAGGATTTTGCTGGGTATTTAACATTTGGACTGACTCACCTGACAGCACTGAAGAAAGCACAGCACAAGCTTGGTGTGCCCCAGCTTGCAAGGGGACAGATGGGTCACGGCTGGATTGCTTTTCTGTTCCCCCCAGCTCCTGTAGGCTGGGAGAAGGGAGGGAAGTTTTCTGCCCCCTCCAGCAGCTCTGTCTCTGCACCTGTACCCCAAAGACAGACCTTCTCTGAAGCACATCATGGTAGTAGTGATAGTAATAATAATAATAAAAACACTAGTGAGAGTGCCATGGTTGCCAGTAAACACACCTTATATCTTATCCCTTAATTCTGGTGCCACTTTGCAGAGGTGGTTGGTAAGTTAGAGAGTAGCAGTTTGTAAATACCTTTAGATATGGTGTTGGTCATGTTAAAACACACTATCTTGACTGTGTAAAAAATACATTGTGTGTAATAATATCCAGATAAGGTTATAATGTAAATATAGCTACAATGAATGTCCAATTACTCTTCAAGCTCTACGTATGAGGAAAAACCTCATGTCTTCTTGAGACTTTTTTTTTTTAACTTAAGGGTATGGAAAACCTGTTACTCATTTGTATAAATAAACCAACTGCATTCTTTTCTTCAAAAGAAAATACTCTGCAAGAGAGAAGGGAATGCATTATATGTATGTGATATCCAAATTCATATGGTAAAAGTGGGAACTGAGGATCTTACAAGTCTGGGACTGGTCAAATTCTTGATGCCGTACATTTGATCTCATATAAATAAGATAAGCACAAGTTTATGGTTAGCTGAGTAAAGCTGACCCACTTGATTATATACATTATAGATATATATTTATATATGCTGTATCGATGTATACACATTATACACAACATTCATACAGTGAAAGCAAGGTCTGACAAAGTCATATTAACTGGGAATTTGGATGTAGTGTTGTGCTCCATTTGGAAGAAAAACATCTGTGTTATTCAGCAACATTCAAATATATTATGCAGGATGAAGGAAGGTGTTTCACCAAAACAACTCATGAAGGACTGAGGCAATGAGGGTTTGAAATATCCAGAAGACAATTAAAATTACATGCAATATATGTGTATGTACTTCTGCTGAGTTGTATTCCTAGTTAAAGCATTGCATTAAACAGCAAATTATAATAATAAAAATGTTTTTGTATGTGGTATCTGTTCATTTTTTCTTTTTACTGAATGAGCTACCGTGTGAAATGTAAAACTGGGTTAATAAGTGGAGAAAAATAGTTTCCCTGCAGTAGCGACAGGGCTGTGAGACTGACTGTAGTACTCCAGAGAAGAAATCTTTCTCTTTCTTGGCTTTCTTGGCAAGTGTGAAGTTCAAGAGAGATCTGGAGTACCACTTTACTCATCTTTGTCTTGTCCACGTCTCCCTTCCTCACTTCACCTCTTCCAGTGACTCTGCTTCCTTTAGAAGATTTCACCTTTAGCTGCAAGGTCCCTTCAGCAATCTGATAAGGGCCTTCCAATAAGACATTCCTCCATATATTTCTGTCATCCAAGTGTTAATGGGAATAGGTAAGACTCTTGTAGCCATGCTGTTTTATCAAAGCAAAATGCATTTTTAGTTAATTATCAGGGGAGATGACACCACTAACAATCAAGTGTATTTTGAGCTACCTAGAAAGCATTTGGGAGTAGGAATAAAGAACAGAGGTTGCATACCTTCAACACCTCATGGTCTCAGGATACTGTCTCACCCCCACTTCAGGAGTAGACAGGGCTCAGATGCAGCAGAGGAAGCAAGTAGCAGTGACTGGGGAACCATTCCTGCCCAGGTAAACTGGGCATTCAGTGCACAGCCAGTCTAGCAATTCGACAAGTGGGTCTCTCCATATAGCGGGTGCATCAGCTCTGTCAGGATCAGGATACTTCATCCCAGCCACCCCAGAATGGAAAGAAGTAATTTTAATAAGATGGTCTATACTAACTTCTTCTAAATTTTTCCTTTCATAATATCTGAGGCTTTTCAGTGTTTCCACCTTTTCAGGACTTTACACCTGTCCTTACCCTCCCTGTTTAGGGCTTCCCACTATTGACATTTGCTTCAGATCAAGCTCATCTTCAGCCATCTCATCCCCTTCCTTGTCCATAATCCTTCCACAATGAAAGTCAGAAAAGTCAGGGTTTAATCTGACTTTCTCAAAACAGTCAGATAAATGTGCTGTAATATGTCCCCTTGCTCGCCTTGTATTTAAGTCCCTTGCACTCTGCAGAGCATATGCTCTACTGATAGACTGCAAGGTGGGAAAATGCTATTACATCTCTTTTTCAGGTAGATCCTGATTGTCAAGACACTTGTCAAGATCACAATAGAGACATGAATAGGTACCTGAACTCTGTTTTCCCCAGCCACAGTTTACTTATTTCTGATTTATCTCTTCCCTTCAAAGAAGAGATTACCACTTTCAGACCCCACTATGCTAACCATCACATCACAGACCATAGATGGAACTCAAATTGCCAGTATACTGCTACAGTCCAAGTAATTCTTTCTCTCACACACTACACCATCCTATAATGGCCAACATATGGCTTCAGGGGGGCCTTGAGATGCCGATGGTGAGAGTTTTAATAGACAGAAAAGGTTTCTGCAAATACCATGATTAACTTCCAAATGGGTGGAGTTGCCAATCCCATTTGAAACACAGCACGGCAGGCCAAAAACTTAACCCCTGGTCAATATATTTTGTAAAGCAGAGTCCAAAAAAATCCATTTTTCCAGCATGCACTTTATTTGTATGTGTATTTAAGGTCACTTAACATTACAGAAAGCCTACAACTAAGGGTACCTGTAAATTCAGAGCACTGACACTAAACATTTTTTGTCTTCCCAGAGGAGGTTTAGGCACATTTCACTGACTACACACATTTTTTGAAAACTTTGTTGCCGGAGTTGATCATAAACAGGGGAAAAGGGATGCAAATTGTGCCAAACTACTCATCTCCCTGCTTAAGCCATTTGCTCAGACTCAGTTTCACCACTGGGCTGTGAACAAGGATACCTTTTTCTTTAAAGGAGTAAAAACCACAGTCGAGGGCAATAAAAATTGCCACCTCAATTTCCACATACAGTGATACTTACAGCTAATGTAACATCTAATAATATTCATCCTCTCCCCTCTAAAGAGATGTCTTTAGAGAATGTCCCCCAGACCAGAAGGGTCTTTATTAAGAACCTCCCTCTGAGGGCTTTTATTAGCAGAAAAAATTGTAAAGTGTAGCTACCTACTTTTCCCGGAGTTCTGGAAATACCCTGAAAAAAATCAATAGAGAAATGCTGCTATTTTGTAAAAATCCATTAACTCTGTTTCTGGCCTTTTGCCAACCATTGTATGCACCGTCTAGACATGGGAACCTACTTGGCAGGACTAGGAAATTGACTTTGCCACCTTCTTCTCAATGGAGCTTGCCAACTTCATTTGTACCGACACACAGAACCAGGGAGAATAATAAAATTGGCAAGAACAATACCAAAGAAATGGAGAGACAAAACCACCCCTTTCCTTCTTCCCTCAATCATTGCTCTGTCTTCATCCCTCTCTCCCTTGCTCCTTCCTCCCTCCCCCTGTCCCTGAAGTGTCCTGGCAAGCCTCTCCAGGTTTCACTCTCTCATTAACAGCTTGCTAAAAGTGCTAAATAAATCACTAAAAGCAAAGCCTTTGGCTGAAAACTGTGAAGCGGTGTATGAGGGAAGGCGGCAAGAAGGAATGCCTCAAAAACCTCTTGAGTTAATTCAGGTTTAGAGACCAAAGGCTTTCCTTAACTCCCACCATAATCGCTACCATGACTTTACCTGGAGTTGAAAAACGCTCAGGAGCAGGGCTGAGCAGAGGTGATTGGATCCATATGGCACAGGAGAAATATTCCCAAATGGAAGAATTACTGGTGGCAGCTGCACCAAATCATTTTCTGGGAGTATGGGCACAATGGATCTGTGGCACTGTAAAATTCTTCCTGCTAAAACTCCAGCCTAGAAAAGAATAGGGAGCAAGGCCAAAGCAGTTAAATCCCTCCAGCACAGAAGATACAGCTCAGCTCCCCTTACCGATGGAAGAGTAAGTGCCAGTAGCAAGTACTTCCCTCTCTAAAAGTCACATTCTTTGGCACAAATTAAGATACTCCTGGGTCACCTGGCCACACTCACTTTGGGTAACAAGGGCTAAGCTAGTGCCAATGATTGCATGTGTTACAGCAGGAGGGTTAGGCTTCAACTTTTCTGCCAGTAGCCAACAGATAAGGATGACAGTAAAATTCAGTGTATACAGGCTTAGGTATTAGAATAGTGGATGTTCCATAAAAAAATAGAAGCGAGACTTTTCAAACATGGACATCAAACCCCAGACTTTGTGATGCTGTCTTGCTAAAATAAAGAAACCAAAAGTTTCAAGTGGTTTTAACAAGCATATTTTCCATCAAATGTATGGGAAAAGCCCCTTAATTTTATACAAGGGAGGGGTAATGTCTTCTGTTTCGTGGCTTTCACATCATGCTGAGCTAGACAACTAAAAATAATGGAGTTGGCTGGGAACTGCCCAGTGAAAATTTTTTCCACTATAAAATGCTGATTTGTTAATTTTTTTTTTTGAGGGGTAGTAAGAGAAGGGATCAATTTCAATGGATTACTGGGTTTTGAAATATTCTAGGAAAAAAAAAAATCAAACTTCTCTTAAGAAACTATTGTGACACTTTAAAGAGTTCATTTTTTGGTTTAAATAAGCTTTCATTCTGAAAGCTTAAGTACCAAAAAAATCAACATGAAACAGCTTTTTAAAAACTGTATACTGGTTTATCCATTCTTACCTGGGCAGAAGGAAAGAAGGCATAAAACTCTTCAGAGATTGACTATCTGCCAAGATTTTGGAGGGGAACAGGAAAATTTCTGTCATTCAATTGGCTTTTACCAGTTTCACTTGTGCAGTGGACACAAGGGCTGGGATCTGCCATCAGCAGACATGCAACGGTGCCTGTACACAGCAGTCTGGGAGATATTTACTAGTAAAAATACCTCTCAGGCATGTGCTTGCAACAGATCTGTCTCCACATTGATCTAAAGTCCTCTCCAAACCTTGTTTTCCCATGTTACTACCTTGTTGGAGAGGATGTTTTTGGTGGCTAGGTGCAGGGTGTCAGGCAGGGCTACGCACCAGGGCAGTGCGCCAAAATCAGTCCTACTTAGGCAACCCCTGGAGAAAACATATAACAATGCTATGAATAGATTTTGGTGACAAAGCCAGCTGAGTGCTGCTACTCAAACACCTCATTGTAAATTTGCACAAGGCAGGGAGAAGCTGTAGGACTTATGCACAGCCTTGAGCAAAGGACATCAAAGAGATGCACCGTACTGAAACAAGCATAAGCAGATTTCCGTAGCGCTTCACAGGGAACAAATTACCATGTTTTTTGTCCTGGGCATGCTTCTGTCATACTCTAAAGCAGACAATCAGCATGATTATGTTTTTAGGAACATTTATAAATGTGCTACTCTAATACTTTGGACCCTGCAAATGGGATCTATAAAAGAGGAATATATGTATTAAAAGATCAATACTAAAATATATGTTAATACCTGGACAGACCCAGTTCAGAGTGAAAAGGGCTGAAAACTGGAAGTCAATGGTGTTTGCAAAGAACTGTAAAACAGGAAGAAACGAAGACAAGGCATGCCACACTTCATCTGTCAGAAGTAGGACACCCTCCTAGGGGCAATTAGAAAGACACTTTTCCCTAGAACAGGTTCCTTGTTTAAATGGGTTGGAGGCCTCTTTGGATACAGTTGTTTCTGCCTGTACCGATGATAGGGAGAGCTAGGGGGACTAGTTTAGAAGACCTTTTGAACAGCTCCAGTTAAATGAGATTCTTCCCAGCCCAGGTGTGCACAGCCCCAGGGTTTCAGTCTGTTAGATTTTATAGATGCAGCTGTAACAATAATTATAGTAACTGGTATTATGCTGGGGAAAAAAAAAAATACTGCTTAATGATTAATTAGTTGCTGGTGCTCAGAGTCAGAATCATATGCATTGTGCAAGGGATGAGACGAAAAGTAGAGATGGGCGGAAAAGACAGAAAGACATTATGCAAAGTTGCAAACTGCATGGTAGAAGAAAACAAAATTAATTGGTTCTTATGCCTTTGCTCTGCATCCAGGAGTGTCTTTAGCCTGCATCCCTCCGGGAGAACATTTGGCTCTTGTAACAGCTATTGCTGATTCTGTGATGTCCAGTTTTGCATGTCCTTAGATGCAGCAGAGTCACCTTTCAGATAAGTTTCCCAAGAGCATAGAACAGTCATTTTCCTGCTCTGGCTGCAGTGGTCACAGCTGACATGGAGCTGCCATTCTCATCCCCCACAAAGTCTCTTCATGTGAACTGAAGAAAGAAATATGGCAGAGAACTCTGGCTCTGGTGCAGCACAGGCTGGAAAGAGGCAGAGCAGCACTGCTCTGCTAATGCTGTCTGACATCCCCATCATCATAGCTCCTCTCCATCACCCCCTGTTAGCGTGCATCTTACTGAAGGTGCGAGGAAAGTCACTTTGCAATAACATTGCCACATATGAATACTAACCTGGAAGGAGAGGAGATTTACAAAGGAAACTGCTAATATGATTGCAAAGGCCTAATGTGACAAAGCCCCAAAGGGGAAGGAAGAGACAGACAGTAGTTTCCATGCACTTTTTCCATTTCCATCCTCCCCCTCCCTCTCCTACTTCACATTTTGTGCAAAAGGACAAAAAAATAACAGATTTGGATTCAATTTGATGCAAGCCACTGCTCTGCCTGTTAAGCTGGACACTTAGGTTGTGTCTGTGATGGATAAGCAATAAATATACTGGAAACAAAAAACATTCACCCTTGGTTGTTCATTTGCCAGGAGAAGCCCTGAGACTCTGGTTTAAAGTAGCTTCAGTTGCACAGCCTATCTACTATTTTTTATTACCTTTCGTCTACTGTTCAAAGTTACCTCCTCCAAGGGGCTTATTTTCCATTAGGTTATGAGCCTAATCATGAAACAGTAATTCTTCAGGGGCCCAGATAGTGCTGATTATCTTCTAATGAGATAAAGTACCTCTCATCTCTAGGTCACTGGTTTGAAATCATATCTAGGTCCTCAGTGGCTAAGAGTGATCACAATCTGTGATGACAAAATATGTTAATGGTGGCAGCTACTGCTTCCCCAAAGCAAAGCACTTACAGGAAGAACCTGGATGAAGATTTATAACTTAGGGTGGGCTATGATTTTTATCTTTGGTTTCTGCTGGCCTTCATCAGGTCAGCAGTTCATTGAGACAAATTCAAAACTAACCTTCAACTTGGAGAAAATATGAGCCCAGTAACAATTTGTGAACACATCTTACCCATGTATTTTTCAGGAAATTCTATTAGGTTGAAACTGTTGTGTTTTTTTCAGTATCATACCCATAGTGATATAAACATCAGAAAAGCAATGCTAAAGCATAAATTTAAAATATCAGTAAAAATGAAAATTTCATTTAACATAATTCCATCATTATTCATTACTTTTTGTATATAGTTCTATATGGTGTTATGACAAATCAGTGGAAGTCATGCAGCATATAACATATTTTGAAAACAGATTTTTTTCAGGATTTCTCATTTCATAGGAAGTTATAGGAACAAGGGGTTTTTTCCAAGCCTAAGCACAACAAACAAAAACTCCTAGTTTTCCATGAGTCAAAACCTATAGTTCAATGCCTGCAATATTTGCATGTCTTCTTCATATGTCTGTGTATATGCATATGTACAACTGAAAATATTTTTCAGTCTCATTGAAAAACTGAAGACCAGGAAGAAATGCTAGACATTATACAACAGCAGGTGCAGAAGCTCAAATATAAATAACTTCCATTTCCTTAGTACATACATTTATTTCAAGATTTATATTAAAATTTGTATTCAGCATAACTGTGCAGTGAATAGGTTTTGAACAGACAAAAAAACCCTACTATTTTAAACCTCAGGAAACTGAAAGGAAAACTGAGAAGCAGTAGTTTTCCCCAGTCTAGAGCATGGATGCTTGCTGTCCCATTTGTATCCTGTTCCTCAGCTGGGAGGAGGTGGCTGAGCACCAACACACAGCCTGTGCAAACATGCCTCTCCAAACACCTGGGAGTGATGGACCCCTGTGAGGGTTTAAGCCAGCTGAACAAGGGCAAGAAAGACCCTTGTAAGACAAAAAGGGAACCCTGCTCTCACTGCACAGCCTGGGTGCCAAGTTCCCTGCACCCTTCTGTTTCAGGAGCGCAGTTCTGTGAATTGATCAGCACAATACAACTGTCCACCCACGTGGTTATTAATGGATACTAAACAGCTCAAGCACCCACAAACACCATTTTTCTTAGTAAGCACCAGCCTAGAATCAATTAAATAACAAGGGCTCTAAGAAGTGCTATCAATTGCAGAAGTTATTACACTCTCAGGATGTTTCACTGAGAACTCCCACACAAAGCAATTAGATGTCAGAATCTGATGTGTCTTAATCATGAGTTTTCAGCAGGTCCGGCATCCCTTATGGGCACTGCCTGGAGCGGAGCAGCCGTCCTGTGCAGACCCATTGGCTCCAAGGTCCGTCCTTGTTTAGCAACCTAGGCTGACTACTGTGTGGTCCTCAAAGTGAGAGAACAGCCTGGAAAGAGCATGGAGAACAAAGCACAGAAAAAAAATGATCTATAGCTGGCTTCCAGTAAGGAGCAGACCCTGGATGCTGGCCAAAAAAAACCTGGAATGCTGTGTGCCTTCCAGGGGAGCTGTGAGGAAACGTGTAGCACCCCATTTTCACTGCTTCATGTAAGAGCTTACTACTGGTGTATGTGAAAAGGCAAGAATACCAACACAGGGGAAAGTCACCTGATTTTTAGGCCAGTGGAAAAAAAGAGCTAGATAGATATAAAATTTATGCTTAGGAAAAGCAAGACAAGGTTTCTTTTCCTGGTTGTTTTCCTTAGCAATAAAAAAATTACATGAAGTAGCCCCAGCTATGTTCTATACCATAAAGCAACTTCCATCCTGGCTTTATCACATTTCTCATACTGAGACTGTAGTGGGCAAAACAGAAAGGAAAATTGATTAGTTGCAACGTGAGTTAAGAGAGACAACAAATGTTGCAATACACCCATATTGATTAGTTGTCAACAGCTTACCTCTCACTGTGTCTGTTATGGGTCGCAGGGTCTCCCACTTGTCTCCGCTACATTGGGCACCAGTTGTTGGAGTTGGAGTCCAAGTCAGTCACCCTCACACAAGGCACCAGTTGTTGCAGCACAAGCAAGCTATCACGCTGCACCAAGGCTTTACCATCAGTCAGAGTCTACTCACCATGCTGTTTCTCCTCCCTCCAGAGGCCAGGCCAGGCCAGGCCAGACCACACTGCTCCTCCTCCATCCAGCCACCTCTCCCATCATCCTCAGGGCTATTTAACCACTTAACAGAAACGAGCTACAGCTGCACATCATCCATGTCAATCCACCCACTGCCTTCGTGGCAAGGCCACAGCTGCATATTATCAATGCTAATCAACCTGCTGCCTTCACTCCCCTAGAGTGATTGACTTCAGGTCACTAGTTCACAAGGGGAAAAACTGAGCAAGCACCTTCAGCAGAAGTCAGCAATACTGAATAGGTCTCAATTCCCTTGTGCCCACACTTCTGATTTAAGAAACAAATAGTCCAAAATTTTCAGCAAGACTTACAACAAAACATACACAACATACCCATACTTTTTTTGCCATCAGGACAGAGAAGCAGCCATACAAAATGACACAGAAAAATACTCAAAGGACCTAAGAAGAACTTACATGGTAGCTGAGCAGGGACTTCAAGTATGCAAGTACTGGGCACAGGGTCCCCATGCAGTAGTAGGACCACAAGCAGAGGACTAAGTAGAAGACTGGTAGAACATCCCTAGTGCCTAAATACTTGCAGCTGCATTGCTAGAGCTGCCTCTGTCTGCTGAGTGCTGACAAGGGAGGGTCTCTGCTCATCCCCAACCTCTGCTGGGATTCAGAAGCTCATAAATAATCCTCTGCCTGTCTGGCCCGAGGCAATATGCATTTTTAGAGCAAATTTGCCAGGTGGGCTCTGATGGGCACTGCCAACAGAGCAGCACAACCCACCTTTAGCAGCCCTCCTCCATGGTCATGGCACTTGGGCAGAGCATACCAGCCTAGGTTCCCGCATCCCTGCAGTGGTGCAGGATGGTGTCTCCCCAACATGCTCCACAATGGCAGTGTAACCGGGCTGTCAGCAGTGTCTCCTTGTATCTCCTGGCTGAACTTTTCCTACTTTTCAAGATCTACTTAAATTAGTCTGGAGCAAAAGAATGACTCCTTACTCACTTGATAGCTGGCATTAGGACACTCAGCTGGGGCAGCAGATAGTTGTGCATGCCTAGATATCAGCTGGGCCAGCTACCAGCACTGACTTTTTCCCCTTTTTTGTCAGTGTTCCAACCACAATGTTAGGTGGTTGCTCTGCTTAGCTCAATAAGCAGAAGAGTTTTAGCTGAATCAATTGCTCTTACAGCTTCAAATCAAAGATGTATGTTTGAATCTTCTTGGACATAACAGGCAGGGACGTGAACTAAGGGTTTCTACACCTAGGCAATCATTCCTGGGCCACTAAAGTATTGCTTCAAGTCTGAGAAACAAGCAGCAATCTGGGGCAAAGTTGCATCTAGGAATACAAAGTAGAAGTTTTCAGAAGTTTTATTAAGGCTTCCCCCCCCACACATGCCCCCCCCCCCCCCCCCCCCCCCCGCCCCCACTGTCTCATTAACCAGAAAAAGCAGCTCCTTCCCAGCAACCAGCTTTCAGGCTTCCCTCTCCAAGGCACCCAGTTCCTTACAAAGGGAGCTTTTCAGGGCCCTGTCATTGAAGGGAAGCATATCAAAAGGTCTGGCAGTGCAGTGCCCAACTCCTTATGTGGCTCTGAGTTTGTTAATGATGTGGATATTTTGAAGGTCTGCATCTCAACACATGCCAGAAGGTCCAGTCCTATCTATGACATATACTGGGAGCAATTCAAACCCAACAGAATAACTACAGCAGTAGCCTAGGAAAAAGCTACGCTTCCTTTCAGTTCTCTGAGAAGGCACTATATTCCTCATGACACATTCATCATTACAAATGTGTCTGCAGCTGATGATTGTTGTCTGCTGTTTAATCAGAGGGAAATGCATTGCAATGATAAATCATTCCTGTGGAGGAGTTTCACAGGTGGCACTCCCAGCTGGGGACACAAGGCTGCCACCCAAGATGCTCTGCCACCTGCCCAGTGCTTCAGATCCAAAGGGGTTTCTTCTTTCCAGCCCTAGAAGAGGGATGTTTTGTATGCAGCTCAGTAACCTGATTTGCCAGCCAACCACAAACACAAAGTAGGCTAATAAGAATTCCACACATAAACAGGCCTGGTAACTGAGATGACGAATCAACTCAGATTTCATTGCTCAGCATTATTTTTTGAATTAAAATTAAGCTCTTGATCTCACTCAGTCCTCCCCAGATCTGCTACTCTTTCCTCTCCTCCTACCCCTCAGCTTTCACCTTGGGGAAAGACCTAACAGTGATCCTTTGCCTTGTGCTGAGGGGCACAGGCTTCTGAAGTCATGGAGATGCTCTCACTGTGCAAGAGGCTGGATCTGAATATGAACTTGCATCCTTGTAGGCAGCAATCTTCCTTGAAAACTAAGTTTCAGGGGTATTAGACCCCTGTTCATCTTTGGGACTGTCTGAAATGGGATACTGAAACAAATGTAGGTGGATTGTGAACCCTTTTTCTCTTCTGAAGTAACAGCATGCAAATTTTTGAAAATAATGAGATTAGGTGATTACCATAGTCTTCCATCTGAGAGGTTTTTCAGATTGTGCTATTTATTTTTGAAATAAAACAACAGTTTGGGCAGAGACTCAGATAATCCAAAGCATGTACTGAAGTTTCTTTGAAACTTAATCCATTTGCAAGCTTCTCATTTTACACAAAATGAAGGAACATTCAAAAGAAATGTATATTTAACAGTGCATTAGATTCACCACACAGTAAGAAACCATCAGGGATGCCATTCCAGAATGCCATCTCTGTGTTTTAGGTACACCACCTCTCCATATTCTTGGGAGTTTTCCTCATCTATGGTATGTTTAGCAGAAAATGAAGAGGAGGATGTTTTCAAAGCAAATTATTATACATACATGATTAAAATCTTCTTATAAACTTTCTCTTTCATCTCTGGGGAAAGTTGCATGGGTACCTCTCTGCATAACCTTTGGAATTGTCCTATAGAATCTCAGTGAAAAGAAAGTGAAATTGGGCAGGGTAATTAATTCCTGTGCAGAAATCACCACTAACACTGGTGAGATCCATCATTACTGTTCTCTTGTAGCCATCTATAACTATTCAGCAGTGAGGTGATCTGATACTACATCAGCCTCTGTCAGGTATCAATCTGCCTCAATCACGGCAATTTGCAACTCTTTATTAAGCATGATTAGTGAACATCCATATAAACAAGAATCTGTAAATCTATCATCTTTCTAGAGCTTAGACTGCTGCTTAGCCAATCTTCCAGGGAGAAAGCTGGCATGTAAACCCAGCTCCTGCGTGCCCTTCAGAACAGGAAAAAGTACCAGAGAGTGAATTCAGATTATTTTCTCAAAATTGTGTCACTTGAGCTTAGATGACAAGGTACAGACTCTTTCAGAAAGAGTCTGTTTCAGAAAATTTCAAGAAAATTGCATATTTAAGTCAAGCACAGCTATTTGTCTAAAGTTTCACAAAAATTATGCCTGGGAAAGAATAAACCCAAAGTTTTAGAATGAATAATTGAAATATTTCCATGGAAATGTCAAAAGAAAGCAATATTTTTTAAAATTCATCTGAATTACATTTCAGCAAGTGGAAAATTTAAGGAAAGGGATGGAAAAATAAGCTTTGTTTCATTTAAATAGATTTTGACAGGATGTGAGACATAATTTTGACCTAATATTTTTTATTATTATCGTTCACAGTAACTTATGAGACAGAAAAAGTGATTGCAAAAGTTTACCTAGAAAGTTCAATATGATCACCTTGTCTGACCTGTGTAAGACAGACCATGGCATAACATCAAGTGAATCCTACAGCAGGTTCAAAAAATCCATTTGAATTAAAACTTATTTTATAGAAAAACTTTCTGCTGAATCTTGAGATAGTTTTAAAATAATCCTGGTTTAATGACAGCAGTTGCTGGCAGGTATAATCCATTTCTCTAAAAGATGCTTCAGTGATTGATTACCCTTATCTTAAACGTTTGCCATTGATTTCTGTTCCAAATTTGAGTAGCTTCAGCTCCCAGCCACAAGAGCCTTTTTACAGTTTTTTTATACCTTCAGAAGGTTAAAATGTTGTCTCCTAGTAAATCTGCTCCTCTTATAGGCACTTATCTACTGTGAACAGGCACCATTTACCTTCAAAGATAAACTAAAAAGACTCAATGTCATGAGTTTTTGTAATACAGAAGATTTTTCAGGATTCCAGTATTTCTTGTAGCTCTTTTCGAGACATTTCAGTTTGCCAATATGTTTTTTAAAATATGAAATACAGTTGATTGTGAATACTCTTTTATTTGAAACACCTTTTGTCAATGAAAGCCAAAGCTTTCCATGGAAACATATTGACTTACAGATTTCTGAACTGCCTCAGAAATAGACCAACAATGAAAATATTTTCCAGGGATGTGGCTGACACATGTTCAAGTCATCCCATTTCAAAGCAGCAATCTTGAATCTTTAACTCCCATAATCCAAGAGATTGACCTAATCACTAAGACAGAAGTGCTCTATGTTGATTGTCTCCAGTTGGAGTTATTGCAGTTTTTGTAACTCACTGAAGCTCAGTAGACCCAAACTGAGAAAACAGTAGTCCATAACGTGTTGCAAAAGACCTCTCCTGGAACCACTTCTTGCATGAAAATTTTGGGTTCAAATCCCTGATCCAAATCCAGCAAAGCAGACGCCCTGCAAAGCTTGAGCCATGACGTGGTAGGAAGCACCACCAGCCTGGACGTCCTTCTGAGGCTCAGTCCAAAAGGACAAACATGCCCAGGCCCTGCTGCAGCACTCCCATGGGATGGACCTCTGTGGTGGCAGGGAAAAGGGGCAGCTGCAGCCTGCAACTATCAATGATGTCCAAATGCACCAGATGCCAGGATGCACTGAGGCTCTGAGGCATCCCGTGGGCACTCAATCCGGCCACTTGAATTTACGTCCATGATGCCCCAGGAGAGTAGTACCTCTGCTTGTCACAGGCTAGCTTAACTTCCTTTGTGTTCTCTAGCTTTCACACAATAAAAAAGAAAAAAAAATCAATTTCAGTTTGCAGGGCTAAAACCAACTACTCCTTGAAACACCTTGCAAAACAGAATTCCTGCTTTTCAGATAGCCTTGGTTTAAACACAAGAGCTGCATACATTCTCGCTATGTATGGTGGTAACACCACATCTGCTTCTGATTGTTCTTTATTTACTCAATCAAGGACTGCATGGACCCTTGTCTTGCTACTACATCACCCTTAGAGCTCATGTTGCAATGATTATCCACTCTGATCATTCAGTCTTTATCTCAATCATGCTTTTTAAAATAAAGCCTTCATCTTATATAAATATGGCCTACAATTTTCATTCCTAGTTGAATAACCTTACATTTAGCTGTATTAGAAAAAGATGTCTGTTGTTCAGCTGAACCCCCTATGCTGTCATCGACATACAGCTTTGCAAAGTTTCCATGCACCTCATCCTTCCAGCTGGAGACAAGATTTCCACAGCAGATGTGACTGAGGGGACTGAGCAAAGGGAAAGGGATCAGGACAGAGAGATGAAAACGGGAAAGCTAGGGAGATTTGCTCTTTATTTGCACATAGAAAGGCAACTCTGAAAACTGCAGTGAAAAGACTTCTGGTTCTCAATCACCTACCAGCTATCCTTCCTATCCAGGAAAACCAGGCCTTTGAGAAATGTTGAGCATCCCACACGTTCTAGAGTCTTCTCTCTGTCTGCAAACTGTCATTAATACTATTCATCCCTTCTTCTGCTTCAGTCCCACATACAGGCAATCAGTTTTGAAAGCTAGTCATGCCCTTCTCCCTCTCTCTGTGACAATAAATATAATAAATAAATAAAAACAGACAGGAGATGTTATGTGTCTCTGTGAGGGTCTGTGTGCGTTTTCCCAAAATACAGGCATAATTACTGGGCCTCAAGCAAAGAGAAAGAGTGACAGAGAAAGAATATGTGCCCAAAGGTACCCTGCTTCACAACTTAACTAGGTCCTGCACAACTCTTCCTGTTAAAGGTACTGTTCAGCTGAATTGTTGCACGCCCGAGTACACATTAGACCTTGTTTTTTCTGAAGCACAGGGTAGAATGTAATGTTTGGTGTGGGGGGTTTTTAATGACTATCCAATATATGCTGTGTATTCTAGTAGTTCCAGCCTCCTAATACAGAGCAACTTTCCCAGAAGAATGGTAGGAACTAGTGAAGTGACTGTCTCTGTTCCAGGCAACACGAGCGTACAAAGGAGTCTTTTCTGTTTGGCCTGTACTTTATGAAACTCTGTTCCCAGCTCCCTCTATATAAAGTGTAGCTTTTCAAAGATGTGCATGAGCACTCTAGTAGGACTACACCTTATACATGCAAGTTTGCCTGTGGAGTTTGTCTTTTCAATATACTCATATATAGTAGATTATTTGTAATTCATCACTGTGAATGGACTGCTCTTATCAGTATCTGTTTTTCCTATTTATCTTTGGATAAACACAAGGGATTTATTCACCCCAGCTTTATTCCCAAGACAACTAACCCCATCTTCTCAAGAAAGGGATCCCTGAAGCCTTCAGTATGCTGTTGAGGCTCCCAAATTACCTCTCCATTTCAGAACACAATAATTTTCTGTCTTTTTTTGATTTGTAGGCACTCAAAAATTTTTCGTTAGAAATGCAGCCTCCTACAAAGCTCATTTTTGCCAGCCAGAAATAAGCTTTCTTTTCTAGTCTACCCTTCATTTATCTCCCCAAAGCCAATGGATTTACAGGGCCCAGAGTGCACAGCTTGAAGAGGCAGGGTATATCCCTGCATGGAAAACATAGTGTGGGTGAACAGGACAATGTGTTTAATATATGCAAGTGTTATGACTACAGGTTAATCCAGGCTCTCCCAGTGTCTACTGGTAAAACAGTTCCATTTCTCATTAAATACATTTCCGGTTAGTTACACCATCCAAATTCCAAAGTAATAGTCTCTGGGAAAAAACTTAAAATCTCACAGTTAAGAAATGTCTATCCAAAGCTGCCCAACACTCTCACCCTTTAACTATAATGAAAACGCAATCTTTTGGATTTTAAAGTTTCTAAATATAAGCCAATAAAATTCCCAAAGAAAATAGACAGCTTTTATAAGAGCAATGTTTAAGGGAGAGAGCTAACATACCTATAAAATTATATTTCAATAGGAAGATTCTCATTAACTATAATTGTATTTTTTTTAAATTGTAATATAACCTTGGTCTCGCAAACCACTGCATGTGCAAAAAGAAAACACAGACAGCTGGATCTTCCCTGAGGCAGTGGTCAAAGGGAGGGCTTCTATTGCAATGTCTTTAAAAGACACCTGGACAGCTTGTGTCAAACAGGAGTAGCTCTCTACCACCCATTTCACAAACACCCCTGTGAGCCTCCAGGCATGGCAGCGAGGTGGCATGGGCTGCAGCTGCTGTCACACAGCTACACAGGCACGTCGTTTCACACTAGGAAAACAATCAGTGTCACAGCAGATTAACATAAAACCCTTTTCTTTTCCAGATTGGGGAATTTCTTGATTACCATAAGCTGCAAACTCATTAAAATATCACAAGGAAAAGCATATTTCTGACATTTCCAGTGCTTTTGGTTTTTTAATTCACTCATCCTCACCAGGAGCAGTTCTCAAGAGTGTGGGAGGACAACTCCTGCTAACCAGAAGCACCCTTCAAGGGCAAACAGCTCTGATCCAGGCTCTTGAGGATGAAGGAGAGACAATCCCCAAATGAAGTAAATCTTCAAAGGGTAGCATGAAGGCTATTATGGGTGAAAGAAATGGGTGTATCCCCTTCAAGTTTAATATACCTTTTTTCCTTGACTTTCAGCTTCCAAACCAGTTAAGAATATAAACTGACATCTTTTTTCTTTTTTTCTGAGATACTGCTTTTGGACTCCATTGGGTAACACTTTACAAAAAAACCCAAAACAGGTATTGATGAATGCTGCAGAAAAAGAACAGTGTATGAGTTAGGGTGAATACAAAATATGGGTAAAATACTGGAACCCTGTGAAAGGTGAGATGGCAACAGAGCAGTGGAAGCCATCACACAGAGCTACTAGTTTACCACTTTGCAGTTGTTATGAAGTCTGTGGGGAGCGGCACTGGAAAAGCATTTGATATATCTCCAGCTGAGTTTAACCAAATAACTCCTGTTTACTTCAGAGAGCTTGTTTCAAGCTTTCACAGAAAACAGGTGCCAGCTTAGGAAGAAATGTGATGGATTTTTAGTAGCAATGTAAGTACAGGTGTCCCTCCATTTAAAGCAATTCTTGGCTGCTTTTTCTAAGCATTATATAAATTACTGGGCAGACTGAGCTGAGGAGGGTGGTGTAATCCAGCCTCACAGTACTTCATTTCCTCCAGCAATGCTCTCCTGATGACTAGAATGTGTGGGACTAGATTAGTATCAAACAGGAATTGCATTTGAGAAAATAGATGAAGCCTTACCGCTTGTTTCCTTCTGCACTGGATTAAAGGCCAGGACTCTTTGAGATATACAGTAAAATCAGACAAATTTTGCTCGGAAATCAGTACAGGACAGAGAGTGCTCAAGTTCATGTCCCTGCTGCTTTGGAATTTGCTTTGTCCCAAGCACAAGCACCCCACAGCAAGCTATAATGTCAGTCTCCATGGGGTTATCCATTTGGCAATGCTGTACATTCCTTGCACATGCAACAAATCAGTTTTGAATAAAAGAGAATGTGAACCAGACAGGTTCTGTCACTCTCACATGTTGACATTAGCTGAGAACCAAAAGAGTTCAAGTAACCCACCCCAAGCAACTGCAAGGGATAAAAAGAACTTTTGTTTGAAAATGCAATGCGATGACTAAAAAGTAAATAGTACTTTTTACATATCCTGTCACACAGAGATATAAAGGGTATGCAGCCAACAATTACACCAAAAAGTGCATATGATATGAAGGACTATATAAAGCAAATGTGAAGATTAAATCTAAAGAAATTAACTTACTAAGGCAGAAATCTAACCGAGGTTACCTAAATTCATAAGCTAAAGTCACAGAGGTATTTGTAAAGTATGAATAGATGAGAATCTCTACAGCAGCATAGGCTTAATAGAAGAAAAGCACCTTCCTCATGATGGACTTTCTTTTGTTTTAATTATTTGCATGAAGTTATTTCAGTATATACCTTAATAAGGGTGGTCAAATGTTACAACTTCTTTATCTGAATCTAAGTAAGTTATAAAATGGGTTTATCAGCTGCTTTGTGATGAGACTAAGCCTGTGTCTCTATAGTTACCCAGTGATCTGAGTTCTTAATATACTAACTTAAGTTAAACAGGCATGAGCTGCCTCTATTGTTACTCATTGCTGCAAAATTACTATCCACATTTTAATTTTGTTCCATCCCTGATGGTTTCCATATACTATTTCCTACACTGTTTTATGCAAGATCTTACACTTAGGTCTACCAAAAGACTTAGAACTGAATGGTAGCTCTACTACTGCACATGTGCACTTCGACCAGAAGTCCACTCAGTCTAATGTGCCATGTTGGCAAATATGCAGTATCCTAAAAAAAAAAAAGTTTCCTCTGTTATAGAAGGAATATTGTGAATATCATTTATTACTAAAAAATCACAAATTAGTAAAATAACGTTCTTTGTTCTGCTGTAATTAGACTTTGAATTTTTAAGTAAAAGAAAATCACAGAAAGAAATAGCATCATTTTTTTTAAAACAGATTGCTAACTTAAATGAATACTTCTAATCCAGCATCTAGGACATTTCATTCTGAATTACTTAGCACAAAGGCTCCAAGACAGGTCCTCTCTAGGATCCCTCGAGGCTTTTATTGTCCTAAGTACACAATCAAAGAATAAATCCAGGTGCCTCCAAGTAATCTAAAAATCATTTCAGGGACAACCTGTGATTTTGCTCTTCATGCAAAGTGCACCACTACATTAACTGTGAATGGAAATTTATGCATATTCAAATCCCAAATAGCTGACAGGCTTTGGCTGACTTTTCTTTTGTCCCCTACATTAAGCAATCATGAAAATTTTAGAAGCTCAGATTTTCATAAGAAGTCAGGTCTTTATTGATTAATGAACCGACAGTGAATTGCCAAGGTGCACATGTTACTCCTCGGAAGAGAACATGCCCTTCCATCATCATGGGCTAGATCACCAGTTAATTCCATGCAAGGGCAGAGAAGGCTCCAGCTTCCAGATTCCTCCAACACGCAGAACAAGGACTAGTTTCCCTGAAGAAAGAAGTTGCTCACCTCTGTTTTACACTCAGATTGCACTTAAGTCTATATTAGCTAGATGTAGTTACTGCCATGTCTAAACAGGGTCCTTTCCGCGTCCCTTTTGAAATGCTGTAAACAAATGATGCTTTAAGACAAAATCATTAATTCCAAAGAGACATATTTTAGACATATTTTACTGGCGTGGGAGCATGGGACTATTAATCCCACAGTCATGGGTTGTGGCCCACATTGGACGCCAAAAAGGACTATTGTGTGTGAACCCCGGCTGGCAGCTCAGCCCCACACAGCTGCTTGCTCACTGCCCCAGTGGGATGGGGGAGAAAGTCAGAAGGGTAAAAGTGAGAAAACTTGTGGGTTGAGATAAAGACAATTTAATGGGTAAAGCAAAAGTTACACACACAAGTAGAACAAAACAAGGAACTCACTTGTTACTTCCCATCAGCAGGCAGATGGTTATCCATTTCCAGGGAAGCATCATACATAAGCTACTTGGGAAGACAAAAGCCATAACTCCAAATTCCTCCCTTCCTGCTTCTTCCCCTAGCTTTTTATTGCTGAGTGTGACATCATATGATATGGAATACCCCTTTGGTTCGTTGGAGTCAGCTGTCCTGGCTGTGTCCCCTCCCAACTTCTTATACACCCCCAGCCTTCTCACTGGCAGAGCTGCATGAGAATCAGAAAAGGCCGTGATGCTGTCCCTATGTTCTCAACACTGTATTTGTCACAAATCCAAAACATAGCAGCGTACAAGCTACTATGAAGAAAATTAACTATATATCTTTACAAGCATGCTAGCTTAATTGGAACATAGAGGAACAGAAACTTGGATTTAAAGGTCTAATTTTATGTTCTGCGTCCCAGGCACTGTGCCTGAGTTTGCCTTGTTTGCATTTTTTCTCTACACCTGTGAGATGGAGATTGGGAAATTGAGGTTATAAACATGAACTATTTTCCATTGGAAGTGCACACATCTTACAAAAGCATTGTGAGCACATGGGTTTCTGAAGCCAAGCACTGTGCAGGTGTGAGCTGCTCAAACTGCCCTCCACAATTCCTTCATCCCTCTTTATTTTCAGCTGCCCCAGTACAAGCCAGATGGAGAGGCTGGGCTGACTTCTCATGCTTCAAATCATCTACTTTCTCAGCACTGATTCTCAGCACTGAGGCTGATGTAATTAATAATTCCTTTGCAGGTTTCAACAAGAAAAAGTGAAACTACCACCACCACCACCTCCTTACTACCTTTTTTTTTCCCTCTACCGGTGATATTAGGGAGAAACTGAATATTGTTCTTTACATGCAGAGAGTGGCTAATTAAACACAGTCACCTCCCTCTGTGTATGTCCACAGTCTTCTAATTACTTTTACAAGGCATCACACATAGGCAACAGAGGAGAGCAAAATAAGGTTTAGCAAAATAAATACACTTATACTCATGGGTCTCAAATAATTTGTCATAGCTTATTACAGAATCCAACAAAATCTAATGAAACTTCAAGAGGATTTTAGAAAACAATCACTATACTGTTAGTCTGTGAATAGTCTCAAAAGTATGAGGCTAACAGAGAAGGCACTTGAAAAGATCTCTTTTAAACTGAGTGTGCTATATGTCATGATGCTAGTAGGAGTATTTTATTCACACTGAAAGCAGGAAGGATGGGAAACAGATTTTTCGTGATAAACAACCTTGGTTCTCAAGCAAGTGAGACAATTACAGCTACATTTCTCTTTGGGATGGCATGTGCCAGAGAGGAAAAGAAAGAGATCCAAAAGTTCCAGCTCAATCCCACCTCTCTTCTACATTCCTGGAGATCATAAATTAGAGGAACCTACTGGGGAAAGGCTTGCTAAGTCCTTCCTCACTTTCCCTCTATCTTAAGCGAATTTCCAAATCCACGTAATGCAACAACCCCCTTTTTGTTCCTCTGTCAGGTTTAATAAGTTGCCCCTAATACTGACATGACAAATACACGGGGCTAATGCTTAATGGTTCTTTCCTGTGTGGATGTTGAGTTCTGAAGGCAAGAAAGAAATAAGCTTTTGCACATTTGTGGTTACAGTGGAACAAAAATATTTTACTTCATCTTACAGGTACTTGGGCATGTGCGCACATGTACATATTGTGTATGTATGCATACGTATGGACACAGGCTGATGCCTGTGTAAGTGTGTGAGAATACATTTCTTTTTGTGGCTTACTTTTCCAGCAGAATAAGTGGTGGCATCGTATAGTTTATGTATGTTTATTTGTTGTGCACTAAAACTTTCAATCATACACAGTCCTTCAAAAGCTCCCATGGCGCTGTCTGGTTTTTTTTGTTTTTTTTTCCAGGCAAACAGTTGCTGCCCATAGGAATGCTGCAAGGGAAAGGGACAGCTTGTTTCCAGTGTCAGTTTATTTGCAATAAAATAGTTTTCGCTGCCTCACCAGAGAAATAAATCTGGAAATTGTAGCTACTCTACAGGTTATTCAGGAACAGGTCACTGACACATTGACAAATGAACTGTATTCATTCTTGTCTACTGCTAGAGCTGGAGGGGACTTCAACTTCCTTCAGAGATGCAGGAAATAATAGGGTGGAATTAATTTAATATTTTTCAAGTAAAAACATACAATATGCCCGAAATTCACCCTCATATTCACGGTCTCCTGGCATCATCTTTGAATTATGTCAATCCCTCATCAACTTAGAGCAGAATTTTCTCAATGTGGAAATGAGAGATCAGCAGGTACCAATCCATCAGGATACAAGGATGACATTTGAGAAGCACCTTTGACTTGTTACAGTCTTTCCTCACCAGTGCTGCAGTGTAGCTGTTTCAGGAAGCAGACTTCCAAAGAGACAGACAGACGTCTTTTAAGATGTTGTGACACATCCCTCAGTAATTCTGCAAAGCTCACTTTCAGTGTAATGATATGCCATGATGCCTTGCATAAGATCACAATTGGTGAGTTTAACAATTGTGCCAAGACTAATTAAAAGAGTATATGAAATCAGAAATTTGAAGTCAATGCAGAGAGTAATTTAAACCTGAAGAGTCCTAAAAAAACCCTAGGAGGATGTAGATGATGGATAGCTAGCTTTGCTTTCTTCTTTACAGTTTCTTGTTCTTTCTTTCTCCTTCTGTGCCTTAGTTAAAAGTCTAGTTCAAATCACTGGAAAAGATTTTCTTTCAACAGAATCCTCAAAATATTGTCTTAAATTTATTGGTAATTCAAATTCTTTGCCTTCTGAGGGGGAGGAAAAAGTTGTAGGTGGGTGAGAAAAAAGAATGAATATATGTGGCCACTAATTTACTGATGCAGCACATCAGAGATGGAAATATTCACAATGAATTTTTGCTTTTCTTCACAATATTGAAAATTTGAAAAACAAACAAAACACAAACCCAGCAATAATTTCTAGCAAAAGCAAATTTTCCATCTCCCTGAGAAAGGCCATCTGGGGAGGCAAAAATAATGTAATGTGAGTGTTCTGCTTTCTTTTCACTCAAGGAGACATTACATAAAATAGCATCATCATTGGTTTAGTCATAACATTTTTCACTTTGAGATTTCAGAACATTGCCAGTATTTATTTTTCCACTGGGCTCATCCTCAAGCGCTTTCTGAATGTGCATAAATAAATTCCTGCCATATATATCCACTTTTAAGAGCAACAATGTAATTGGTCTGGTCATAAGGGCCTATAAGTTAACATTAACAAAGAAGTTATGTTTTCATTGCAATCATTCCTCAAATAAAAATACTCCAAGCATCCAAGAGAACTGGCCCAGGCAAAACTTTGGTGTATAGGAAAGAACAGGAGGATTTCACAGATCCAGCTGAGCTCTCACACATGAAAAGTCAAATTTTAGACCATCCTGGATGCACTTTGCATTAATTTAAAAGCAAGAAACTTCCCTGCAGTCTACATAAGCATCCACATAGCAGCAAAAGGGCTGTGCGCCTATTTGCTCACAGCCAGAGCAGGGAAAAGCTGGTTGCAAGGTAATGGCTCTTCTCCTTGAACTGAAGCAGGCGAGGAAACAGAACCAATGCTGTGGATTTTGCATTATTTCAGTTTGTTGCTGGTGTCAGGAAGAGAATTTGAAGCTTTTTAACACTACAGTTTCCGCCCTAGCCTTTGCTCTGCTTGCAGCCTAGCCCTCGCTTCCTTCTACAGTTGCTTCTGAGGAACAAACCATTTCCCTAAAGCTGAAACAGCAGCAAAATTATTTCTTTATCCTTTAAATAAGATGTGTGTGTTGCTGTTGTCTGTGCCTGTGATTTGCTTAGATGTGAGCTGCCAAGGCTTCCAGCACAGTGAGCACCATGAGGCATCCGTCACCCAACATAGCTAACAGGCTGGGATAGCCCTTGCCTACAGCTTTCTGGCTCTCTCTTCCACTCTTCTGGCTTGGCAGCTAAGCAGCTGCGTGAGGAAATGGAGACAAACAATTTTCTCACTTTTTCCCCACAAATTGGTAATTACGATTTGTTTTTAGCGCACAGCTACTGAGGAAAAACTTTGAGTTAAAAACAAAGCCAGTAATCAATGACAAATTCTTGGGCAAAAAGAAGTGACTGATTCTTCAGTAAGCAGTGTCTCACAGATACACCTGTAAATAACCCCAGGGTACCACTGTGACAGCCTAGTCTGGCCATCAGCACAACACAGGTCATGTAGCTTTCAGGAGTGAATTATTTCTGTTTGGACAAGTGTGTCCTCTGTGGAAGAATGACCATTTTTAATGTCACAGTTTTCAAGAATGGAGAATCCATCATAATTCAGTAGAAATTCTTCCAGGCTTAACTACAACCATGGTTTAAAATGTGCTTCACACTTTAAGGAATTGTCTCTCAGGAATGTAATTTGAAACATTCAGGTTAGTAGATGGCTTCAAGTTCAGAAAAAATCCAAACAAGCTTTCTGAAGGACAGAGCATACTTCTTTCCTAGAACATTTTTTTTTACACACACCCCCCCCAAAGTTTAGAAAATATAACTCTCAAACTAACACATCTGCCTGGCCTTCAGTCTGCCTATTTGAGGTGTGCTGCAGAAGCATATAAGGCCTTTGCTTTTCCTTTAGTCTTTGCACCACTTGGAACTGATAACCACATATGTATGCTGGCTAACACTCCCCTGAAGGGACCTGGAGTGATGGGAATGTTTACCTCACCAGACAGGCTTCCTGTAAAAGCTTATTCTTCTTGCAGTAAGGCACCTACCCTTGTTTGACCCTGCATTTGATGTCAAGATAATATGTTGCTAAGGATGTCACAAGCTCAGCATAATTTTCCTTCACTAGAAGCTCAAAAGCAGTCGAAGGAGGAGATGGGTTCAGAGAAGGCAAGGTCCAATTTAATTGCAAAAATCTATAGAATCAGTGAAAGAAAAACTGGTTTATGACTTATGAATTAAAAAAAAGCTAAGATTTCAACTTCTAGTGTGGCCCTTGATCCTACTGTCTGGCACAGACATACACTTCCACACTCCTTACATATGTAATAAGTTAATGTAACAACACAATACCAGCCCTATCCACCTATTTTAGAAGGAACTAGCATATTTACATATCTTACATTCACACACTCTATAACAAGTATACTAAATTTAATCAATGGCAATATTGTTGAATTTTCTATTCACTGAAAAATGTGAATGGACAACCACTACACTTTTTTTATATTTCAGATAAAATTCAAAGAAAATAAAGAGACAATTATTATTTTCATATTTTACTTTCCAAACTAAGGAGAAAATCCCACATTTTTTCCACTGCAAGTTGGTTTTCTTCCAGTTTAAGGCTTATGTCTTCAAAAGTCCCTTTAATTGGAAATTTTGAAATGTTTCTTCACCAACTACAAAAAATAAATTTTTTCAACATGAAAACAATTTTGAAAATAAAGTTTTGTGAATGTTTTAATTACAAAAACTAATAATAGCTTCAGCTGTGGCAATGCTAAATAGCTGTAGCTTTTGCAAGACAATTGCACTAAATCAATTTACCTTTCCCATACTAAAAAAATTACCTATGCCAGTGATACAAACCCCAGGGTATTGGCACCATATAACTTTAAGGAGGTTAGAGAACTAACTGGTCATTGCTGAGCTCTGGTTCAGTGGAGGATCCTGTGAGAAAGTGTCTCCAACTCAAGTGTAACTGAGTGCTGAGAGTTTTGCCTGGGGAGGGCAGGAGGTCACTGTCATACAGGATCCAAAGCAATTTTCTTCCTTTGAGCAAAATGACAACTGGTTCTTCTCTAAAACTTTGTCCCAGTCAGTTCAAGGCCCACAGACAAGATGCAGTCACTGTGTTCTGCTTTACAGAAGGGGAAAAGTGGTTATCCCCAATGCAAAGTGGTAGAAATTGTTTGCAAGCCCTTCAGACGGGAGATAGGATTTTTTTGCAAGTAGAGCAAATTCAGTCTAAATCAAACGGATACTTTTCCTCTGCCACTTGCCACTGTCATTGGTAGTTGTTATTAGCAACAATGAAATAACCCATTGCAGATGTTGCATTGCTTTAAACACTCAGAGCTAATATGTTACACCACATACTTACAATGGTTTTGCATCACTGACACCATTTACATCACTCTTAACTGCATAGCACAGGGCATTCCTCCTCATGCCCACAAGCCAGACAGGAAGCTCACAGGTGTGAGCCTGCCCACTGTCATCCTTCATGTAAAGTGAGTGTGAAATGTTAACAAATGCTAAAGCAGTGACTGCAGATGACTACAAACAGCCTGAGATCAAACCAAAACTTACTCACTAGAAGGCTTCACCAGGGATCGTCATAAAGACATGAGTCCAAGAGAAAATACAACATACTCTTGAGATGTTAGTTTCCAAATGGACCTAATTAACACCTTAAGATGCTAACTGTGCCCGATGTTATCCAAATCATGTCTCATTTTCTGAATCTTCTTATACTCTTCCATAGTCTTTAGACAAACTGTCAAAAGTCCTTGTACAGTTGACTGTCATCAAATTACCCTTACATAAAGGAATCCTTCAAAGGACAAAGCAGTCACAGTAGAACTCAAGATTGGACTAAAGTTTTATTTCACCTCCTAAAAGACTGCTTCTTTCATTGTTTTTCCTCAGTAATTATAATTGGCTCTTTTTCATCCATAAATGCGCTATTTTCTTTGCATCATGTCTCTTGCTACTGTGAAAGTTAATCTCTGTCATTTCCTGCCTTCCTTCCTTTATTTCTTCAAATCATAGGCCACCTTTAGTGTTGAATAAGTCTAGAAGATTTTGGGACAATACAGAACAAGGATATGACTTTTAAGGTATGACAGTTTATCATTTGCCAAACATGCTAAAAGGCACAAATGCCTAAGACTGCAATAGCTTACACAGTACATGAGACAATTCATAACAAATTATAGCCTTTTTCTAAGGATGAACTCATTTATCTTGGCTGGCTGTGAGTTTAAAGATAATTATAAATAAAAAAATAAACTGACACACTGTACAGCCAAAACAGAAATTGAGTAGGGAACAAAGTAAGACCACATTGCCTGCAATTCCAGCAACTTTCTGAATTGCCTTGAGGTTACTTTTTCCTAGCAGATGCCAATTCACTTCTTTTTTTTGCTTTTAGAAGTGAAATCAGTTCTTTTTGACTGAAGTTTCTTGTCTTCCCTTCTTACTTTTCCATAGTCTTGCAACAGCATGCAAATCCATTGCTACTAGATAGCCATGCAAAAAACTGTGCTGAAGAGCACATGCTGACAGGCAAATGAGGGATTTCCCTGTATTGGAAGTGCTGTGCTGGAGCCAGGTACACAGGCAGGAGGACACAGCACTGCTGACCGATGAGGTGAATGAGCAGAGCTGGAACACACAGACACTTTTGGCAGCATGGGAATGTAGCTGGAAGGTCTCCGATTCTCTGGCAAAAAAATGGACCAGTCTAAGGGCCTGCCCCAGCTCTGGCTCTAGAGCTATTTCCCCCTGTCATATTCTTTTTCATTGCAAAGGATTTATCACCCTTTCTAAATAGACTAAATCAAACCCCAAAAGAGAGAAATGATCTTACAGAAAGTGAACTCTGCTCTGTTCCCTAAAAGCAAGACTTGTTAAAACTAACAGGACTTATACACCCAAACCAAGCCACTACACAAAATTCTGTACCAAAGCCTACATTAGTAGTTATAAATCATCAAAAGCAGCTTCATAGATTTTCTGGTGACCTGGTTTGGCAATTTTGTCAATCAGTTCTGATGCAGCAGCTGTTACCTACAGATGAAAATGACAGGCACCTTTGCTGCATTGATGCTCTAATCAGTCCATGCAAGCCAGGTGGAAAAGCATACAGTTATTATTTGACCATTGTTGGAGAGTAAAGAACTTCCTAGAATATTCTAGTATGCCCAAGGGTTCTTCAGGGGCACCACACCTCTAGGAATGAAATGCCCAGTGACAAACTCAATTACTCAGACTCTGTTTTGTCACTTCACTTGAACGACATCAAGATATTTCTCTTAAAGCATGAGTATAATAAAATGGAAACGTTAACAAATACGGAACAGCATAGCAATCTGTTGCAAGACTAGTTTGCAATATACATGCTTGTTCAGCATCTCAAGTTAGCTTTCATGTCATTTTCTCCTGTTCTCCTGTGCTAAAGTAGAATATCTCTGTCTGTTATAATGCATTCTCTCTTGGTTTTGTGGTCATTGCCTCCTTCTCTCTTGCCCTCAGAAGAAAGTGAGAGCACAGATCTCCTTCTTCATTATACCAAGTTCACAGTACTCCTGCTAGAGTCATTCCTCCCTTTCTTTTTGTAACTGTCATGTAAAGGCTAACATCAGAAACCTGAAATTGGGAAAGAGGACACCAACACACATGTATATTTTTAATTTCTGAGTGGTTACTCTCCCAGGCATGATGAATCCCTAGCATACAGTTCTTAAATTTTTCCTAAGCTTCAGTTAACTGGGCTTTCTTATTCTGGTACACAGGTAAAAATAGATTCTGACATCTTTACTGTATAAGTAACTCCATCACGGACACTGGCTTCTCTCAAAGTTACCTGTTGGTGTGAGTAAGTGAACTAGGTGTAATGTATTGCTGGTAGAAATGGAAAAATATAGATCTTTGGATAAGAAATTTTCTTTATGAAGGTGGAGTGAAAAAAAGACCACACTGGAAAGAGGGGAAATAATATTTTGTGCAAGCAAATGTTGGCTGAAGAAAGTTGTGTCATTACAGCACTTCTGCAAATAGCAGAGAGACACAAGGAGGGTGAGCCCACAGATTTCCCCTCTAGAGCTGTACCTCCTTCCTTACTGTTGTCTTCAGAAATGGTGCTCCTCAGGCAAAGGTTGATCTGGAATATTTCCTTGACCCTTTCAATTTGACCCTGTGGAGTAATGTTCAGGTGGGGATTACTTTCCCGTTCTGGCTGGATAAGTCACCACAGTCATCAGACCAGCAATTCAGATTTCAGAGATTTCAGGTCACCGTGAAGAAGAAGAGCATACAACAAACCTTATTAAAGCCTTAGTGTCTTCTCCTGAAATGTTAATACCTCAGAAATCAAGAACCCCTCCAGGATACGATCTCATGGTTTCAGAACAATAGGATTTTCGATTTGGAAAGTCCACATAGTACACAGCTCAATGGATCCCTGCTTGTATTTATTCTGTCCCAGGAATGACAGAAGCCTTTCTGTGTTTGCTAAGCCTCTAATGTCAAAGACGGCTTCCATTAGCTATGGAAAGGTTGCTATCTCTAATCCTACTAATAACAACAACTTGCCAGGCCTCAGTTGCTTAATGGACTCACAAAATGCATACAGCTAGTGATTTCTCTCATTCACTGTCAAAGCTGAGGTCAAAAATGATCTCAAGACACCCCAAATTTGACCTTTTCAAAAGTTTATACTTGTCAGATGTTAGTCCAGAAGATGAATTATCAATGCAGGCACTGGGAGAGCAACAGCTTGACGTGCACAATGCCTCAGACTGATTCAGATATACGGGCATTTGTGTGTCAGCAGAATCAGAAACAGGATGATCTGCCAGCGGTGCTCACAACAGACCTCTAGCTGCTGTCTAAAATGGACCCATTACTGTTAGCGTATCCCTGAATTCATTCTTCGCTTTCTATGTGCAAAGGCAGTAAGGGAAACAGTAAAATAATGCCATCCGTGTTGCCTCCCACTCCTCTGCAATTATCTTTCCTTCTAAAAGCCTGCTACAGGCTATATTCACTGTGGGAAAGAATTGCAAATTGTGCAGGAAACCTATTTCTCCTCAGGGAAGGAGTGGGCAATAATTTTATTTCTTAACATTATAAATTACACTATTCTTTTATTTAAAGGTTAGAAAATGCAGTGAAGATTAATAACATCACTGTTATTAATTATGACCCACCAAAATACAAATTCCCACAATAAGGAGGGAGTATTCTCCGTGGGAGACTATTCTGCTGGTGAAGAGAAATGATTTAGGAAATAGCCATGCCTGAGCCAACTGACAGAAGAAAGCAATTAGAGCTTCTTTCCAGCACATAGAAAACAGGCAATAGTATGATTGACTCGTACTTTTTGAAATAGACCAGTAAGACAATGCACAGAAAATATAGCCATGACACCTTGTGTCAAACTAGAGTCACAAATCCTGCAGCACAAAATGGTAGCAAAGAAATATAGCAAGACTGAAGGCAGTAAGACCCCAACATTAGAAGCAGATTAGATAGCTAGACTGGCAGACCACCTGTAAATAATGATGCAACTGTACTTAACATAACATATGAAGATATTTCACTTTGTGAACCTATCCTCAGGTGTTACACATTCTTTTTACTCTGTGCATGTATATGCATAAGGGAAGGGACAAAGATAATTTACAAACAAGCTGCACTCACCGTCCATGGGATAAAAGCAACACACCTGCCATGGAGTTAGAATAAGATTTCCAAGAAGAATTAAACACCGAATCTAAAAAGAAGCTTAGGTCCTAGAGTGCTGAGCACTGAACATCATAGATGCCAACAGGTAGAGGCCGCTGGGTGCTGAGGATCTTTGTATGTTCACAGAGAGTCTGGAATCCACAAAGTATATTTTGAGTGTATATTCATAGAGCTAACCAAATAGGGAATCCAAATTAAGGGGTTATGCCATCATTTTTTTGTTGGCAGGCCAGTGGCATCTGCCCTGGAACGTCAAAGATGAATGCAAGCATTAATCTGGAAAAAGTAGTTGTCAAACCAGAACCCCTTTCCTTACTACAACTACTTTCTGTCCATCCATGCGCAACCAGGAAAAAAAAAAAAAAAAAAAAAAGTAAAGGGAAAAGCCAGAAGTATGACTCAGTCTACATCCACTGCAGTATCATCACAGTGTATCCTTTGTGCCTTTGGGGGTTGTGGCACTTAACTGTGTTTCTAGGGCTTTGATGGTCACTTTTTTCAACAATAATACAAATAAATTTTGTGGTTCTTGTATTTTAGGTTTTCTTGATCTGTGCTTCTTGTGTTTTACGTTTCCTGCAAAGTTTTTGGGTCAAAATAAAAATGCATTTTTTGTCACTGCTGAAATAAATGACATTGTACCATCTCAAGCTGGAGTCCAGTGATTTTCAATTAACATTTAAATAGGAAACTGTTTAATATCAATTGTTATTAAATGGGCATATTAGCATTAAATTAATGCTAAATAGCATAGACAAACTTTTCCATTAAGCAAGCCAATATTAAGTGCATTCAATCTTTTACAGTATGCACTATTCAGACTCCAGTTTCCTCAGCTGAAAGATGCTTCCTGATAAATGGGCATTTATCCTTTTTATGCCCCTTTAGCTACCAGCTCCCTCTGATCTCCATTATAAATATTCACTGGATAAGACATTCTTGTAAATTCTGCTGTGCATTAATTCTATGGCTCCTGCCAACTGATTGTCCTTTTCTTTGAACCTTTTCTTTGAGCTTCATCTCACACATACCATTAACTACTTTTTGCTGTTCCACAGGATGAATTCATAGTGTTTGATGCTTCTCCAACTTAAAAGAGGGCCAACTGCTGACATCAACAAAACAGTACTGCAAAGGGAAGAAACAAATGCAAAAAAAGGCTTGATATTCTTAAAAAGATGACCAGTCCCATAGCATACTCCTCACTTACAGAAGCTGGCAGCTTCTAAGATTAAGGAATCATTTTTAAAAATGAGCACTGTGTGAATCAAAGAATGGTCATATCAGGATATTTGTTTACTGGAAAACCTTGTTGCTGGCTGAATGATAAATAGATGTTGCATGAGGTGGAAGGGTACATACTCAAATGGGTAACCTAAGAGGACTATATGAGCTGGACTGTATCTGAAATGTATAGGTTCAGATAGTCTTGATGAGAGTAATAGGCTCCTCTGTACCTCTGAGATTCTGAAGCTCCTCTGAAACCTTATTTGTTGGGTACATTAGGATACACCTTGAAATCTCGGTTATTCATAATCAAAGAAACCTTGGCTTTTTTAGTCACCAGATGGACAAGATCTCTTGGATCTCTGAATCCCACCTCCTGTTCACACAGAGATCACGTTCTTAAACTCCCTGAACAAATCAAACCAACTTAAAAGTTAGCATGGGAGTCTCTAAAGTGGCAGCTATGTCTAGCATCTTGAGTTTGGAACTGAAATACCTTCTCAGAAGGGAAACAAAGACATAGGTAGTGTATTGTGAAAACACAGTATAAATATACTTATATTTTAAAGGGAACTTTTCATTTTTCTCATCTAAAAAAGCAGAGTTCAATAACGTAAAATATATTTTTCAGTCAGTTTGTGAAAGCCTCAGCCTGCATGTTCTCATATGGATGAGCTGTTTTAGTCAGAATAAGAAGCGATTCTTGCAGACTGCAAACATTTAGTCTTACTGAATTGTCTTCAGAGAGAAAACAAAATAGCATTATACAGGAATTTTGTGCAAAACAGCTTGTCCTGTGTGTGTGAAGTGGCAGCATGTTAGAAAACTGGTGCGACAGTTTGCTGGGTTTCCATGGAAACTGCTAGACTTGAATGCATGGGTGCACAAGCAAGCTTGCCAGGTGCCCGTTATTGGTTTGGAGGAAGGAAAAATTACATTTCCATGACAGCTATAGATTAGCTGAGCAAGTCTCTTTCCAAAGTGATGTACTTGCAAAAACAGATAAGCACCGACCAGACTAAAATTTGTTTGTGCTTCCTACAGCGAGCTGTGTAATTCGATCTCCCCCGAAAATGTCCAGATTGCAGTTTCTGCCCATTGACTGTTTCACCCAAGATACTATGGTCTTCTGCTGCAAGGTAATTTTCTGGAAAAAAACCTCATAACACTGCAGGTAGGATGAAGAAACCAAGACTGAAATGCGAAAAGTTATTCCCTCAAAGAAAACTACACAAGCATTTTGGACACCAGTGAGATCTGTAATAGAATGAACCACAAATAGGGCTTATTTGATAATCCTTTACATTCATTACACTTGTCTCCTGGGCTATTTTTACAAATCTGAACATAACCAAGCCCTCAGCTAGGGTAAATCACTATTGCTCTGATGGAATCAGAGTAATGCTGAAAGCCTTTCTAAACTGGAGATTTAAATTAGTATCCTTCAATGGGCAGATATAGATTAGGAACAAGGGACAGGCTGAATTGTACCTGGTGCACCATAAATGATTTCTCAGTGCGAGTCTGTTGTCTTCTTCATTAACTCTCTGAATACAACTGACATTTGAATAAGTAATGTAAATATCAGAAAGTCACAGTCCCACCAAGTGAGAAAGGAAGCGAACAGTTCCAGAGGTAATGACAAGGAGGTTTAGACCTCTGAAAAAGTGTATAGGAATATGATAGGGTAACTGCTCCTCATTGAAGATTTACTTTGGAATCCAACAGATGTGTGAATAAAGTCTCACAGAAGTCAATTCACTGGTTTCATCTGACAAGGAATTTGGGAATACTCAGGGAGGAGAAAAATGGGCTATACAGAAGACATGCATAGGAGGAATTACAGATATCCTGAAGCACCTGGCCTAAGTCCAAAGAACACAGTGCAAGGGTAAAAGCTCAGATGCTCCATGGTTTTGTCTAGGTCCATGAGTCTGTCACAGTTGAAAGTGAAAATTTTGTATGTAAGTAATATTCTAATACTCAGAGTTTCTGGGAAAACCAGCTTTTAAATGGACTGCCTACAAGTGTTGTCCTCTGGGAAACAGCAAACAACTGGTGAAGCTTGTGTGCACACGTCCATGTAGGACATAATTGCATCCCAGGAGCTTGCTTCTATGAAGGGAGTCTACATCCAAGGCATTTACAAGAGATGTCAAAGAAGAGAACACTGTAATTTACTCAGACCAAAGTAACCTTCTAAGTCCTTAGACTTGTTCCTATACAAACCAGAACAGCCAAGTAAGTCACCAAATACAAGAGGTCCATTAAGGAGTCACAGGACAAAAGCCGAGGACTTTCATGAATGGACCCTCTGAGCTCTGTCATTGCCCAGAAGGGCTACTCTTTGCACAAGTTAGCCCAGACAGTGAGCTCAGATTTTAGATCACTATAGCTATTAATTAAAGCCTTACCTATAACAAGTCCAACGAAGTGGTGAATTAATTTTTTGTTTTGTTTTGATGATGTGCGTGGCTTTTGATTTACTTATTAAACTGTCTTTATCTCAACCCGTAAGTACTCTCACTTTAACTGTTCTGATTCCTCCCATACCACCAAGGTGGGAGTGAGGGAGTGGCTGTGTGGTGCTTAGTTGCCACCTGGGATTAAACATTTTTTTTTAAAGACTTACTTGGTGGTTTAAAAATTATTCCTTTTCAAAACACACATTGTGTCTTAAAGAAGTGGGTTACTGCTTCTACTTGAAATGCTGGTCTAAACCTTTCTGAAGGGTCCAGCCATGAGTCCTTCTGAGGGGTAGTTACTGAGACACACAACCGTTGAAGATGTTTTTTTCATACTGTTTCTGTTGCAGATGGGCCCCTTGTGTTATAGCAGTAGAGGAGGCGGGAATGAGTGTTATCACTGCACAGGGGGCAGATGGCAGAGGTACAAAACAGTCTCTGAACCCCATACATTGTCCAGTGGGCTGAAAACAGGACAATGTAACAGCTTTGGAAAAGGCACAAATGAGTGTTTTGTACACATGTCCATTATGGCATGCAGTACTTTTCCATTCTTTAGTTTGACTAAATCACAGCTTCAGGATAAAATGATGAGACAGAAAGGACCTTGTACAAATGTATTAAGTATAATGGCTGAATAAGCTGACTCTGGAGAATCTTGTATGTTCAAGCAATTTTTTCTTTCTGGTTTTTCTTGACACTAATTCTGTCTCTGGCTTCCTATAATACATAATTGATATGGAAATTACAGCATCAGTGAAGATCAAAGAAAGAATCACAGTAGTTGAACTTCGTTATTTTTCCTTTCCTGGACAAACTAATTTGTATTACAGTAACACAAACTCAGTTACACTAAGCAAATATCAATGTCTGAAACCAAAGACACAGTACTGGACAATAAGATGCTGGCTGAATGATTTGCACGAGATTTTTGGGTTAATAAACCATATAAGTCTACATATTTCTGAAGCCAAAGTTCAAATCAGGAAGCCTTTTAACCTCAAAATACTATTTTTGAAAGAGAACAAAAGACAAGAGCTGTCAGCAGGACCCTATACTTTCCATTTGGGTTACATGCATACAATGTTTATCATAGTTCTTTTCTCTCTTCTGATAAGCTTTGATAAAATGGGAGATTCACTAACTTACCTGTTCTTAGCTGCAGATGACATCTTGCAGCCCTTTCAAGCCTATCAGAAAGCACTGGTCACATAATAGTGCTTGAATATAGTAAAGGGTTGTACTGCACTAGATATAATGACTATCTCCATAAACAAGAGTACCAGAAAAGTATGTGAAAAAAATTTTGTGAAAACTAGAAGGGAAACACAAAATAATTTGCATTGGGTATACAAATTTTAAGAGGTTTAAACTCACATAGTGTACACTTTTACAGATATATACACCATCCAAATGCTGCAGTCAAGTGAGAATATCTCAACATATAATGCCCTCCACCCGAGCTTTGTACAAGTTTACTAAAAAAAGAGCCTTTGCAAAGGCTTCCAGAGGCCTGAAACACACTTTGAATTGAGGCTGTACAGTTTTCACTCATCCTGACATGAGATACTGTGAAAAAACATCTTTGGCGGTGTGACAGTAAATTAATCAGTTCTGTGAATAATGAGATGAATAGAGCGATAACATTCTTGTCTTTGGTGTAACAAGGCAAGAATCTGATGAAGCACTAAAGAATGTCATGGACTTCTTGCAAGTTCTACTTTACTTTTAATAATGCCCCTCAGCTATTTTGGGTGGATTTTGCAAGGAACAGCAAACACTCTTGCTGAAACTGTTATTGCTTCTGCAGATGTTGAGGGGGTTTCCTTCTGGGACGGACTGCACTCATGAGGCCATGGGAGCAGCTTGTGTTTTCATGGAAGTTTGACTTGGAAGACAGATACGCTATTTTGTGAACTGGTAACCTGAATATGGGACACAGATGTGCACAATGTGAAATGTACTTTCAATTTTTCTGACTTAATTCTTCAGACTTAGCCACAGCTGAGGTACCTCAGGAACAGAACAACCACCAGGAGCCAACTAAGGGCTTGCAAATGCTTTGATTGATCAAAGAACCATGCACACATTTTGGACTTTAACCAAATGACAGATAGATGCAAAGGTTTAAAACAAAGTCCATACTTAAACGTTGGCATATGCTACAAGTCTTCCAGAACTGGGGCACAAGCCAGTAAGAAAAGTTGCCCCATGTTAAACTCATCTGGGAGTTGTGTACTCTGTTGCAGCTTTATAACATGTGAAGCAACGATTTGAGAGAATTAGTTTCCCCATTGTACATGAAGATACAGTTCACTTCTCAGTAACACTTCATAACTATAGGCTGTTCAATTAAAGTTTGATTGCAACAGGATTTTTTAGATTGGCTTACTGCATGCCTCAAATTCATACAATTATTGGAGTGCTGGCTGGAGGGGATCTCTGGATGCCTCTGGTCCTGCCTCCCATAAGAAGCAGGGCTGTTGCCAGCACTAGATCAGATCAGCCGTTGGTTTGCCTGGATAAGCCCTGAGAACTTCCAAGTACAGAGACTCCCTGACCTCCCTGGTTAACCTGTTCCAGTGCTGCACCACCCTCCCAGTAACGAAGTTTTTTCCTCATGTCTAAACTGAACCTCCAAAGCTGCAATATGTGACTGTTACTCCTTCTTATACCACCTGCCAATGTTGAGAAGAATTTGTCTCAGGCATCTCTGTAGCTCCCAACCAACTAGCTGTACACTGCAGTTAGTTCGACCAACAGTCTCTTCACCAGGCTTAGGCTAGCCTAGCTCCCCAACCTCTCCTTGTAGGTCAGTGCTCCAGGACCCTGGTCATCCATCCTATTAGTCCTCTACTCGACCCACCCTAGCCTCTCTCCTTCCCCCTTGGGCTGTAGAGTCCGCGAACCTGAAACTATTTGATGTGCAGCTTCAGCAGTGGCAAACACCACCTGCCCTTGGACAGCTGCCCACGCTGCCCCTGACATTGGCCGCTATGCACTTTGTGCTGTTTGCAATGAGAGCGCACTGCTAACTCACAGCTTGGCACCCACTGTAACTCCCGGGTCCTTTTCAGCCAGTCTGTTCCCAGCCTGTGCTGGTGCCTGTTGTCATTCCTTCCCCGGGTGCAGAGCTTTGCACTCCCCTTCCTGCACTTCATGCAGTTCCTGTTGTTGGCCCTGTATTCAATTTTCTTTGGATTATAACTCTCCTGTTCAGCATGTTAAGCATTCCCCCAATTTAGCATCATCTGCAAATTTGCTAAGGGTACGTTTTGTCCCCAAAGTTGAGTAATTAATGTTAATACAAGCTACAGGAATTAGTACTGATTAGATGTTATTCTGTGGTGCTCCCAAAGCTCATGTGAGAAAAATGAAACATCCCAGTCAGGATTTCTAGTTGTCAAGAAACAACCAAGTATGGAATGCCAGAGTCCGCAAAGCAGAAACATCTGCTGAATAGTTCTTGCTTGTTGCAGCACAGTGTACTCAGGATGAGTCAAAATGAAGAGAGAAAAAGACATCCTCAAAAAGAATTAATGAGAGCAGAACAGATAAACTGGCTAATAAGATGTGGATGAGAACTGTCAGGGTGGAGAGTATTTGCCATTTTTATTTTGTCTATATAATTTGTATTTTAGTTGAGTTCTTAGCTGTGAATTTACCCTCCCCAGTGCACAACATTTCTTTGAGGTACCTCAGAAGTAGAAACTGAAAACAAAACTTTGCAGCCTCTACAGTTTTAGCCATAGGTTCCTCCATACGTGTAAGGAAACAGGTTTTCTCTACCATCAGGTGAGTGAGACCTGATGATACCATATGGGAGGGAGTATAGTTTTCTAGGAGCCAGGCTCAATCTTTCCACAGAAGAAGAAAGCAAACCACCTCGTGCTGTGCACTGGCTAGTGTTTTCTTAGAGCAGCTTTCCTGATTCACCCTGTTCTTCTCCAGGAAAGGTGTCAAGCAGGTTATTTCCACTTAGCACAAGACATTGTATTTCATTAGTTTAGAAGAATTCTCCATTTTGCTTGACCCTACTTTTCACGTACCATCTTTCTTCAGGACAAGTAATCTTCAGGATTCGGTATTAAATCATCTCTTTGTTGCACATTGGTCATGGCGAGGGAAAGGAACATTTGAAATCCACACGAGGTCAGTTTCTTTTGATGGAATCGAGAACTTATATGTTGCCAAAACAAAACTCATGCATTTTTTCTCCTGAAAGAGGGAAGAAAAACTTTAAAAAAAAGGTCCCTCAAGCCTGAATGACAACTAGGTGAGTGACCATTTTTTTCATTTTAGACACAGCAATCCTAGCCTGTGCCAGAGTAACTCCATCAGAAGATGATACACTTACACAGTTTTGCCACCGAGAGGCTCCCATGCATCCCTTAACCGCTCCTGTGAGTTGAAATTTGCTTCACGCTTCATGGGACTGCTGGAGAAGGACTCTCTTCCTCTGGTGACATGACCTGCCACTTTTTCCGGATTTTACTGTTTGCATGGGGCCATCAACATCCACACTGGCATGCACAAAGCAGTGGCATAATCAGCCCTCCTTGCACTAATAAACAGTTAATCCACCAAAGTGGAACAGCTACAGCCAGGTTTTTTGAGACTGTTTCTCTATTCAAATGATCTGATGCATGCAGAAAAACAGTTCAGTCTCTACCCTCAACCAAGTTGATTTAGGCTCACACATGCTAGTGTTATAAATCACCTGGCAAGGATTTGCAGGGAAAAGCACTTTTTTTTCCTTAAAGCTGTTTTTGGTTGATTACCAGAGACAAACCTGAGACACATTTTGTGAAGCATCTCCACTCAGACTATGCTAAAAGGCCCAGTGAGCACCTGAAGAAACAAGAAGCATGAACTGATCAAGACTGCTTTTCATTTGAAGCTTAATGTAGATTGAGGCATGACAATAACTTAGCCTTTTATGGTAAATTTGGCTTTCAATACAAAGCATTGACTAGCCTAGAGCCTTACATATCCTCCATCAGAGAACTGCAAAACTACTTTACCACAAAGAGCAACCCCAGCAAGAAGCAGCTCTCAAGAGGATGTTGTGCCCTGAAATGCTGAGTCAAGGAGAATGTGAGAAGCTCTCCTTTGGCCTCAGCCACATACTGCCACTTGCTTTCCCCACATTTGGTATCTTCCCTCATTTTTCTTCACCTCCCTCAGCCTGGTTTGGATCTAGGCTCAGGTGGAAGAGCAAAGCACCTTGTGGACTCTGACTGAAGTACACGGGGAAGTCACCTGCCTCTTCTAAATCTGTCTCTTGCTAGCTGCTGTCATAGCAGCCTGCTTTTGCTTTTATCATCAATTTATACAAATTATTCCTGAGCTAAGTTTATACAATACTTTAACTCACAGGTTTTTTTCCTTGCAGGTGGGTGCTCAGCAGTGGTCAGTCTATAAAAGCTGCTATCAGCTATTGCCAAATCAGAAATGAGAAATGCTATTAGTGAGACTTGTGATTCTTTTTTCCACTAGCTATAAATCAGTGCTTAACTGCTTGTTTATTGAGTTACAAAATATTGGCAAAATTATGCCATGATGCCCAAGGAACATTCTTTCAAATTTTTTGTAATGGCACTGCATCCACTGTAATTGTGTAACTGCCCTTCCTCTGGATTGAGACAACCTGCACCATGGGACCCCTCACAATTTAAGAACTGAAGTGATGAGAATGTCTCAGTCAAAGGCAATGGCCAGGCAGAAGGGAGCAAGAAGACGTAACTTGCCTAGAGCTATTTGCTCGAGTGTGCTCTTCCTCGGTGTTCCCATCCTCATGGTACTGTATGCCGGGTCCCACACGCCTCCTCAAAGTCTGCACCAGCTGCTCTCCCTGCCCCTGCAGTTGCTCCTGGAAGGCTCCTTTTAGTCACTGCTTCCACTGAGTCCCAACCTCTTTCCTGAAGAGCAGCAGCCCGCCAGCCCAGGCCAGCTCCCTCTGCCTCCATCAGTGCTCCCCCAGGTAGGCAGCAGGAACAGGGCAGCTCAGCACGAGGCAGCAGTTAGGCCAGTCCTCCCTGAACATAGGCTTACGTTTCTCCAGACCTATGAGGTTAACACATGAGGTTATGATTATAATCATGAATAAAGATTAATGAGGACTCTAGGAAATGTGGGGCTAGCACTGAAGAATGTGCTACAGACATAATATAGTCAATCCCTTGAAAGACAAACCAGTGTCTAGACTAGAAAAGAGACTGACTTTCTCTCACCTAATTGAAACTGTCTATAATGTGGACATCTGGAGATGAGCTAGGTACATCAGGCTCACTCTGCAGCCAATAGAGAAAGAAAAGACACTTCCAGAGCAGCAGTCCTCTGAACCTTTCCAGTGCCTCCTTTTGGATGAGGTACAGTGCACACAAAGCCTCCCACTGCTCTGCACAATCTGCAAAGGGGACCCAGGGTGACGCTGCTGCAGATCACTGTATGACAAGTTATTCTTTCAGCTCAGAGCTCTGTTATTCAAAGGTGAATGGTTCAAATGGAGAGAGAGGACAGGCTTTCTGAAGAGCCTGAAATGTGACCTTTCTGGCATATTCAGCTTGCAGGAGTTGGACGGCTGCCAGAAGAAATGTCCCTTGCTCTGGGAAGCTGATGAAAGAAGTGTTTCTTCCACAAGTCCTGCCCTGCCATCAGTGGCTCCAGAAGCTCTGAGCTCCTGGCAAATGAAAACCAGAGCTGAGAACCTGGAGACAAGCACAGTGAAAATTAAAGAAAGGGAAGGTGGTGTCCATGTGGGAAGCCAAACCTGAAGGAGAAGCTGTAGCTAATGAGGAGTCATAACCAATGCCCCTGATGGCTGCTCATCCAGTGACATAAAGATTGGAAATATGTTTGTCAGAAAACTGCAAAGGATCTCTGGACCAAAAAGATTCCTGAGTGAATTCCTGGCTCCTGAAAGACTGAATTTGGCATAACTTAGGAGAAAGAGGAACTCCTGCAGCAGCTTCTGATTAAGAAGTAGAGCTTGATGACTACTGAAAAGAAACTTGGCTCCTATCTGTCATGTGGAAAGGTAACAACTGAGAAAAAAGACAAGGAGAGAGGTATTTTTCCAGCTTTAAACTCAATTGCTCTTCCAGACGGTGGCACAAGAAAGCCGCAATATAATCACAGAGTATTTGCATTGCTGTGTATTTTGATGATTAAAAGCTACTTGTAACTTGCTTTCTTCTGAAAAAACAAAAGGTGTCACAAGCAAAGAGGCAAATAAGCTGAAAGTTTGCTGTTACAAAAGCAGACTGCTTTCTGCAGATTACGCTTTTCATCACGTCTCTGTTACCCACCCTTCTTGTGTAACCCATAAAATATTATCTTTCTTCCTAAATATGCCAACAGTTATAAATGCACCTGGCAGGAAACCAGAGACCTGCACAAGAAAGTAATAAATCAGGAATGCCTCTCTAAATCTCTCCACTAAGAAGTGTCTAAATGACATGAAAGTGTAAAGTAAGAAGGCGTCACTGTCCTGGTCTAGTGCCGTCATCATGCAGTGAATGTCAGAATGACACCACTGGTGTAAAGAGGTCCAGATCTGCCGCTGAAAACTGACCTACCAAACTTTCCAGCTACCAGGGCTCTGCATATTGCATGGCATAAAAGAGAAGCTCCCTTCACTTCACTAACTGCAATGAGAGTTTTTAGACTCAAACCAACATTCTTGTCTTAGGAATATAGCTGTCTCTTCCACTGCCTACCAGGCATAGGCAGGCAGACGATGCAGAGGAACAGGCCAACTGGAGCCATGGTATTAATAGCTGTGAAGAAAAGAACATTATCATGTCTAATACAGTTACGGACAGATGGCCTGCTTGTAGCACAGTAATCCTTCAGTCCAGTTTCAGTCTATAAAATAAGTCCTCTGCCTCAAAATAAAACATACCAAATAATGACTCAAGACTCTCTACATCATTTCCAGGGGCAAGTCTCATTACAGAAATAAGTTTCCACTTTTCCTAGCTGTTTAAATCAGATGCTTTTCTTACACTGAAATGGAAGAATTATTATCATATTTTTCTATTTCTACATGCATTGCTTTCCTGTTGAATGTGACTTCCTCTGCTCCATTTTAGCTGCCTGCCCTCCTTCAATTGCAAGGTGTCTGTGAGACCCCCTGCAGAACACTGTAGCTTGCAGCAAACCCCCTACAGGTTCCCTGGTTCCCTCCCACCACCATTCCCCCAGTGTCTGTGAAATCTCAGCAGTTAGGACTTGTCAGGCTGCACCAGAGCTTTGTATAGCTCAGTTTGAAAGAAGCCAGACAAGGTGAAAAGGAGAGGAATTTTTTCCAACTCCTCTCTTTTTTGACAAGTTGATGGGTTTATACGGGAAAGATGAGAATATGATGATTTTTTTTTTTATTAAAAAAAGAAGTAATAATTAGACAAAATGAATGAGAGGGAGGTTAATCATGTGGTAGCTGAGAGGCAGTGAATCACTGCTGGCATGTGTCATGACAGCATCTTTGGACTGTGCTAAGAAGTCTTGCATTAAAAACCTCTGTGTACCCCCAACCCCCCACCCTGGGTTGCTTGGTGATGGGCTGGGCACACTCGTCATTCTGAGGCAGGGATGAGGGCAGCTTGAATGTTTTTAGTCTGCCTTTAAATCTCTTTGGCTTCCCAGCAAGTGGATGCATCCACTACAGTTTTAAATATGACCCTGGAAGGCCAAAGTGTAAGGCACACTGTGGCAGGTTGCCCTCCCAGACTGTCATAGCTCCAAGTTCCTCCATGCACTCAAATCTAACAAGCCAGATCCCAAATTCCCTGTCCTCCCTGCTCCGTCTCTATGATGATTAATAATAGCAGAAGCTTCTGTGCTGTCTTTTCTCACTCTTACAGTCTTGTATTTAGATTGTTGCTAATAGCGGTGACTGCTGTTTCTCCAGCATCTCAGAAATCTTTGCAGCATCCAAAACTCACATTGTCCTTTCTATTCCTACTGCCAAATCCTTTTATTACTGTTTTTATTGGCTAATACTGCACTGTGATTCCGTCAACTACCATTTAGAGCATGCCTACACTGGTATGGACTATGACATATCTCAGATGACCTCTAAACCACCTAGCCCAGGTACTGGCAGTATTCTAGCTATTATAAACAGAGACACAGACAGGAAATTAATCCATGCAGCAGTGTAGTTGAAGAACTGTATGATTCTGTGGCCAGATACCATAATTAAAATTGCCTCAGATATCTATACGGTATTTGCAAAGTGCAAAGTGAATATGACTGTAGTTTACTGAGGAGCACCACACATGCACATATTTGTTCCTTCCTATGTACTAAAACAAAAAATCAGTATGATGGTAAAGCTGAAGAGCTACAAGCATTAAATCAGATATACAAGATACTCATCCCTCAGCAAGTTCTGTTCCTCTATAGAGCAAAGTATAGATTTCATGTCATGAAAAATATATGGGACTGAAGTTTGTGTTGAAGTGACTCTCATTTTCCTCTTTGTACATTTCCTGCCATGTTTTAAATCTGTGGCTGACTTCACGCTGGTGGGGGGGCTGTAATTTTAATCTCTTAATTTTGTGATTTCCACTTATTTAAATCCTCATCTGTGAAGTTGAGTGCAACTTCACCATGGAAAGGTTCTCAATTCAACACCACAGCCCTTGCACACTGCCACTCAAAGCAGCCAAACAGCAGAATGACAGCACCTTGAATTAAAAGCCATAGCAAAACAATAAGGATCAGCATAGCCCTGTCAAACTGCCAAACTCAGCCAGGCTGCTGTTAACAGGGCTCTGAAAGGACTAGCTAGAGCTGTGACTAGAAGTCAGTTCTGTCTCCTGATAAATCAAGCAGATGTGCTGCTTTTCCTTGTAATCTGTGTTACTGGATTTCCCATCTCTCATGATTCAATCATTTTTTTTTGTTGTTGTTGTAGAGAATAGGGGGCGGAGAACAGAAGGGAAGAACCTGGACAAAAATCTCTTTCATTCTTCCCTTCTTTGGGCAGTCTGGTTTGGTTTATTTTATCTTGACTGTAGGAAAGGATAAAATAGCCTGCCGTAGGACTTGTGTAAACATTATTAGCAGAAAAGGTTTTGTTTGCGCTTCCCTTCATGATTGAAAGCTACAAGCTATTAACATCAGCTGTCATTTTAAAAAAGGTAGAGTCTTAACTAATCTCTTGACTGTGCATTTTAGATACAGCCATAAGTAGCAGTTGTCACTGTTCAAAAAATCAGGCACCAAACATCAGCCTGGCAAAAGAAGTGTGTAACACTAAGAAGTAAATAAATCCTTGCTGAGGTACCACCCTCTTTCTGCTCTCAGTCCATGGAATTCATTGCATTGCTGCCAAAGCGCAAACTTCCTAGTTTTGTTACTTCTAAAGTATTTTCAAAATTCACTTCTTAACAACATGCAGCTTTATAATAGAAAATTCCTACAGTATTTGCTGACCCAAATATGCCCAGCTTCTGCAAGCCTGCTCGGTTCGCTTGACTCTCATGAAGAAATGCCAACACAAAACACCACAAAACCAGCCACTCTGCAGCTTCCCACAGCTCTGCTCCCCTCCTCGCTGTTAATGCAGCTCAGCAAGCCATCTCTGGAGTGTTGGAGCTGCACGCTTTACTGGTCCTGCAAACAAAGCTCCTCTTCAAACCAAGTTCATTCATGTACCTGAGGCACCACGTGGCCTTCAGAGCTCATCTGCTGTGATGGGATCCACCAGCTCTTCTACTCTGTTCATCCTAGCTGGACCCAGGCTCATTTCTGTTTCTCCCTGGTAGCACTGAGCATCCTTTCCTCTCTAACAGCTTCCTGTTACTGGGACCTCAATTTCACTTGTCATTGCCTCTGTGTGTTCTTTTCCAGCAAGTGCGTCATAGCTCTGCTTGATGCTCCTCATGATTGCTTGGCTATGAATGCTGTAAGCTCTGTTTCTGCCTCCATGTAAAAACTACATAAACAGAGCTGGAAACAGAGATCCAATATTAAAATTACCCCAGAATAGTTCCACAGGTCGATAGAGTATTTCTGGAGCATCACTTTGATCCCAGAATATTTACTCTTTGACCAAGTGGATTTTTCTGGAGTTGGTTTGTGCAGATGTAAACCTCTCTTCTATTCTGGAATAGTTATTGCAGAAGTGCTTCTTGCTCAATAGCTATTCTTTCAATCACCTCACACTACCATGAGAGAGAAGAAAGAGAAAATTCACAGCATAAGCTAACTGTGGTCAGACCATTCCTAAGAGAAGCTGGAATAATGAAGAGGGCTTGCTCCAGTTTATTTTTTCTTAGCTACCCTTCAGAGAAAACTTCCAAATCGGAAAGTGTTTGTTGGATGGCTTTCATTGCCTTGCTGCCAGGCTAGTAACTGATTCTACCACCTCATTAGCTAATCTACTCCCAAATTAAATATGGTCTGGATTCAACAGGCACATACGCAGGAAGGGGTAAAGTAGGCAAGTGTAATGGAACTGTAATTGGTTTTAATGTGATGTAATGTCAGTAAACACTCCGCATCAATTAGCGTTCCAGGGCTATCTGTCTAGTCTCCTACCTAACTGCCCATAGAGGATGTTAGCTTATGGAAGAACATATACGAAGAAAACTTTTTGATTACTCCACTGATATAAATATCAGAACCAAATGACATTGGAATGGCAAAAGGACATTGAATAAAACAAAGTGCCTCAGACGGTAGTGTGCTTTTTTTTACTTAGACCATAAGGTATATTTGCCCTCACTTACCTAAGGTTTTATAAGCACAATGCAATGGCTTGCAGTCATGTTTTCCCCCAACACAGTCTCAGTCCTCACTTGATTTTCCAGTAAAGATGGCAAGGGATAACTGTGCCAGATGCAAAAATGGGATAGGAGGGACCATATTACCTGATGGCAACTGCAACAGGGAATCCCTGGGGGTGGCCAAGCAGAAGAGCTTGGCCACAAGTGCTGCCAGATCAGGGAGGACCAGAAGGGACAAAAGCAAGCATGAAAGAATCCCAGCCAGAAATTGCCCTGAGCAGTGACCCTGCAAAGCACTGCACTGTGTGCCAGAATCTCTTTGGAAAATAAAAATAAAGGTCTTGTGCCTACACAACAGGCAGAGCCTGGCTGGCACAAAAACATCTTCTCTAGTCCATCTAGCAAATGATGTTTTTCTAGTCTGTTCCTTGTGGGGAGGAGATGATGCTTTTGCTGGGCGAGCCCATCAGCCCTTGGGCTCCTTGCTGAAAGCCTGGGAAATCACAGCAGACTGACCTGGTGTCAGTGTGTTTGCAGAAGGAGGACATCTCAAATGGCAGAGACAGCTAAATCCTGAAAATGTGTTTTCACAGCTATGGTAATGAGAGGGGATAAATTCATGGAGTGTACTCTGTCTTGAACTTTACATGACAATGTAAAGAATGGGAGGAATGAAAATAAATCAGTAATGATGTATTCAAGACAGAAATAGGTGGAGACCAAATCATTCCACTATAAGCTAACGATGTGCCTTTTGATCAAATTCACTTGCATGGTAGGCCAGCTATATTTTTTTTGCAATGACCAAAGAGAAATGCTTCAAATTATTACTAGTCCCACTGAACCACCTAGATTTTTCCACTTTCCTGGAAAGCTCATGGTCTCTTCAGCAATATATGGACACAGTAGTAAAATTTTATTGTTTGCTCATGGGGTCACAGTACACGCCAGCCCCTGTCAGCAATGGCTGATTTGCATTCAGAGTATAAGCCACCACTTTATAAAATCAGCACAAGTTCAAACTGTAACTACACTAAAGGAAAAAAAAAAAAAAAAAAGAAGATAAGCACATTCCCTAGGCAGAAATACAACCTTCCAGTGTATATTTCAGAGGAGACAAAATAATTAACTATACAGGGAGGGGTGTTCACCTGTTACTGAAACTTCCCAACTTGCTAGAACTCACATAAAGCATTTCATAACTGATGAAAATGAGGGCATGATGGTTCAATTCTGATTGTCAGGCTCTCACGTAGCTCAGTAGAAATTTAGCCAAAAGCAAAAAGTCAGAAACCCCAGATAAATGCAAAAAATCGCAGTAAATCAAGTGTAAAATGTCTTCCATGAATATTAATTCAGATTATGAATGGGTTCATTCTGAATGCACAGACGCCTTTTTTCTGTTTGTTTTCTGGAAAGAATCCAGAAAGAATCCAGAAAGAATGCCAGTTTGCTGGCAAAAATGTCAGAATTAATAACTCATTTATGTCAATTTTTGAATCTGAAAATGTCATAATTCCTGCCAGTGAGGCAATTCTAATAGTTTCTCAGACTTATTTAAGGACAGAGACACATCCCATGCCATACTGCATGTGTCCAGCTAAAAAAACCCCAACGCTGCACAAGATTTCATGTAGCGAATCTCTGCAGACAGATGCTTGCAATTAATTTCCAATAATGAATCCCTCCCATGTAGAACAGAATGTAGGAGCTGTTCAGGAACAACAACAGAAGTACAGAAGAGTGGAACCAAAAGAAAAAAAAAAAAGTGAGAATTATTTGCTCATTTAAAAAATATTACTGAATGTGGGATAAATATGACAACCTAAAAGCACTAACATAGAGCTGATAGATGACATCCCAGACTTTGCTCAAAGCCTGTGGCCAGGCTTTCTCTCATGCCCAGAGGAAAGGAGGGCAGAACACATGAAGGGGTGGCAGCAACCCTCAGCTTCAGGTTCTGCAGCAGCAGGACACATTGCCAGGCATGTCTCTGGGCACTGGTCCTTCTGGGCTGGCTGCTCTCTGCTCTCTTTGAGCTCTCTTTCACCATGTTCACGGACACCAGATTGCTGTTGCAGGGAAACAGAAGGAAAGTTTGTTTAATAAAGGTTGTGGTAAGGGACTCAACAGCTTGCAGTTAAACACTGGAAACATTACAGAAAACATGAGGACAAAAAACCAGGTAAGAGCTGAAGTACAGTACTCTGTGTTCTGCCTCCACACGACCAAAATGTTCTGTGGTCTCTTCCTTTTCTCTTTTTTTGGTTATTGCCCCTCAACATCTTTGGTTTATCTGCTATTTTTTGCCTGGTGGCGATGGTGCTGGGAAGCTGTTTTAGAGGTCAAGCACCAGCCCAGCCCTCAGAGTTGTCAGTACAGACAGTAACCAGTGGCACCAGAGGAAAGGGTAAGGTCAGGGCAAGTAAAACAATCTCTCAACTCCTAATTCATATCTACTGCCAACTCAACAGCTGCATCTTGGAGACTTCCAAAATTACAGGTGGTAACTGCATTTAGCAGGCCTGAACCGATTATTATTTTTTTCCCTATGAATTTGTCCAATCACCCTTTGAACCTCTTTAAATTTTTATCTATCGTAACAACCTGCCAGAAACAGTTCCACAACTTAAGCACACACTGTTTTCAAAAGAGAACCCACAAAATGCACATATAGGCTGTAGAGGAATGAAGCTGGGTTAATTATTGATAATATACAACTGTGGGCTGGCTTCAGGGACAGCGGGTTGGCCGATGTAGATAAGGTGCAGCTGTGGCTGGTTAAGTTAAGTGGTGGAGAGCCAGTGAAGGGAGAGCAGCCGAGGAAGAAGCAGAGAGAAGACAGAGTGTGCGTGCTGTGGATGAGGAGAGATTAGAAGAGTAACAGAAGGACTGGTGTGAAGGGTATGCTGGCATGTGATGGTAAAAGACCTTGTTGTAGCTTTATAGTTTGGAGAGTGCTGCTACAATAGGCTACATAAAAATATATTTAGATATAGGGTATATATTCCTTATATTTATATGTATATGTACATAACCAAGTTGGTCTTAGAACATTTCTGTATATGTCATACAGTGCAACTTGGTATGTTGGCTAGATTGCAGGACAGAAGACCCAGCTGTCCTGTGGTTCTCTTACTACTCTGACACTAATCTCTGTACTGGATAAACCTGCTTCTTGCTGTTCCCCATCTCACCTAGACTTTTGTCTCCTGCTTCTAAGCACACAAAAGCAGCGCTGATGACTCTCATGTTCCACTCCTCTGTAACGTCTTAGGTTTATCCCCTACGTGTATGTGACAGCTTCCCTGGCTGGAGTGACTGGGATATGTTTCCAGCTGGCCTCCAGGTCTCGGTGGCAGTTGCATGTGCTGAGCATTTTTGGAAACTAATAGCATTCTACATTTTGTACATTATGAAAAAAATATGGCCTGCATAAACGTTACATAAAACAGTCATCTCCAGAGCATTCTCCACCTGTGCCAGAGAGCAAACGGACTCTGTGGGGCATCATTAACTTTAAACAGTTCATAAAGAAATAAAGCAGGCTGAAAACATGAGTTTTATTTCTCTTCACCATGCCACTTAATTTCTTTACAGGCCACTCTTGGAGAGAAATGGAGAGACAAGCTGTGCCAAATGGTGCTTATAAACATAATGACTCTTGCAGAGTGTCCTGTCCCTGAGATGCTGCAGTTTGGGTAAAGGAACATCTGGGATTAGGTCAAACCCAGGCATTCCCCAGGGGTCCAAGGGTCATTGTGGGGGAAGCTATCTGAAGCAGGGCTTCAGGTTCCTCCAGAGCAGCTTTTTTTGAAAAGCAACTTCATTCAGGGGCTATGTTTTCTTTCAGTTCAATGGAAAAAAAAAGTCCAGATTTCCTTCTAAAATTTTTCAACATGCAAGCAGTTAGAAAGGAATGTGGAAGGTTTTAATTTAAAGAAGTCACACAGAGAAAGCCAATGATTAGAGAAAAGCCTTCAGCTCCATCCCATGACCGTTGAATATGTTTCATGGAACAGACTCTTCTGATGAGGTGAAAACTAGAAAGCAAGTAGCTTGAAGAGGCATAATGGCTGTGACAGAGTATGTGAGCAGAGGTCTTCCACCAAAGAATAGTGACCTAATTTCCCTAAGCTCTTGCTATGGTATGAACCTGGCGTGCTCAAGTCTTGCTGGATGTTTACAGGGATAAATGATGCTAAGGAAGCAGAGTTTATTTCAGCTTTTCATTCCAAGCCAAAAGGTACGCGTAAACCATTCTCTTCCCCGTTAAAATCTTTTGATGCAGAGCTGTTAACTGTGTTGAGCAATAGTCTGTCTAATTTTGTGAGTGCTGTTTTGCAAGTCTACCTGGCAGACTACAAAAACAAACTTCTCGGGAAAAGATGCTTTCTCTGGCAGGAGGCCAGTGTGTGCACTGCAAGCGCTAGGTACATGTAGAAAGAAGACTTACCCTGGCATCTCTACAACTTGCCAGGCAAAACCTCCTCAAAACTGTGGACCAAGCTTGAACATTGTTTTCTTTTGGCTCATTTTCTTTGTGCACTTCACTGTGAGTCTGTCACCTTTCTCACCCAGTGCTCATTCAGAATTTCTCATTTTTTCCTTCTTCACATAATTCAAGATAACTCTCTGGTGTAGATAGTGGTTGTCACTGGGGTAGAATGACTGCAAATGACCAACCAGACCTACAAATTGCCCAACTCTGTTACCACAACATAGCTGAAGTTCAGTGCCTTTTTTGGAAATAGGAAGCTGTGACTTCTAGGAATGTCAGCTTAGTACTTCCAATACTATATACTTGGCAATATAAAAATTCAGATTCTTATACACACAGTTGTTTCTTTTTCCATGGGTATGCATCAAGTCTCTCATCAGGTCTAAAGGCAGCTTTATCTTCTGCTGTAACCATTTCTGGTGGGAATTGGTGTGTGCTGTCTTTTTTCCTATCCCTTTTTCCATCTTTCATCTCTCTGAAAATCTGGACTGTCTAGTCCTATCAAGAGATCTGCAGGATCTGTTGATTTCACAGGCCAGTTTTGCACACCTGAGGAGAAGACCACTCAAATTCAGATATCTGACAGGAATGTAAGCCAAAGCCAAAATGGATGACATTTTTCTTGCAGTGTACAAAAATATTAGCACCAAGACTAGTGTGGCAAGAATACAGGAAATTGCAGGAATGTTATATAGGGTATAAAGTATAAGAAGCTTATTAACAGCTTGTTGTTTTGCTGCTTTCCAGGTGGAAGTCTCTCACTGAGTGAACAGTTACCTTATAGAGGTACCTTTATGTAGTGCACTAGTCATCAGGCATATAACCTCTGAGGAAAGCAGCTCTGAAAGCCTATGACCATGTTAGTATGGTGCTCCAGGTGCATTCTCTACCCTTCTAATTGTGATGACAAAACTGCTTGAATAAATCAGTGCTGAAATTTGGTTTCCACTTTTCTGCTCACATGTGCAGAGAGTAATCTCTGTGCCTACCACTCCTCCTACTGCCTTTAAAGATGCAGTGTGTTCCTCTTGTTTTCCCTGTTTCTCTCCCATCATAGTTTGAAGGCTTCAGCTATGCTCACTAACAAACTTCTTCCATCACTGATTGAGCTAGACTAACTCACATGTGCTGAAAATCAGGTGCTTTTTCCAAAACATGTTACTGTGATGGAAGACGTGCTTGTGTTATGATTTCCTCTTTGCTTTTGGCTTAACCTCTCTGTCTCACCTCTCATGTTTTATATTTCAGTGAGGCATTTGCTTGCAGAATCTCCTTTTCACAGTTTCTGGAAGGCCTTATCTGACTTCACTCAGAAAATCACTCCACGGGTGAAAATGCTGTAACAGAAAAGCAAAAGCTGCTCCAGTAGAGCTTACAGGAGTGCATGAGAATTAGTGACAGCCGGCTAGTAATTCGCATCAGAGAACTGAAACCTTGCTATCATAGCCCATTCCAAAGTGAGCTGCCTTCAAAGGCATAAGGGAAGAAAATTAAGGACACGGTATCAGAAGGTTTGCCAAATGCACAGACCTCCCCACTTCTCCCAACAGGTCACATCCTTTGGAAACTGCTGCTTGAGGTGTCCTGCTCTTGTCCCAGTTAGCCCGGCTCTCCACATCAAATACCTTACCATGCCAAATCAATGGACCACAAAGATTTAAATTCATGTTATTGGAAAGGTTATCTCTGTTCCTGACCACCACATCTCAGGTTTCAAGCACTTTTGGCACTAGTTGACAATCATCCTGGCAGCCAAAATGCCTGATTCTCCCTAGGTCAGTTCTCAGATATCTGCAAAGCAAAAGGTTGGAGAAGTTTGTGATGGAAGGGGCAGTTTGGTATCTTCAATTGCATCTGATCCATAAAAAGCACAAGTCTGTTCTGATTTCCAGATTTTGGCTTAGATCCTTAGTGATATTTTTAGGCATCTAATTAAGTCTTGAAATGTTTCAGCAGGTAAGTCAGGAAAAAAAAAAAAGCAAAAAAAAAACCCAGCTGTGACTACAATCCTCACATCATCATCATAAATTAGATCTAGAAAACAGTAAACCCACAAGTTTATCTGAGCTCCTTCCCACTTTGAAGGTGCTGGATGCCCAGGGCTTTGTACTAAGGGTCCAGCTCACCTGGACTAGTTCTTTCCTAAGGTCTCAGACTGCAGATTTCCTGTTGGTTTGCTCTAGACCTCCAGAAGAGCCCAGCCAGCAGGCAGTACTGTTCTCGGGGACACAGGGAGAGGTAAGGCCATCTGGACATAGTTCTGGGTGCTTCAACACACCTGGGGAATGGGTGCCTTAATTCAGCACATGCTTTAGCTCCAATAGCTAAAGATTCAGTCCCTGCAGGCAGTAATTTTCACAGCTTGGCTTACTGTATCTGCTACAGAAAAGGAGATATTTTTTCTTTATTTACCTGGATTGCTAAAAGTAGACTAAAATTTAAAAGCAAGTCCAGCCTTTCTTTTCAAAGATTACATGATTTGGCTTTAAGGCAAAACCAGCACCGTGTCAGGAAGTATGTGGTGAATCCAGCACCCCAACCTCTGAGCTCTAACTCATGTGCTTAATTCCATTTTTCTGAAGCTCCCTGACAGTGGCTGGCCCCCTGAATCAACAGCACAGCCTGCCAGCCACAGCCTCAGGCCTCCTTTCTTTGATGTCCGCACCTCCCACCTGGCACCGAAAGCACAGATATAAATATGTGGTTTTGTCCTGGCAGAGGCTCCCGCATGCCAGGCATTTGGCTTAGAGCTCTTGTCGTTGCAGCCGCTGATATGGATGCAGGGGAAAGAGCGTTGGGCTGGCGAGAGCTTGCCTATGCCAGAAAGCAAGCGAGGAGCTGGGATGTGAATAAAGGGGGCCTGTGGGTACTGTGATACTTTGGGTCAAGTTTATGTAGCCCCTTTCAACTGAAGAATTTAGTGAGGCTTTTTTTTTTTTTTTTTTTTGGCCTGATCAGCTTTTCACAGAGAAAAGTAGTTAAGATACCAGTTTTAGGTCTCTCAGGAGATGCTGAACGCCTTGTGGGATGAAGCCCTAAATCTGTCAACAGGCAATGCTAGATAAGGAGTGGTCCTGCAGAGCTATTCCCAAACCATCCCCATTCTCGCTCCATGGCCCCTTCCTGCGCTCGCTTGTTTCCAGGAATTACTGGCCTGCTGTTGAGAAATGCGGCTTCGCTCTGGTTCCCAGCGGGGCCATGAAAGAAGTGGGGGCATCTGCATCCACATGCACATTCATCCAGGGTGAGGAGCTTCCCCTCACACCTGCTGTGTGGCACAAAGAGCCCGGAGCCCGGTGGGGGGCACAGCCCCCTCCCTCCCACAGTTGAGGCAAACAAGCGAACAAAAGCAGGGACTTTCTCTCCCCCCTGCCTCCATATCGATGTCAGGGCCAAGGAGGAGGCAGCGAGCTCTCCTCTCCTCTCTCCCCTCTCCCCCGCTCTCCAGTCCAGCTCTAGCCATGCTATGTGGGTAGTTCTCCCTCCCCTCTGACGAGAAATATTTGCACTCAGACTTCAGATCTGATCACCTGCTGCTGCCACAACCTATGACTTCAGCCCACATGCCTTTCACTTTTTTTGGCCCCTGTCATCAAATCTGTTAAGACCCCTTACTTTTCAAGTTTCTAAATACCTTTGAAGTGCTAGCCTTCGGTGTTGCAGCCTGCTGTCCTAATGGGAGGGCAAACTACCAGGCGAAACTCAGGTCAGCCTAATACACTTCATTTCCCTAAGCTACCTCCGCAGCTAGCAAGGAAAGAGGCCCTTCATGACATCTCTCAGATTTGCTAAATTAGCCCTCTACTCTGCATCACCTTCTGAATAGACTTGACACTCTGACATGCTCCATTGACTACAGAGGGAGGCTAAGGGCGACCTCTGAGACTAACCTTCCACCTCACACACAGGGATGGTGGGTACTTAGCATTGACTAACTGCATAAAAGTTTTTGAATCAAAGGTGTTAACTGAGAGTGTATTGCTAAACTAAAGTACAAAGAACCATAATGGCTGTTAAATAGTTATTGTGGTTGCTACTAATAATAGCAAATACAGTGTATGTCTGGGTTTAAGATGAGCAGTGTTTTTCTCTCCCTTGATGAAATCCATCTACTCCAGGGACCCGTAACATAAATGTGGCAAAGTAGGAAAGTGGCTGCCTTTTCCATTGTTTTTTCTTCCTCTAAGAGCTTGTCGTTCTGCTCTTATTGTACCACTTTATTGTGACCCTTACATTAAGGTTGCGGAGCACTTACTCTTTTGGGTACATGCTGCACTGAAAGAAAATTCATTGGTCTTTTCCTTCCCAAGCTGGTAGATAGAACAGTGGCTTATTTAGGGAGCTTTCCTGATAAGACTGCAAGTAGCAGTGATGATACACAGGCCCAGCTCAAATTCAACTACTTACAAAACAGTCTTTATCACAGGGAGCATATGTTTTGTCTTTGCGACACTCAGTTGTGCAGGCAGCTTGACAGACCCCTGTCATCAAAGGAGGACAATAGCAAAGAGAACAGATGTACTTCACTCCTACCTAAGGATAAATGCAGACCTGGTCCTGCCACTCCTTGGATTTTTGCACTGGGAATTGTCCTGTTGAATCAGTAGGGCTATCTGCAGCACATAAAGCACAGCACTCATTCAGATTGCTACAGGACTGAGATATTACATATTTTAGGATCTTTAGACATTATATCATGAGTCTCAAGACATTTTTGCAGGCTGAAAGTGGGCCACTTCACATTCAGAATATATGCAAAATCAGAATCTTTTCTACTATATCTTGGCAGAAGACAAGAGGAGAAATCTCTGGGTTTCCTTGTACCTAGTTGTATCAACTGACCACGTAATCTTATTTTTGGGGTGAGACTCTTCAGCACTTCAGTCTAGGAGCCTTTTTGTGTCTTCCTCTGACACGTGTACCTGTTCTTTTTGTTGTGTTGATCTTTACATCAGGGATTCTGTTTCCACCTTCCAAAATCACCTCTCCTCAACATTTCTTCCCCAAACTCCCAGCCCCACAGAATTTTGGAGACTATTTACAACAGTGACTCCATGCAATTGCAGACATCACAGACATGTCCCTTCCCAGGTAATCACTTGCTCACCAAGTTCTGGGTCAGCAGAATGAGGCCTAAGCCCAAGCAGTGAGTGGAAGAAAGAAAGAAAGAAAGCAAGGAAGAAAGAAAAAGAAAGGAAGGGAAAAAGGTCAATATGGATAATACTGCCCTGAGGTATGTGTCTTTGGCCACCACCTACACCATAAATGCTTTGAGAAGAATGTGGAAGTCAGTCCATTCTTGCAGCTGGATATCCCCTTTGCAGCCACTTCATCGCACTGAGGTAAACTGTGCACCCTGGAGTGACACCAACTGCACTTGACCAAGGTTGACTATCTAAATCCCATGAGCATCTGTAGTGCTACGTAACGAATAATAGACATACAAGAATTAATGTAATAAAAAAGCTAGTTTTTCAGATTTTAACAAAAACTACTTGGGCACAGAACTCTTCTTGTGAACAGCAGGTTTTTGAAATTTTGTATCAGAGTAAAAACCAAAACAAAATAACAGCCTGTATTTCAAAATGCTATATAGTATGCAAGTTAATTATCATTGTTATGGAAAGCTCTTTTCCTTTCTTCCATCCCTAGCATACTACATTTTTCTTTTGCTCTGCCTCCAGAACCTTCAGTAACAAACAGTTAGCAACTGCTAAATAGCTATCAATTAATTGAAAACTTTTTTTTTTTGAAGGATTCTTTCTTTTGTTCTGATCTTGAGAGGCTTTATCTATTGAATAGAATAAAAAGTAGTTACTGACCTTTTCAGATCCAAGCTCTCATCTTTTGCTCCTGGGGTAGAAATGGAGGGAAGCAGCAATTTAAATTTAAATTTAAATTGAGTTACAGTGTAACTATAACAGCAGACTGAATGAATACAAATAAAAAATGTTCTTTGCCAATGGAGACAACAATTTCAATGATGATTGTGTAGCAATGGAACCTTCTAGAACTCTCAGTACCTGGAAGGGATAGAGGTATTTTTCTGTAAAAGACACTCTTGGTGTCTGTGTGTGTGTGTACACACACATTTGTGTGTGTCCGCATGTGTAATTATATTTAATGCCAAACCTCATTTGACCGCATATCAAGTATAATGGCCTTTCTTAAGAAATGCTGTCAGTAAACAGTGAAAATTTTATAACAGACTTGCGTTTTACTATAAGATTACAGCTTTTTTCTTCCATTTGGGTTTCTCTAGAGATGATTAGAACAGGCTAAACAAGATAAACCAGACAAGGATCTCTGTGTACTTGAATTCCCACATCATCATAAAAGATGACAATGGACAAAGAGTTGTGTTATTACTTTGTGGGAATGCTTCATCTTGCACATGAAAAGATGATTGTGCAAATTCTCTGTTCTCAGTGAAAATCAGGTGTTGCTCTGTAATCTAAAAGGCAAGGGATGAAGTCAGTGTGTCACTATGTGTGTGCATGTGTAACTATCATGCATTTGAGTATTAATTACAATTCTACCCTGTGCAAGTCCAGAGGGCTGATGAAGCACAAATAGGTTTTTAACTTCAGCTGTAGTAGTGCATAGGTTGAGCTCTGGGGCCTTACAGTTGTCAAAGTGTCCTTTGCACTGCTAGTGGTTACCGTTGCACAGACATACTGTCCCACTGACCACTAGCTGTCCTCCTTGCATCCACAGACCCACTTAATGAACCACCACTCCCAGAAGTTTGGAGCACAGATTGGTAGCAGAACTTGGGTCTCTGCACAAAGTCCTCTCCATTCACATACTTCATATATAAAAAAACCAGGCTACATAAAGACAAAGACGACCTTCTAAGACCCTATTCCATGAAGGCAACCCACCAGAAAAAAGCTAATCTAAAAGCTCTTTGCCAGGCCTGTTTATAACTTATTATTTGGGGACAGAGGTGGGAAGGGCAAGAGAAATCAGGGGACTGTGTGCTCTGCCTGGTGGAGCTAAGCATGACTTGAGACAACCCTCAAGCAGCTCAGGCTTACTGACAAGATCAGGTATCTCCCATGGAAGAATGAGAGCATCTTAAAACTCTGTCATTACTCAGTAACCTCAAAATGTAACCGCTAAGTACCATATTAAAAAGGAATTAAATTTTTTATTTTGTAATTAAACAATAGTGAGTATTTGGTCTTCTTTCCAAGGATAGGATTTAGGTAGCTGAGTCCCTTAGGGGTTTGAAGAATGCACTGTCAGTTTTCATAACTTGTAATACTTCACTTTCTTCCAAACAATTTCAGAAGCCTGTATAAATCTCCTAGTCTTGTAAACAGTATGCCCTCTTTTGGCAGTGAGTGATGGAATGGCTTGTATGGAGTAATTAATTATTTTAACATTTTAACTAATAGTTGGACACAGACAACAAACCCAGGAAAAGTATTTGGAAAAGAAAGTAGATTTAGGAAAAAAGGATAATGAAAGAACAAAAAGGGAGAAGAAATTAACATACAATGAGCATTGCCTGAGTTTCTGCATAATTCTAATTAGTCCATTAATGCAATGTAACTTCTTTGCTCTACTCATGAGGCTTAATCATCTCTCACTGAACACATACACTCATTAAAGTCACTGCTAAAGTAAAATAGCTGAGCATGACAGGGCTGAGAATAAGGTTTTCCCACTGCTTAGCTGATAGATTAATTAAAAAAAAAATAAAATAAAATTCATCTGTAACCCATCATTGTGCAGTATTATACAGGTCAAAATGACTGTATACTGAAATAAGTTGCTTTACAGAACCGGTGTCACGAATTTGGGGCAGACAGACTTCAGTATACACAAACCAAATACCTGTTTTCTGCTAGAATAATTTTCTGGCAGATTTCTTTCTACAGACTAAAACTTTTCCTCAATTTACAAAGATAAGTGTTTCTGCGACAAGCAGCACCTATTGCTGGTGGGAAAATAGCACAATAAAAAAAGATCACTAAGAATACTTGGAATTCATTTAAGAAACTTCAGAAGTCCCCTACATTTCCCACAACCAAATGAGAACACAACACTTCTGTGTATTAGTTTATTTAATTCTTCATCGCCACTAAGAGCAAGTAAATTATGTTGATACAATTGGTAAACATATACATTCGCTAGAGCCTCCCACAATCCCACAGAGCTAAGGGAAACATTAAGGGATGTTACAGGGTTAATGCTTTCATTCTACAATATGGATATATGGCTTTCATACAAGTTTTAAAAAATTGAAAAGGTAAACACACTGCTAGCTTACAAAATCAATATACAAACTGAAAAAGAAAAGGAAAAAGAACAAGAAAAAGAGAGTAACCCATGAGAAGATATCATATAGCACTGGTTTAATAGATATATACAGAATTAGAAATCCATCTAACATGAAATTCAGGCTTTAATTTGTTATTTTGACTTTCATTTCTTCTTTCTGTTTAACACTCAAACTACAAGTATTAAGATTATTTCTGCTTTACTTTGTTTTTTCCATCTTTTTTTTTCCCATTTTCCTCACATTTTTATTGGCTGAGAAAAAGCCTTTTTATGCCTGGGTTTCTATGTTCACACCTAACTGAAGCAGTTTGTCCACTTTGAAGCTTTGAACAAAGCTCTCCCATGTACTTGGTGTGACAGAAGAGAACATCCCTGTGATACTAAGTCCTATTGGCCATTTCATTGTCTTGTGTTTTGCATTTTCCTTGGACACAGCTATCCTTAACCTGATATGCTGGTGCATGGGAAGAAACCTAGCTCTTCAGCCCATATACTACTTTTGTATCCTTGTGTAAATAACAACGCAGGACAAAAAGCTCTTTCACTTCTACTTTAGCTTGAAAACATGGCGGCACTAGTTGACATATTTTGAGTTATGGATGCACTTCTTTATTGAGTTTTCCTTCCCTATATATGGATATACGTATATATGTATATGCAGTATGTATGCATGCATATTTAGAGAGCTGCTGTGTCTGATGCTAACATCCTTACTGTGTGGTTTCTAGCTCCAAGTTGCAGCAGTACTAGCCTGCCTCTGCTTCAGGTCCCCTCAGCAACCACAACACGCTCCAGATGATTAGAGCCGTTTCCTTCAGCTGTAAAAATCTAGATGAACCACATAACTATAATACAGGAAGGGTAATGAATAGCCTAGTGAGAAAAGTTAAATAACGTCTTGTTGCCAGGTAGATAAGGGTGAGGAAATTCAAACAGTGTAATTAATTGAATGAAGTCGGCTATGGTTAAGACAGCCCTGCAAAAGGCTATCCATTTTCTTAGCTTTACATCACAGAATTCAGGGCTAAAGCTTTTAGTACAGTCCTTAACTTTGAATGACCTTCTGAAACGGGAATACTTGGGAGCCTCTCTTTTATCTCATCAGTAAATTCATACATTGGACACAGGCTTGCCATTTTGTTGAGGGTTTTGTTTGTTTTCATACACAACTCACTCAAAGACAAGCGATTTAAAGGCTAGTAGATACCTACAGAGTTTTGAGCCATCTGGTACCCCAAGACACTCCACATTTAAAGGGCAAACTGCAGAAAGGGCAAATGGATTGCACAGCCCCACCAATGAGATAATGATAGCTGAATATAGTTGAATTCACATGTTTTCCTTGAGATATCTCATTTCTGCTCAAGTCAGAGTGATGAGGCCATGAGACAGACTGCCATTTTTGAAAAGTAGCAGAAAGTGAACATTACAAAAATTAGACTTCAGCATCATTCAGTTTTGGTCCAAAAGCACACAAAGTTTTCTGCTGCTATGAACAAGACTGCCTAGATCTTCTCCAAATGCAAACACCCACGGGGTGGAAGAGGCTCTCTTCACGCTCTACTTTTCTCAGTCAAGCATTCTACTATCCTTGAAGCTGTATGGGCTATGTCTCTTCCCTTTAATTTGATGGTAAAAAAGGACGCAATGGGAAAGGCTGCAGCTTCTTGCCACTGTTAAGCTAGCTAAGGTGGTTTTTTCTGTTTGAGGACAGACACTCTTTCATCGTCTCTAGTTTTGATCAAACTTGACGCATTTCTGTCCCCTATGAATTCTTGCCCAGGCTGAGCTATGACAAAGATTTTACCAGCAAGCCACCCTCCCAATGAATCCAGGGAATCTCTTTGCTCATTCTCCTATTTCCCTGTCCATTGTCATCTTCTGATTAACAAGTTGCTACTGTGTCTTCTAATCTTAGAAGAACACAGTGAGAGGTACCTGATGGGAGGGGCTTGCTGGGACTGTTCAACAATCCAGTAAGAAATGGAAAATACAGGCTCAGCCACAGGGAAGGATCAACAATATCCACTGAAGCCTGACTGAGAGAGGTAGCATGCCTTAGCAGAATTGACAGAAAGCCTACAAATATTATCAAAATTAGGGATGAGCGGGGGAAGGCAGACAATAGGTATAATCTGTCTCCACAAAGGACAGAACACAGTCAGAAGTTCACAGAAGATGCTGTCTTAGGGAGTTTTAAAAGATTGAATATGAGATATCGACCCCCACTGACATACTGCTTCCCATTCCTGTAAGAATTTGGGAGCTGTGAAAGACTGCTGTGTCATGTCAAAATGGTGCACCTCACCAGTATTTTGCTTTAGAAAAGTGGCAGGTTTACACTGTTAATGTTGTTGCAGTTCCTAGACTGAGGGAAAGTCAGGTTGGCTTTTGTCCCACCCTCATCAGTGACATTAGACTAAGGAAACTCAGATAAAGTTCATCATGTGTTAAGGGTTTTCATCAATGGGAATGCTACACAATATTTATCTTCAGATGCTCTCTGCCAGCAACATGGTTAGTTTCAGGCATTTTATAGGCCTGTTTCCATAAGCAGTTCCTCTTAGTTCATCCTAATGCTCCATTATTTTACCTGAAATGTCCATTGCCACATGCCAAGTGGCAAAGGACATACACCAAAGTTAAAGAAATATGTTTTCTCCTATCAACATCATCATAACTTGCACCCCTAAACCAGGAAAGACAGACATGCCATTGTCTCCCTTTGACACTGCCTCCAGTTGGACACATTCTTTTGAGGTTGGAGTAGGACTTTGCCTCTCTGCAACATTCCACATTTGATTAGTTTCCATTAAGGCACAAATCAAGCAAAGCATAAAAACAAATGTGCCAGCCAGTAATCCTGCCTCCCCTACACAAGAAGCATGCAAAAGAAGTTTGTATAAAATGCTCCTGGCTTCATACCTGTCTCTTCTTGACAAAGTCTCCAACACTGTCTGTTGATATGTTTCATAATTACTATTCTTTCATTGCTTCTAATTTTCCTTGTTTGAAAAAAACAGTACAGTCCAGAATGTCATTATGGAATTAGAAGATGAGAATCATTAACTCACAGCTTAGTATCTACCTGCATGTACAACAAATGTTTTCCCTTCCTGGAGCCTTGCCCTATGGTTTTGCTGCACTTAATAGCCCGTTAAATATGCCAGGCTAACAGGCAATGACTCTCTTTCAATATGGGCACTTCTGTCAGGAGACATGTCGAAGTCAGAAAATGCCCCACTCCTCAAATATTGTTTTGAATCAAGATATAGACAGGCCTAACTGCTCAGAAGCAGGGCTCAGCCTACTTAGAGGAAGGGAAGGGAGCTATAATCAAAATTCCCCTAAGTTCAAACTTACTAGAATCCAGAGTCTGGATGCAGATTCATCCTAGCTGGTGTTCAGCAACTCACCCCTCTCTTTTCTAAGAGATTTCAGTGCTCAGAAAAAGGCTGACATTTGGGGGATTTCTGTCATCTCCCCATAGCATATCACAGTTATAACAAATGAAGATGGAAACCACTTCTTGAGAGGGACATGCGTGAAACAAGCTTTAGTCGGTTAAACTAGCTAAGCAATGCACCTATGCTAAGTCATTTTCCATTGTAACAGGATAGCACCAAGAGGGTAAAACACGTATTTCATCTGAAGTAGCCACCCCCACAGCCCTGTCAGACAAACTTGCCCTCCCAAAGGAGAGAGGGTAGAAGATCAGAAAGCAAATCAGGGGAAATTTCAGGACAACTCAAGTGGAAACTGACCAAGACAGGGTGGGAAGAGGTTTTGTTTAGATACTTGCCTCTTGCTTTCTTGATAATGTCACTAGTGAAGCAACTGCTCCTGTCAGGTAGCAGGTACCTCCCTTCAGAGTTGACCTGACTGACCTATTCTATTCAATCTTCATCGGTGTTCTACCACGAATTGCTTTTGTCATCTCCTTCATAGGCAGAGTTTCCACAGAATGTTTTCTGCTGATTTCTTGGAAATTTTCTTCACTGTTTATAAACTATGACAGATACAAATCCAGTTATGGTCAACAATAAGATTCCAGTATAAATCCAAACATATGTGGCTGAGTACCACAGAGGAAGTGCTCTTCTCCTGTTTCACACCCTTTGCTACCAGGACTGCGGTGCTTTCTTCTGGTCCTAATGTGTTTGGGGGTTTTGTTTGTTTGTTTCTTTGTTTTCTGTAAACTCTCTCCATGGAGGCCCTACACCACTGTAGGAACTTGACTGGCCTCCTTCAAGAACTGTTAGGAATGCTCCTTTAACAAGCCAGATGGGCAGTTAATCATAAAGACCATCAGGTGTCAGAGGAAACACAGAGGAATTTATTTTCTTCTTACTCACAGAGGTGGAAATCAGAAGTCACATCTAAGGTTTGCTAAAGGGTAGTCAAATTGTTGGTCTCAGCATCATTCCCAACTCCTGCCAGCTCCCTATGAAACATGGACTAGATTAACCAGTGTAATATAATGGTGCAACAGTGTTTGCACTCAAAGCTGAACCACTTTAAGCGAACTGATGCAGCATTTAGACAGACAAACCTTTGGTGAGTGAAAAAGCTTCTTTCTCCCTTTGCTTTCAATCAGGCCTACTAATCCATTAGTTTAAGTCTGAGGCACAAGCACAGGTAGACCCGATTAAACCATAAACAAACCAAATAGCACCCAGAGCCACCCAAATATGAGCCTTTGTGATTTTGGATTTGGTCATTGCACAGCCACCACATGTTGGGGACATTTTTAACTGTAACACTGGCTCGGGTATGTCTAACTGCATAGTCAATATAACAAGGACATCAACACAGACTGCAAAACACACCCAAGAAGACTGGGAAATACTTGTGTGACTAGTCAACCTTGAGCTATGTGCAGCCTTGGCTAGCTGGCTTCAAAAGTGTTTGGGAACGTCTACAGAAGGACTTGCCTCCCTGTGAGTTCAGATCAGCCATACCCTCCATGTGAGAAAAAAAGAGGGCATGCTTTACAATTGTTTTTTCTACAATAAATTTTTTGCATAGAAAACAGGAGTGATGTTAGTCTGGAAAAAGATTCTCTGGTCATCTGTAAGCTAATACCAGGAGAATAATGTGATTTACTCACATGAACACACCCTGCTGCAGCTTCGCTGAAGTTGGTGGGTACCCGCGGGAGTACAAGGGGGATGATTCCTCTTTATCAGCAGGCAAGCCTGCAGCCTAAACATATGGCAAAGCTTACTTCTTACCGTTGAATTTCAAGATTTAGAATTTAAAGCAATGATTTTGAAATTAATTTGGGCACTGAAATCCCTTATGTTTCCTCTAAAATGTCTGATCTGCTGGTTGTTTAGCTTGTTAAACAACCCTTTACCCAGGGACACACCAGTCCTTTGTCAGACCTTTTTTCTATTTTTTTTACTTCTCTCAGGACTTATTATCATTTAAAATACGTAAAATTGAACAAACTGAAAACCAGCTGGTTATAATGTCTCTTTTTTTTTTTTCCCTGCAGACCATTTAAATAAAAAAAAAACAACACAGAACTACTTTTATGTTTACTGAGCTCTTCCAGGGTGTTTTTGCTTGTATAAAAATCTCTTCTGCTTTACTAAAAGAGAAAAAAAAATTAATTTCATTCCTATTGGTTTCAAGTCCCACAAATTTTTCAATCAAAAATACGAACTATCTCTGGCAGTTTCCAAACAGATTTCTTCTGTTACTTCCCACCAGACATTATTTTTCAACCAGCTATAATTAAAATCAACAGGAAGATTCCCATGATACAAAAGGGTGTCGAGTCATTCAGAATTGCAACAATTCCAGCCAGACAGGTGATATTCTCCTTTCTGGCAAAAGAAACATATAAAAGAAAGCATTTTTCAGCTTTTATAGGTAAAACAGAGGACACTACCATCCACCGCTGTTGATATGCTAAAAAATGGAAAGTTTTGCTATCATTCCACTTGGAAAAATCATTGCTAGAAAATCTTGATTACGTCCAAGTGTTGAAAGATTTCAGAGTTTTAATTGCCAACATCTAAAAAATGGCCAAGGATAGGAGTGCTACTGTTTTTACCCAGAGACGGTGGTATTTTGGAAAGAACATTCACCACACATCCAAAAGAATTTTATGCCTGTAAATACTCAACAAAATGCCCCCATCCTTTCCTTAAACAAATCATTTCATACAGTTATTCAGATGTAATAAGAACTTAAGAAACAAGTCTGTTGTTTTCACATAGAAGGTCCCAATCTTAAATATAATTGCATCCAGCCAGATTCCTGTATTCACACAGGGCACCACTGGCTTCAGCAGAGCTCCACACCGGTTCAGGTTCTGCTTGCATGGAGTAATTACCAGATTGAGACCTACAGCAAGACTTGAGAAAAAAAATATTTAAAAAACCTCTACATTGTTCAATATACAATAGATGTAATTTTCTAAATGAGTGTTGAGTCCTTTATTACAGGTCTCTAAAAACTGTTGTTAGGGTTATACACTAAAAATACTAAAGTCATAAAAAAAAGGATTTTTTTTCTGTGTTTGCTTGTTTCTTTCTATGGTACCATTAAGCTATAAATAATTTTAGGATAAAATGCCTAGGTATAAATGAAACTGTTAACTGATCATGTTTGCTGATGTCCCTTTCTCATATTGCCCAAGTTGGCTCCATTAATCCAGCATCTTCTCTTGTTTCTTGCCTTCCTTTTTCTTCTTCTTGGATTCTGTCAAGATAACAATAACCATAAAAAATCAGTGTCTAGCAGTCACTGTGATAAAATTCATTTAATACCCCTGAAAGTTCCCCTTGTTTTCCCTGTGCATGTAAGAACTATTTTTGTTTCCTCGTTCTGAACGAGGGAAGGGAAAACAGAAAGAAAACAAAAAAAAAGGAACAGCCAAAGTGTTAGAGAAGATGTAAAGGGGGGTCCAGTTCAGAACCCTTCCTATCTGAGTGGCTGACCCTCTTTGACATGCAAAGCAATGTCTCAGGAACTTGCTCCAAAAATAAGAAAACAGCAGGCAGCTCCTGGAGAAACCGGGTCATGGCTCAGCGGAGAGCTGGAAGAAAGCTTTGCACACACTACCCACACACATACCCTTCCCTTGCTTCCTTTCTACTTCATTGTTAGTCTTTGGCTTTCTCTGAATATGAGAGCAACTCCAGAGCATGGTGAGAAAGCTCACTTGTTTCTTCAGCTTCCCCATTGCCAAATCTTCCCCCTTTGTCTGGGACAAACACCTACGTACACTTGAGAAGCAATTGAAGCTTGGCCTGAAGTCATTAGAGCATGGTCTGTCCAGCCAGCTGGTACTGATAGGACAGGGAAAGGACCAGGGATCATCTGCTTCTCTGATAAATTTGGGGTAAATATGGGAATGATGCGAAGGTACAAGTGCAAGTCTATACACTATACTACCAGCTGTGGTAACTTTCACTGTGCTGTAGGGTAGTCTGGCATTCCTACAGCTAAAGGACACTCACAGAGGGACCTAAAAAATAAGTATGAACTAAAAGGATTGGGCACACTTGTATCACATGTCACCTTGCAACGGGGAAAATAACAGGTCTCACTGGGAATGTGAATAAATCCTCATGGATACCACCACAGAACACAGCACAGAACACTGGAGGACCACTACAGAGACAGAAACTGAGTTTCCGTGAAACACCTCTCCTGTAACAAAAGAGCAAGGCAGTAGACCCATGTTTGCATAACCGAGATTTCACTTTCCTCCTTTGAATCCTGCCTTTGTTTCTTCCTTCTCAAAAAAGACAATCATCCCCTGCCCCCTCTCCCCACCCCCCCACCCCCAAAAAAAAACCAAAATCCAAACAAAAAAAATCCAAAACCCAAACAAACCACCAAAAATCATCTCAGGTTAAATAACAGGTATCACCATGTATACGAAGAAAAGCACTTGGCCCTTAAGGTGGTATTCTTCTTTGTGAATATGATTCTTTTCTGTCTGAAAAGTTTGCATAATATAGACAGTCAAGCAACCATCAGCTTTGGTGAAACAAATTACTTGGATTAAAGTCAAGGGAACTACACTGACATCTTTCAGCTATGGTTAGAGCCAGAGTACCTTGAGCAGACTTAAGTTATCACATTTCCCTGATGGTTGTTTTTCCTGTTTATTAGTGTTTCAAATCACACTTTCTTCTTCATCTTTTTCCACAAGACAAAAATTGTTTCCAATTATCCTTTAGTCAAAGCAAAATAAAATACCTATTTCATGTTTAGCAACATAATCTGCTCTAAATTCTCTTTCCCTTACTTTGCTTATCATTTAAAGGGATTATAATTTAAAACAAGAAGTAATTTGGTTTTGTTTGAAGATGTGAAAATGAACTTTTTTTTTTTTTTTCCCACCTGCCTTTGTCTGTGTGTCTGTGTTTGCGTGTGCGTGTGTATGTATGCCTGCAGTCTGGAGCCATTCACAGAATCTGGCACTATTGTACAACCTGTCATCCCAACATGTCATTTTTCATTAAGTTAATATCTAATTTGCTTTCAGCTAAACCTTTAGTTCACCCTAAAAATTTCCTGTCTCCTATCCTCTTTTATCCATGCCCTCCATTTCCTTTAATTTTCCCTCTGTATCTCTGACCCTTCTGGATTCCATATTGACTATGTTCCCTCTCACTCTCTCTTCCCCCACTCCACTGCTTTCTCTGACAGAAACAGCAGCATTTTAACAATTAGACCAGCACTGAAATCTGTAAAATCTATTTAGACCCAGCACAAGCAGAAAGGCATTCTGCAAACTACAGCTAAATTTACTAAAAGCAAACGAGACATATGAATGTGGGCAGACCACTAACAAGACTGTACTGAAGAGTATGTGCAGTTCACGGTAGGGGTGAAGTCACCACCAGGAGAAGGTTTTGGTCTGGACTCGTGTGATCACATCAGGTCCCCATCCTCACTTGACTTGAGGTACCAGACAACCCACCATTTATCCATTTGCACTTAGCCCTGTGGGTCTGTATTTGTTCCTGTTAGCAAAAGTTCAATTCCCCCCCTGTTGTCTACTCCGTGATAATCCGCATTTCACCCAAACTACCAAAGCCATCTACCTACAAAGACAAGTCATTTTGCTTTGTGCCTCAGCAGAGTAAAACCCTCATGTGTGGGACATAACTCCTCTCACATTAAAGGTACTCACACCACCACAGCTTCATCTTTCAGACAGGTAAGCTGTATTGATGCAAAGCACATTCACTCTATGAAATGACACACACACACAGAGTTGTGGTCATATAAAAAAAAAAGAAAAAAGACGACTGCTAAAATATTTCCAAGTCCTTAGGCTCCTTTAAAAGTCCTACCACAGATGCCAATATCCAGGTACTTACCCATGAAAATGTTGCTGCTCATGCTCTCATGCACAAGTCTGTTCACAGCTACCCTTCACCTGCTTTTACTATGGTCAGGCTATAGACTACAGTATGTCCATGACTAACGAAGTATGAAGTTGCTTTTAGAAGTACTTTGTTTGTGTTTCCTCATTGCTCAGACCTACTCTTTATGTCATTCAGGCTTTTATTGCCCTCATCTCTGTTCACCCTACAGTACTGTTTCAACTTTTACGACATGCTACCAGGTCAGCTCACACATCCACACTGGGATCCACGTCACCCTGATCACTTGGTCTGCCAATGCTTCCCTTCCCAGAGCAATCAGGCTTGACTAAAAGGGTCACCATGCCACCAGTGTCAGCACTGACACCATGCTCAAAAGTCCTGACCAGCTGGGAGTACAGTGCCAGTGACCTGAAAGCTCAGCAGTCTCCTACCCCAGCACCAGCTAGAGCCATCTACCAGTTAAGTGAGAGAAAGATCCCTACATACATTTGTTTCAAATAATCCCATTCAGATTCCTATTCCATACATGAAAATTATTGATATTTATTTAATCTTAGCACAGACTGAATGCAAGACCTTTGGTTCAGCCATCTCATATCAGGCCTCTTCGTGTGGTCCCAGCCTGCCACCAAAAATTACAGTAACCCATCAAGCAGTGCCCACTGAAACAGCCTTGATGCTGGGGAAGCCACTATGCTGCTCTCCAGATCTTACTGGCGATGCATAGTGGGCCACCAACTGGAACATCTTAACATAAAACTTTATGAAAAGTATGTAAATATGATGGATATTTAAAATTAAACTCATGAATTTAAATACATTAAATGCCTTGTCAAAGGTATTTCTCCTACAGATACCAATGCCAGGGTCAACACCGAGTGCGTGCTGTCTCTCAACGCTCGGGCGAGCAGGCTGTGCAGTCGAGGGAATGGACGAGGTACCTGTTTGCCTACTGCTCCGAGTGCCCCAACTAAACTGCCCTTCCACCTCCAGTGTGGCTCAGCACACAGCTACGGTAAGGAAAGCAGCAGAAGGAACTATGTCTTCTCTCTGGCTTTCTTCACATCAAGGAAATACTTATCTTTACGATCCCCGTGCATCCTTGCAGCAAAACAAAAGTACCAGAAGAGTGAGCTACATATGCTCCAGAATATTAATGAGGATGACAAAAGTGTCTTCAACATTTTTGTCTGGTTTTCAGCATACACTTTCCTCCTTTCCTCTTATCCCCCAGTGAGAGACTGCCTGGAAGTGCTCTTGCTCCGATGGAGGCTGGGATCCTGGACGAGGGGGCACAGGCAAAGAGCCAATTCAGAATACCTGGCAGCCCCTGCAGGGCACAGCAACCAAGCCCTGCACAGTCATTCCGCTACCTGCTGGAACCTAGAGCACTTCCAGCAAAATAAAAAACACCCATGTAGCATTGTACAAACAGCCCTGCAAGAACGAACTGTGTCGATGCACACACACTGGATTATCTAGTCATTCATCACCTGAATAACCTTATGAATAGCTGTCAGCCTAAGAATTATTTGCAGGATTAAAAGCTGTGTGGTCATGGATTAGCACTGGACTCCCTTCTATGGGTCTGTGATGACTGGTAACAAAAATCCCACTGAGGATCTTACCAAGTAAGCAAATTAGTTTGATAAACAGAACTTTCTCTATGCAATTTGGGAATGTCAGCAGCCCTCTTTAAAAAGTCATTCTTATTCTGGAGCCTTATTCTTACTATGCAAGCGGCAAAGGAAAGTAATTATGTTGACCAGGAGCCAAACACCATTCAAAGCCACTCTTAACGTACAAGGCACAAAAGGGAGGTAAGAATATTTTAACGGAAGCCAAGATTTGTAAGCAAAGATTTGTAGGTATTTATTTCCATTTCTTGAAAAGAAGGTAACAATTCACGCATAGCACTGCTGAACTCGTGTATATAAAAGTCAAGCAGTATCCCTGAAAGTAATATAAACCGTTCAAAATAGCAAAAGTTGTGCTGATGGAAGTTTAGAGTGAAGAATCTTGACACTAGGAGTACAGGAAAGTTCTCCCAGGAACTAGCACTCAGTTCCACTGAGTAAAGAGGGAGGCAGGTTTTCTAAAGGGCTCTCTACCTCTCATTGGGACAAATTTTCCAAAGCACCTGGCTGCTTATGGTGGTGCAGGGCAATAGTGCCATTGGGTGCAAGGAAATTCTGAATTTTCAGGGTAAAATGTCAAGCCATGTGGAAGGGAGCAGTCTTGATGAAGTCTTTGATGAAGCCAAGGATTATATCCCTTGGTGGAAAAAATCTCACTCTACAGAGGTTCACCCTGCTCTCTAGGATCAAAAACTGCACTATCCTGTGATTTCCATGATTGTAGAAACAAATCCCTTGATTTCTTAAATAACCTTTAAATGTGTTTTTTCTTCTGCTGCTTCTAGAGAAAGAGAACATTTCATAGCCATTTAATTCCTTTTCTTCCCATGTTCCTGCACTATATACAGCATTTATGTATTGCAAATGGTTTAAGAAGGAAAAACTACATTACCACAGAAATGTTGTTCCAAAACAAATTCTTCTGAAAAGCCTCTTTGAGCAATACAGTTCTACTGGATGGGAAAAAAAGCACCACTCCAATAGCTAAACAGACATAGAAGGCAAGTCTACAATGAATCGGTGACCTTGATGTGACTTTTTCTTTATTAATACATTACAATTTATTATATCCTTTACACTTCAGCTCTGTGAGATTGAGTTGCTTTCTCTAGTTGTCTCTAAGCATTTCTCAATTTCTCCACTCTTCCAGTCACTCCTCTCCAGCAGATTCTGTTCTGCTTCTCACTTTGCTAAATTTCCATTTTGGCTAGACTTGGATTTGTTTCCTATTGAACACAAGATGGACCCAATTCAAACCTCAAGGCTGAAGCTGCACCGTATAAGCCAGGAAGGCATGTTGCAGCGCGTGTTGTGAATGGAGAACAGCTAGACTTATGCCTGTAACAAACACTAACATATCTGACAAAAAAATGGACCAAAAAGCCACTCATGGAAAAAGCTTCACTCATTTTCTTTCTCACTGGAATTGCAAAAAGAAGTAAATGCAGGGGAAAATTAATCCAACTTATTCTAAAGCCACCTGCAAAGCCCTGAAACAACCTCAGACAGTCAGAAGCCATTGCTTGAACCTGACATAAAGATGTAAGATATTAAAAATGTTCCCTTTAACATCCTTACTTAAACTAGTCAGGAATAAGAGAAAGGGTTGTGTTTTTTTAAGAGATAATTTGCTCAAACCAAGGATTTTCATCAGAAAGGTTTGGTTTTGGTGATTTTCTTCATTCAAATATTTGGGAGAGGTTTCAAAATTGCCTAGGCACAGACACACAAAAGACCACAAAGACACACACATTTTCTGATTTTGCTAAATGGCCTATTTGCACAAAGATCACGAAAATTTCATCTCATTTTCTTTACATCTGGTTTACAAGTATCTAAGATTTTAGAGTCTTAAGAGTAAGTATTCAAAAGACTGCAATGGATAAACTTTTCAAGGGAAGCCTGTTTTGCAACTGGAGACTGCAGGAGGGGTCTGGCTAACCGGAAAGTGATTTCCAGAAGTAGCTCACTTTGCTTTTCTGTTTGCTGCCGTTTCTCATGTGCCTCTGGTACACTTCTACTGCTGCTTCTGTAGAGTATGGGCTTTCCTGCTGTTCTCTGACATGTTCTGTGCTCAGCACAAGAGGGACCCAGTCCTGTCGGGCTCTTCAGCCCTCTGTCTGCTGTACACAAGATCCCTCTTAATGCCAGCGAGACAGGTGCAGGCACAGACTGATACACTCAGTTTACTCTCTGCATTCACACGTCTGCAGAAGACGACTGAAAACAGAGGAGTATTAACAATCCATTTGGAGTTTGGCATATACCTATACAGCAAAAAGATCACACACCAAGGTCGTTTCTACGTCAAACTGAGATCTATGTTACATATAAGCATATATATTCTCTATAAATAGTTATTTAGCAGAAAGTTATTTGTGATATACTGTGAATTGAGACCCTGTTTCATTTAGTTGGTTTTTGAAAACCAGACACACTCATTTCTCAGTTGTGCTTTCTGCACCTACCCCACCCAGATGGGACCTACCCTCAGGGCACTGGACAGGGGCTTGGCTTTCATCAGTGCTCCCCACTCTGAAAAGTCACCTGCAAAACTTTCACAGTAAGCACAGGTAGAAGAAAAGATAGACAGATGGCAACATCGAAAATAAGATGGAGGGATAAAGAAGGAGAAAAAAAGAAAGCCTGAAAGGAAAGGAAGTGAAGAAGTAGAAAAGGAAAGGACAGAAAGGAAGGAACAGGGCTTTCTCTCTGTTTCACTGCTAGGAACAGTAATGAGTGTAAACATTTGCTGATGGCGTATCTTTTATCACAGCAAATCCCACAGCTTCAGGCATTTTCATGACTCAAGGGCACTGACGAATGCCAAGGAGGCTGGACTGCTCTTGCAAGCCAGGAAAGTGAGACAATGAGCATGTAACAGAATTGGCACACACAAGGCTGTTTAAACCCTCACCCACAAAGGTCTGTATTAAACCCTAAAAGAAACTCCTGCAGGCACAGGAGGGTTAAACAAGAACATTTGTCACTTCCAGTTTTTCATCTTTTGGGGCAGCATAGAAAAAAATAGTAGCCTGAAATACAAACCAGGGAGTGAGAATACACGGAGGTCTAGGTTTCCCATGAAACTTTCCAAACTTTTTCTTCTCAAAAACATCTGCAAAAGCTGCAGAACAACTAAAAATGGAAAAATACTTCTTTTTTAAAAAGATTTCTCTTTCTCCCTCTCCTACAAGCATTTTCTGCTCCCTGGAATCAGGGTTGTGTCAATAAGATTGGTATTATGTTATGATCTGACAATGCATTCAAATTATTTATTTAAACTATAATTTGTCGAAGGTAGTAAAGCAGTCTCAAGGGAGACTACAGGGCAAAGCCTCCAAGAAACATAAGGAAATGGAAGCAGAAAAATACTATTAAAAGACAACCAAACTTTATTAGTTATGGGCTGCAGTGGCAGCTTACTAGCAGCTTGAGGCTTATTCACACTGTAACCACCATTGTCTTTTATTTGCCTTATGTGGCTTACTCTTATTCCCACTTAAATTGAGAAAAATCATATTTCCTCATCTTATGGCAGCAAGGAGCCAAATCACAGAGATATGTCTCGGAGCCTGAAGTTTCCGGTGAGTTTTACTGCATCTCGAAGTACAAGCTTTGTCCTCAGACTAGCAAGGGGCACAAGGAAACACAACCAAGCATTTAGTACGCGGTCTCACCCCTCTAGACCACTGTTTCTTCTCCTGGTTTCCACATTTCTCAGCTCCATAAGGCATAAATTATTCATGGAAAAACTGCCTCTCACAATGTTTACGCAGTATTTAGTACAATGGCACCCTTTTTCAGCTGGGGCCTCTGGGCACTCATGCAATACAAATAATCACAATGATATCAACAATAATAACAGCCAGCTATGCTGTTCCCACTGGGCATCCACTGCCAGTGTCTGCCCCACAGAGCTCACATCACTGTATTTCACTGCAGGCTCCCAGTCAGTGCCAGAGGCTATTCTTCAATAAACCTGCCTCATCCTTTAGAGCAAGAGGAAAACTTCCCAGTTTTGCCTTTCAGGTTTCTATTAACTACCACAGCTGTTTCCCAATATGAGAAAATCCCTCATTTTTATATCTAATTAGTTTGAGCAGATCCTATTATTCTGCCTCCTGTAATACTAATTATTACGCTAGCTGCATGCCTGCACGACTAATGAGTTACATTAAAGATGGGGAATTCTAAAATCTACAGAGGGAGGTACAGCATGAGTATGATGCCAAAACAGGAGACACCAGCATCTTTCAGACAAAAGAAAATCACAGTCCTAACAAGTCATTCCTTATCCCTCTGTATCCCCTCCAGCTACTCTTTAGAAGCAGACACCCTGCGGCTGCACAAAGGCAAATTTGAGGGAGGGCACCCCGTAAAGAACAGATTGTCCAACATGCAAAATGGAGTGGGCTGCAGGAGGTCCTTTTCATGGGTGCAGCACTCAGTTTGTCTGAGCAACAAATACCTACGTATCAGGGGAGCAATTCATTCAGACACCACCACTGTTAGTTCTTTGCAACAGTCAGCAGCCAAAGCACAGTCAGTCTGTCCTGGCACTGTACTCTGAGTAAGATGCCCTCTCTGCAGGTAGAAATCAAGGCTGCCACTGTAGTATTCAAAAAACACATGTTGTTTTCTGCTCCTGGCACCAAAGTAAGGACAGGGAAATACCTCCTCATTAACGAAAGTCCAGCTCTATGTTTTGACACCAAGCTAAGTCCACTGAGATTTCTAATATCAAAACCAAAGACCCTAATTAAAGACCGGAGTTCAGACACTCAACTTGACGTAAACTGTCACATTCAGATAAATCTAATTGCAGACTAGGATAAAAGGGAGCAGCAGCTACTAGTTAGAGCATGGAGCCAAGAGTCAGCAGCTCCTAGCTGAGTGCCCAGACTGGCCACTGATACTTTGTCAACCTGGAAAATCATTTAGCCTTTCTGACTCTCAATTATTGCTTGCCTTTAAATTGTACTTCCTCAGCTCCAAGGAGTGATAGCAGGATTAGCTAACTACTGCCTGTAAAGATTGCTGGATAAAAGAAATTGTGTAATGCAGATTATTTGTATTTCACTAAACTCTTAAGTAAAGCTCTTCAAACAATATGATATTATTAAAACCACACGGAGTCTTTCCTCTGCTGCAGTAGCATGCACATCATGCCAAACACAGGGAACTGCACTGACACCTTGCTAGCCTCTCAAATGCTGTACCTGATCTGCATTACACGAAAGAGATTACAGCCATTAACATCGCGGGTAGGTCTTGTCTTCCTGTGAGAAACCTTTCCAAACACTTCATGTTGGGGATATGATCTTTGGATACCACCCCAGTTATTAAAGACATTAGTTGTGTAAGCAGTGTTAATGTTTTCCAACATTAGCTGGAATTGCTTTCCTATGTGGCAAGGACTGAGCTGAGCCAGGATAAAGTTAACGCAAAGATCAGATCTATCGTAAATTGATAAAAAGTTGGGAAGGGAGATTTATTAAAAAGAACTAAATACAGCCAGGAGAAAAAGTTATCAGAAAGGAACATAATTCAAAATATGAAGGGTACATTGCAGAAAGAGCAGGCAGACTGCTTATTCTATTTAATTTTATCTTAATCAGAAGAACAAATAGCTAGAAGTACAAGAGTTATAGTGAGAGTAAGAGGAAGAATGAGAGTGATGGAAAGAGTGCAAAAAGAAATAAAGCCTATCAGGCAACCCAGCTCTATAAAAATAAATTCCTCCTCTCTCAGCAGTTAAAGCAAAATGTTTCCTGAATCCTGACAATACTCCATTCTTTTATTTTCTGGCTGGCTGGAACCCGAACAACCATCAATCAAGTTTGGGTGGCCGTGAAGTAGGCCAGATGGAGTATGTCGGAAGTGTTTTCTGCTCTTCAGTGCAAGTTGGCCATTAGAGCAGCCACTCGACAGAAGTGCCTGAGTCTTTCACATCTGTCAAGATAGTTTAGGGAGACCTTGAACATCCCCAGCCTTGCAGACACTGATTAGAATACACAATTGTGTGTGCTAGAGGAGAGGTGGCTGCCTCCACTGGGATTTTGTGATAAAAATTACCCTTTCATCCTTTCCAGCCTTTGTGACAGGCTTTCTCATGACCTCATTTGTGTGCTAAATACACAAACCATGGTGTCTGGGATATCACTGTCATGTTGCTGACAATCCGTCCAAATGCACAATATTCAAGAACAGTTTTCATACTGTATTAACTACACTTTAGCAGAACAACCCTGGACCAAGATACTGTTTTCCAGTCTGAGAACACCTTAGCAAAGCTATGGAGAAACAAGCTCATCAAAAATCCAGATAAAATTCAAATTCCTGATTTGTCATTTGCTCTCCCCCTTAAATCCAATATGCAGCATTCTGCTCTTGCAAGCACTGAGCTCCAAAATGTCCAGGTGTTGCAGACTAAAATCCATAGAGTCAGCTGTTCAGAAGAAAAAATACTGAGACAGAGAAGTTGCTAATAAGGAAAAAATACATTTTTTCTAATATTTTTAGTGTCCAAAATAATGGCAGTGCTTCAAAAAGATTTTAAGGCTCTTCCATGAATGCTGACTAATGATAAAACAAATCCATAAGAACACTCAGATCACCAGTTTATGAGGCAGGCATTGATTCTCAAGGTTAATGAGTATCTCCTGGTTTAATTTAGCAGTTTTGCCACAGTTCATAGAAGTTCCTGGAAAACCAAAACATACTTTAGCAGTGAATCTGCAAAATTATAACCCTTGGGATTTTTCTGCAGGTATGGTTTTCCTTTCTGTTAAGCATCGATCAAACTCCTATGAAATGGCAGTCATCACTGAAATAGTTAGGTGAGAGGAGAGAGACACAGAATTCATCCTATCAGCAAAATTGCTACATGTTCTTGAGCTGGAAAGGTGGATTAGCATCAGGAGAGCAGCAGCATAGATAATATCAATTTATTTGCATTTTTCTCAAAGAACAGAGAAGGTGAGGAGGAACTTCAGATACCAAGCCACACTAGGAAATATGTCAGGTGACATCTGGTAAACAATTCTTCATCAGGCAAGCCTAGACGAAACAATCTGCCTTAACCCACATGCCTTCTTGCGTTCTTAATTAACCATATTAATTAACTTTAAAAAAAATATAAGAGTTTGGGAGAACTGTGAAGGTGTCAGACAACGATATCTACTCCACATGGAAGCAGTGATCAAAAGAAAAATGCGTTTACGTTTTTTAGTGGGTGTAATGATCAGTAAAGGAAGTATTACCATTACACTTTATCTTTCAACACAAATCTGTAGAGGACATGCTTGGAATAGTGTGCACAGTCCAGTCTCTTCATCTCAAAAAAGATTTTGCAATAATAGAAGGAATTTGGGTAAGTCCAGTAGAGAGTATTCTTATTGTGGATAAATCGCTATACAACGAAATACTTAAGTCAGAGGTTTTAAGTTTAAAAAATGGCAAGTGACAAAAAGTAACAGATGATATATAAAGCTACAATCAATCAGAGAAGCTAAACAAGAGGCTTTTTCTCACCCCATTTACGATATGAAATCAAAAGGAAGGTGGTGTAATGGAGAGGTTACAAACGTGACCTAATAGAAGGAAAATTTCAGACCACAGGAAAGGGGGCTAGTCATAAAAATCAGGGAAACAACCCTTCTTCTGAATGCACTGCTATTTTTCAGTGCAATATTCCTAGTCAGTTCACATCTGCTTTTGGTACTCCCAACCTATCGCTGTCAGAGATGTGTTCGGTGATGCAGCTCTTGAAGCATACACCAGTCAGAAAGGTAACTGTTTAGTGGTAAAACAGACTCCTGTAATCAATAAGCCCCTCACTTATTATTCTGCTGCCAGAGTTCCCAAACGCCAGAAAGCCGCTGCCCAGGTGCTCCAGGCAATCACAGCAGGAACAGACAGCACTTGATCAGCATTTGCAGGTCTAGCTGCATATCAACACTGACCTTATGCAACACTGTGCCTCAAAAAAAATTTGCTGCTTCCAAATAATGTATCATATGCTTTTTCTCTTCAAGCCATTGATGTGAAGCTATGGGTGAAAAGGGAGGCTAATATGCACCTGCAGTCCATTCCAAGTGCTCAGACAATAATCTTCTTGTCTCCAAAGGAATTAAATTGGGTCTTATTCTAACTACTGATTGAAAACAGTTTAATTTTTCTTTTAACTAGATGGGGGTGGGGACTTACCGCCAACCTGTAGTTTCCTTCACCTCAGGAAGAAGACACTCTTATTCCAGCCAACATGTCAGCACTCCGATCTTTAACTCGGAAATAAAGTTCAGTAGGGCACAACATTTCACACAGTACTAATCTGCTTGACCTAATTTCTTACTCTACTTCCTCCTACTGCTGCCAAGATACTGTCCAGTGTAGCTCCTATGTAGTTATACCCACAGATCTGCAATATGGATTCATATCTTTAGCTCAGAGCCCAGGCAGGCTGCGAGCATGTGCCTTCCATGCATGCTGCTCGTACTAATGTCAACAGCAGATGAACGCACAGGTGGCACGCAGGAAGGCGCTGCGAGATTTCTAAAGCAAATGAGGAGAGCAAAATCTCTGCCCACAGTTATTATGATCACAAACTTATCTTTGTACCTATTTCTCTTTTCGCGTTCCTTCAAATCAAATGAAGTCAGGTTTCCTAATTAAGTCAAAGCACATAACTATGTTTGCTGCAAAATCCCAAGCCGAGTTTCAGCCCCAGCTGTAACTCACTCGTATCTAGAACCAGCTAAAGTTAACTCCAATCCAGCAATTTCACAAGCTCTGCCTTTGAAACTGTAATTTGAAAATGACCCTGTACCACCCAACAGCATTGCTCTCACAAACCAGTGCTGCACCAATGCTCTGCCTTACCTCCCTCTCCCCTCGTCTGGCAGCCAGTGATACCTACACCCACCCAGTGGGAGCAGAACAAGGTGGAGGGCTACTAGTGGCTCACACCGCAGAGGCCTTCTGGCAGCGCAATAGGAAGCTTCATCCAATAAACTCCTAAATGCCATTTAGGCAAGGAAACTTAATAAAGAAAAAAAAAAAATAAAAAAATAAGTCCTTTCCCCCAAATTAATAAACAATAAAATCACAGAGCTCAAAGCCCTTCTTGCATTCCTACCCAGTCACTTCTACCCCCAAATGAAGACGTTTATTGCTGCCAACTCGATCAAGTCAACTGGTCTCTGAAAATCTGCTTGTATCCTTTCTGCTGCACAGCTTGCCATTATCTACGCAGGTTCTAGACTCAGCGCTTATCAGATAACTCCATGGATGGCGTGCCAGGCAGACCAGTTACAGCTGTACTGACTGCAAAGCAGATGGATGCACGTACCCACACAGAAAGTGTCTGTAACCTCATCAGATGTGTCTCTGGTTGCACAAGCAGAGCAGGCCACCTGCAGGTACTCTTCAGATCAATGGTGCACCACCATCCACACTTTGAAAACTGCTCATCCCAGTTGCACCTGTCACTCCTAATCACATTTATTTTTATAATTATCCAAGTAGTCAGAGCCTGGAATGTGTTAAACCCATCTGGTTTTAAGCAAACAAGTGCCAGGGTAGCATAGCTTGTATAATCCACTTAAAACACATTACTTCTGTAACTCAAACAAGATCTCACAGTTTTAGCTCTCACTGTAAATTACTCTACACACGTAACACCTGCTACTCCAACAGAAGAGTACGTTAAAAGGCTTTCATGATTAGAAAGAAAATAAGTTTGTCTAAGGGGCACCTGGGAACATGAATGCAGAGCATATGCCTCTCTGTGTACTAGGAATTACACTGTCACTCACATTTAAATAAGACATATACATTCTGTACTCTCCTTCCTGCTATTTCTGAATAAAGAATATACAACCCCAAGGCTGCAGAACAGCCACATATTTCAGCGTGCAGTGAGCAGAAACCCTTCAATACTCCCTGTCCAGAGACAGAAAGCAGTATTTTTTTCAACTAGTCATTATTCAATACCAAACAAAACCTCTATTAAACGTGTCTTTATCAAGAGACATTTTTGCATGCCATTATTGGTCTGCTCCCATCAACAGGTGAGTTATGAAAAGCATCTGGAAGTCTAGCCACATCTGTAAACTGGTGGTCTAGGGTTAAAACTGGAGCTCTTATCTTTCGCTTACCTCTTGTGTGTGAGACTGCCTTGACTACACAACTCAAGAATATTGTCTGTCTGACCGCTGAGAAACAGAAGCAGTGCAGCATTGAGAAAAGGCCATGAAAGTACAATCTCCTGTACTACTGAGTTCCCACTGAAGCACATGGGACATCACAAATCCAGTGATTTAAATGAAATACTGTGCAGCATTCAGCAAACAGAATTTACCTTGAGGTTTGGGTTTGGTAAGCTTCCCACAGGGCTTTGAGATTGTGACAGTCTTCTGGCAGTCAGCATTATGAAGGGCTCTCTTTAGGTTCCCGGTTCGAGTCTTCAAGGCAGTATTCAAGTCACATTCTCCCCAGGCCTGGAACTGGTATTTGCACTCTGCTGCAATGAGTAAATAAACGGCAATTTTAAAACAAGAGTGACTGAGTGTGAAAACAAAAATGTTATGAGTCTAACAGGATATCACAAGACAGTCAGTGCTTATAGACAAAGGGATCATGCAACCAAAGAAAAAAATCCCAAGAAAACTTTAAAGATTATTTCCAGTGATAATTGCAGTCTCCTCCCCGAAATTTATTCCTCTTGTTTTTGCATGGATGTTGCATTAATGTCATATAAAGGAAAATACATTAAACTATGAAGATACACAATAAATAAATGAAAAAAAAAAAAAGAAACAACAGCAGTAGGAAATGTCATTCACATTCTATATGGCTGTTATTCCATTTGTGTGGTGCTAAAGGTTACCAAATAAAGCTGAATAGTTTCAAGAACATATGTGTAACTATGAACTTGTTAAGTCTGAAACTGCAGCAGTGATTGCCTTGGTAAGGTCACAATGATGTCAGAGCCATACAATCTGTTTACTATAAAAAAGCCAAGTTTGCAAGAGTAATAAGACCTGAGTCCTGGACAGACATCTTGTTCAGGACAGATCTGACATATCTTTCTGAACTGTCACATATGAACCTTTTGAACTAAATAATATAGATGAAATAGACTGGTCTTCACTCCTTTCACCGCACACGCTGGTAGCCACCACGCTCCACGCTGCAAATCACAAATCACAAGATCATGTAAAGCCATGGTAACCATCACAGAGATTCACAGCTGTGAGTGAACACACAACACTTACATTGCTGGCTGCCTTAAACACAGTTGTACGCTACAGGAGAGCAGATTTCAGCATGCTGCTGGAGGACTGAGTTTACAGTAACGAGTTACATGGATTCTTCAGGGGAGCTGCTTTGCTCTGAAGAAGCTGCCTTCTGATGCCTTATGTGTTCTAGCTCTGATGAACTTGAAATAAAAAAGTAGCCCCTTCACCAACGTATTTCCAAAGCTAAGCAGAAAACACAGGGTTCCTGCTCCACAGCCAAATAAAACCCAAGAAAATCCCTTAAGAGAGCGATGCTTACCTCCAAACTGCTTCTTCCAGTTGCAGGGAATCTTACACTTCTGAGTCTTGGTGGTTTGTTTGCACTCAGCTCCAGTACGAGTGCCCTCACGTGTCCCCAGGCCACAGTCACCACTGGTGGGCACACAGACACTCCACTGCCATTCCCCACAGTCAGACTTCTTCGCCTTTTTCTCTGGATGAAGACAAGGAACCAAACCCAAGCAAGACAAGTGGTCAGTACCCAGACCCTATGGAGAAGTTCCCCAAACTTCACTAAACAGTCACAGCACCTGAAAGGGTGAATAAGGGAGACATTCATAAAACAATTGCTTCAAAAGCAGAAGGCCTGGCATCCTCTTCACAATTCTGCAGAGACAGGTCAGCCTTTTTGACTCCAAAGCAGAGTGGATCATTCAAATTCAGTCCTACTACCACATCTACTATTCCACTTAGATACTCTCAAATGGATTCTCATCTTCAGAATGAGGAATCATCTAGAAACCCTCAGGAATCACTGACCAAAACATGCAGGAGGGCTCACTCAGAAAGGACATTCCTCTGGCTCCAGTAGCTGGTGGCATGCAAATATTTTCATTTCCAAGTGAAGCACTACACACTACACATGCTAGAAATGTATGTGTTGATGTTGTGTATCAGAGGATTTGAGCACCTCCAGCGAACAGCTGGGCGATACAAACTTTTCACTTGGTATAACATGTCACATTTTATGTCAGAATATGAACAAAACTCCAAAGGTGCAGAAAACACTAAATGGAAATTTGTACTCAAAATGCTGTTAATAGAGGTGAGTTTGTTGCTTAGGGACAAAAGCAAGGATCATGATTTCCTTTAAATCTTTAAACCCAAGTCTGATGAGAAAAGACAGCAATGTTATTAAACCCAAGGGTTCACAAAAATAACTAGTTAGGACCCCAAAACATCATAAGCAACTTTAAATAATTCTACATAGAATTATTTTCCTTCTAGCTCTTGTATATTTACATTAGTATTTTTTTTTCATATTTCCATATAGCCACAATGGTGTTTTTTTAATGGGAACTCTAATTCTGATAGACTCACAGGTCATATTAACTGGTGTGTAAGTAGTCTGTAGATAATAAGACCATAAGAAAACAACAAAAAGATGTGTTCCTTAAAAAATGTCAAAACTGGGTTTGATAGATATGAATTTTCCACCCCAGGCCTGTCTCTCCTATTATGAGGTCTGAGTTCATCACTGACAGAAAGCAATCACCGCTGGATGTCTGGCTGTCTTTATGCCGCAGCAACTTAGTTCAGTTCTTTGTTGGAGTATTTCCACATCGCACAGCACTGCCATAGCATTGTCGTATACAGCACCGAACGACTGACAGGATAACTGCTCTTTCATCACTCTGGTTCTCCCTAAGTCAAGCATGAACCTATTCCCAGAGCAAATGTTAAGCTCCCTTGCAATACCCACTCTGTGATAACCTAAGGACTCCAGTCTCCAGGGCTGTCAAGCTGCCAGCTTTTATGGAAACTACTTTCTGTTTTCCTATTTAACACAGAAAAACATGTCATAGCCACAAATCCCTACCCTGTATGTCAAAAGGTTAATGAACAACCTGAATTTCATAACAGAACCAGAAGCATTTGACATTCTCCCACATTGTGCAATCTATCTTGGGGATTAACTCTGAGTTACACTGGACCTTACCTGGTTTCTCTTTTTTGCCAGCCTCAGTGGTATTCACAGCTGCCAGAATGAAAATAAGTGCCAGGAGGGCAGCTGTGAACATTTGGCGTTGCTGTTGCATTCTGGGGATTAACAAAGAGAGAGGAAAAAAAAGGTTGGTTAGACTATAAAAAGTAGGACCCCATCTAAAGTGTTGCTACAGCCTTTTTGGGAAGCTTTGCTTCAGGGCCACAAGACACAAGAAGGTCAAATATAATTAGCCATTGGCAGAATGGGCAATTATCTTTGTTCCAGAGAGAACATAAAGGTTTTTAACAATTATTTTCCAGCCTGTGTACCAAATCCCTGATCGACATCACTGATGTTATGGATGAGTTTTGCCACAGAAAGTTCAGTAATTATTGCCTATCTTCTAGAAACCTGTCAGAGAATTAAGGCTCCTGATGGGCCTGGAACTTCTTTTCTAACCTCGGGCTGTGATGTATTCTGTAAAACTAAGCATAACATATACTTTGTGCTTCAGCTTACCCGTTGATTTGAAGTAGGGAATGCTACACTGCCTGCATTGCAAGGGTTCAAGTTCTTGTTAGATTTACCTGACATCTGAAAAAAGCTTCTTTCATGAAAATTTATATAGGTACTATATGATGTATTGTCTTAATTGTCACTGGCATGTTGCTACCTACTTTTTCCTTCCCCTCCAATTAGTGTCTCTTCCTAATATAAATTAAGCTAATTGCCTGCAATGCAAAACGGGCACAGAGATAGGACTTGCACACACAGCTGGAGGCTCCCCATAGCATGCTAATGAACCCAAAATCTGGATTTGGGAAGCAAATACTTAAATATAAAAAGGGATTAAAAACATTTGCTTGGTGATGAAGTATCAGTTATTAGCCAAACACCAAAAGTCATTCAGAGCTGGCTGATTTCAGTCACTTGCACACATAGTTCCCTTTCACTTTGCTATAATTTGCATTGCTTCATTTTGGCATTGTTTATCAGAAAGCAGGGCCATAACAAATTCATATGTTAAAAATCAGCAAGCACTCCATTTCCCAGAGACACCTTTCTAGCAAGTGACCAGGTACCAAGACAGTGGACTACAGATTGCTAGGATGGCCTTAAAAACTCAGCTATGCTGATGTTACAGAGAGTTTAGAGGCAACCTGATCTCGTTTTGCTGAGCATAGAAACCTTAGGGGAGAAATAATTCTCATCACGAACAAAGAACAAAATGTATTTGAAATTTAATTTGGCACTCTTCAGTATCCCCTGCTGGCAACCTCTTGCTCAAAAGCAACATAATTGTAATTGACATGGAAAACAGGAGAGAAATCCCAAACACAGAGACTTTTAAGTATTCCAGCTTTAGTATCATGCTAGAAGCCAGATGAGAAAATGTAATAGTTTTGTTGAAATAAAGTTCATGTGAAGACTGCAAAAGACCTGTCATTCGAAAATCTGAAAGAGCTGTCATTAGCACCAGTGTAGTTTACTTCAAGAGAAAGTATCATTTCCCGTCATGAAGAAAGGACCACCAGTGTTTCCAGTGAACCCAAACAGAGCCCAGAGCTAGCATGCACATGAGTCCTGCATGAGCTTGGGTTAGGTTTCTCCTTTCTTCTGCTACATGTTTCCACTTCAAGTCTCTCATGTTTCAGGGAAAATCAAATAAATAAATAAATTAAATAAGCAATAGAAAAAATGAATATGCAACCTGCCTTTTTATTCAGCTTACTTCAATCTGGTTCGCCATAATCAAACACAGTTGCAACACTGGTAAGACACAAAACTTGCCCCCTCTGCCCCTTTCCCTTGGAGACACTTCCCCAAGTGCAGCACTGCACCTCACCTCACATCCCATTTTCACTACAATTTCTCTTCTCGCTTCCTCTTTTCCAAACGACTCACCAGAATTCCTCGTTGAAGGAGGGAGTTCAGTGCTCGTGTGGAAACATATATGGAAAGAGAGACATATACTTCCATAATCTCAAGGCACTGTGCCAGCACGCTATCTGGGGGCGTCAGAAGCTGACATAAGGCAGCACCGGTGGGTGTGCTGCACAGGAGGTCACCCCATGCGAGAGACACTCACAGTGGGCTTGCAGCTCCCTCCTATATCCTTGCTGCCTGCCCCAGGGACCTGGGATGTGGTCACACATAGCCCACGGGCTGCTGGCAGTCATGGGGAGCCATGGGTAACTGTTTCTAGGGAAGCTCCTTGATACTAAGCTGACAAAGACTCGAATTTAAATATGATTGACACTATTTTCAGCAAGACAGGCAGGGAAAATAGTTGGGTTTTGGAGTCTGAAATGCTCCAGAAGCCCTGTAAACAAAATCTTAAGGAGCCTTAATATAGCATGTGCTTCTAAGACTCCAAGTCTCCCTGCAGCCAAAATACTTGCCAAGCTGTCTAAAGCAAACACTAAACTTGCAGAGATACAGATCCCTCTGCAGAGTGAGCCAGGCTGCTTCCTCAAGTGCTTTCGTTATGAACTACCAGCAAGTGAAAAGCCTGTTGTACAGATGGTGGCTTTTCCTCACACCACACCGACACCTTGAATTCGATGTAACCGGTACGATTACAGAAAATTGCATAACTGTTTTGCACACGATAGATTAGCTATGGCAGGTGCTCCCACAAAATTACAAACGGTCTATATATAGTACCCATTAAATATTATCTATTTTTTCGGAAAGCCAGAAAATCCCACCTACCACTGATCATTTGAGTTCAACCTTCAGGTTTGCTTGCAAATATTTCAGTTGGCCATTAAAAAGATGGATGAAGACAAAAACTTGTCAGACAGGGCTTGTTTTTGAAAACAATATATTCCACTGAAAATAACTTTTTGATTTTTGGTTTATTTTTTCCAAATCTGAAAGTGACAATTTTTCCAGTTCAACCTTTGATTTGAAGAATTGCCAAAATTGCTAGTAGCAATGAAAAAAACAAGTGTTTTGCAATACGTAAAATGGACTCCTTGACATTTTGATTTGTGTAATGAGCCTTCTATCTACACCATTGGTAACAAATAAATCATGTGCTACGAAGGGAAAGTATTTCTACAGTCCTGTATGATGGCCCTTAAACACAGCAAGACAACGGCATTTAAACAAATGGCAGTGGCATTTGCAACCAACAGAAAGAGACAAAAATAAAAGTGAAGGAAAGAAGAGACATTGGCGGGACCTCCAGGAAACTTCAGAAAAGAGAAAGAAAGAGAGTTTAGAACAGTTTAAATGGTAAACTGGAAGATCAGAAAAAGAGAGTGAATTATCATGAAGAGAGCACCAAAACAGGAATGACAGAAGTGGTTAATGACAGCTGAACACTAAAAGTGAAGAGTGTTAGGAAAAGGTAGGGTGTAACGAGGTGAGAAGTGAAGCCCAGCTGAGATGCACCATAGCAAGTGGCTTCTCCTAACAAAAATAAGGCACACGAATTATTTCAGTCTTACAGTTGATTTCACAGTCAGTCTCTGCTTGGGAGTAAAAAAATGAAAGGAAAATGAAAAAATGGCAGACAAGCAGAAAATTGCCGAGTTCATCAACCCTCCATCCATGGGTTGAATTGCATGTTGAGCACCAGAGTGCCAGGCAGAAGTCACACTACGGCTACAGTTTAAAGGACCTTCTGAGTGGAGCTTGAGCCTCCCACTCCAAATCCCTCACTACCCCCAACCTGGTTTAACAATCACACTCATCCCTCCTGAACCCAATTCATTAAATCATTCATTTGCTGTAATGAGTACAGTCTACATGACTAAGTGTACCAACTCCTTTCGGAAATACCTATCCTACGGGCTGCAGCACACAAATCCCAGCTCTACCAGAGACCCAAATCAGTAGCTACATAGTGTGGCACAGTGGCATGCAGACACTTTATTTTGGGCTCATTAACACTGCAGACACTTTCATGCAGTGCCAGACTTTGGCTAAGAGCTGAAGAGAAACTTTACTCCTTCCAACCCAAGAGCCTGCAAATGCAGCTTGTTTCCTTCCCTACCCACAGCGGCAGCCCAAGTGTTTTCATGCTGTGCTCCTTTGAGCTTTGCATCTCAGTTAGCGCAAGCCAAGGTTGCTGGAGCGACTCTGTCTGCATTCATACAATTAACTCATACACAGGTTCTCCATTTCTCACACCTGAATAAGTCTTTCCTGAACACTAGCATCCATAACAAACAAGACAATTTCAGATGAAGCTCTACTGGTGAGCAAGTGTTTATTTTTCCTAGCTTTATTGAAGCTAGCATATGCAGCACATCCTAGGATCACATAGGCCTTTTGCAGGTGGCTTTCTTGCTGATAATAACTATTACTCACAAGGCCATCCCTTCATCTGTTCTTTCCAAAGCAACTGGCAAGGTCCCAGATTATAGAAGCAAGTATTTTATTATTAGTCCATGAGTGTAATCTCCCACTCCAAACTATCAGGTTTTCTCACATGATTTAACCTGTCCATATCCTCCAGCTCCTCCAGTATAATATGACAAACATCAGCCGTGTTGATAATGCTGTTACCCTGCATGTATGCGATACTATGTGTATTGCCATCGCTAATGACAGGCTTTGTAGTGAGTTTGCAAGGCCTCAATACTGAGGCATGTCAAGGTTTGCTCTGTCTGAGTCTTCCTTGGCCTGTCCACAGCTTTGTCACATTTGATTTAGATGCAAGAGCAATTTTTCTAACTGACCTGCTAGCCATGGCTAATTTGATTTACTTTTCATTGCCATTGTATGTATGTATGACTCTACTAAAGTACTATAGAGAAATACAGGACTGGTATCTTAGCAAAGGCCTTGAGAAGTGGAGACGTGGGATGCAGTGTAGAGGACTACAGGTATGGGAGATATAAGATGGTGTACAGGCTTGAAAACAGAGACCTCCCAGCTATAAACAACTCATGCATGGTCAAATAAAAAAATGCAAACCTGGAGCTCGTCAAAACTGGATATAGGAGTAACAAAGAGAACACAGAAATAGTTTACAACATACTTAAAAGGCATCATATATACTACGTTTGGATATAACACACAGCTGCAGACCAACAAAGAAAAAAGCAGGCATAAAAGCACACTAGTAAACATAAAAAAAAAAAACACAAAAAAAAAACCCCAAAAAACCCCAACACCAAGTTGATCCTAAAGTGAGGAAGAAGAAACCACCAACACGAACATCCTCCTGGCTGAGGACCCCAGATGATGGCATAACCATCCCCATCACCAACCGCATAATGAAACCACCAGCCTTAGCATTGAGAGGAGCTGGGGAAGGGCCAGCAAAACATTAGGAAAAGCAGTTAAATCTATGTGTACGTATAAAAATTTCAACTGTGATGGTGGTGCTATTACCATTACCACTATTATTATTATTACTACAACATCTGCACAGACATATTCTTTTCCCCAATAAATACATCTACGCTACAGATTCTTGAATTAGACTTGGTTTAAGATTTCACACTAACATTAAATTTTATACTTGGTATAAATACATATAAAAGGTATGGCTCCTCTTTGCCCATAAACAATATTTTGAGCATAACTATAACTCCCAGCTTCGTCTTATACTACACTATCATTTTCATCCCATGATCATGAATAAATAAAATGTACCCAAAAGCAGACTTAAGAAATTCTTAAAACCCATTCTTTCTCTTCACAACACTGCTTAATTTGAGTCCTCTTTAAGTTCCTTACCCATGTTAAAACTACTTTTTCCATTAATCCTTTTTTTTTCCCTGCTTGAATAATTTCTCATCAAGTCCCACAACAAATACTTTAATAAATTACAGTTTGATTAGTCCCAGATTAGTCAGGTCTACAGAATCAGTTTTTAAATGAGCTACTTTGGGACATCAGTCTCCTTTCAGTAAACACATGCTGTGTTTAATGAAACTTAACATTTACCTCCACTTCTTAAATTATTCTCTTATTCAAAATGTTTTCTGCTTTGCAGCCCACCGAGGGCAGATGAACATGTCTGCAGTTACCTGGATCTGCTTCTTTCCCCCTTCTTAAATACAAATATTATATTTGCTATGCTCCAGTTGTACAACAGCAAGAAGTATTTGATGCATGTTTTAACAGACTTAATGAATCTGAAATGTCAAGTGCCATTTTTACAGTACTCTTGACATGGAAACACACAGTTTTCTCTGTAAAAGAGAAGTTAAAAGCACTTGGCCCTTAGGAGTTTGATCTCTGTAACAGTTGCAGAAACTTCTGCTTCTCCGGGTCTCTTTCTGATTCACCATCTGGTGCGTGCCCCTGTGTCCCACCCGACTTCCCACACCAAAAACCGAGGCAAATGCTCACGCACTTTCACAGCCAGAACTTTGTGAACCATCATCTTCCAACTGTAAATGTTCCCTCTTCCCTCACATACACATACATTTCCTCTGTTGCCTTTATTTGAAGGACTAGGAAAAAATAAATAAATCTAGATTTGCTTTTCATTTCCTTTGCAAGATTTAAGTCAGCTTAGGTTTTGGTGAGTCTCACCAATCTGCCACTTCTGGACTTCCAAGACACTACCTTCTTGGATGATCAGTACCATTTTCTTAAATTCCTGCAAGCTCCTGACAGCAGTTCAGTGGCCTGATCCCCAGCTGAATTTGGAATTCCTCTCTACAGTTGTTTTTTTTTTCCCACTTTTTTTTTGGTTGTTTTGTTGTTTTGGGTTTTTTTAGGAAACTAGTTTCAATTTTATTTTTTTTACTATGGTACAAAGAGATTTGAAACAATCCTTTATTCAAAATCTTGCAATGGTCAACACACTTTACCAGTTTACTTAATTTCTTAAAAATCAACTTTTGAAACTGAAAACCTTGATAAGATTGATGTTCACATTCCTGTATAATATAAACTGAATCAGCTTGTTAACACTTAGTACAAGTGGTTATTTTTAAGTATGAGCTTTAAGGATAAGCTGTAAGGTGATATGGAATTAAATTCTAAAATAGCATCAACTTTTTATAGTCAAGTGGTAGGTAGTGAAGAAATCACATCCACAAAAAATTAGCCCCTATTGTTATTAGCACCATTTACCTTCTAATCTAAATTTGGAAAGATAAACCCTTCTATAATGAGAGATCTCCTTATTATATTTTCCTCATGCATACACCACAAGCAAGGACTTCTAAATAAATTTACATTCAGCTTTGGGTTGACACAAAACCAGTAGGTATTTTTCCATACTCCTCCAAAGTAGTTTTGAGCCATATGAATCCCATCTTATACATACCAGTTGCTCTTAATTATTTACAGTGTACCATTAATTTCCTTTATAGCTATATCTCTTTTACTGTGGTTTCTCTCTTTACTGGACCTTCAAGTTCTGTCTACCAGTCACGATTACTATTGCAGAGTATGTGGGGGCTAACCCAATAATATCCATTTGCAGGTACTACACCTCTTTCCAGCTTCTCCAATTCATTACCCAAGCTACATGCACCTGGTATCTCTCTCTGATCACACCCAAATGTCTCTCAGGTACCAACTTTCCATTAACTGCTTTCCACCCTGACTACTGCAGTTTTCAACAGCAGTGATTTATTTCTTTGCCTTGGCTACCCTGCCATTCTAATGTTGTTTCTTTATCTAATGCTAAATATTTATTCACCTCATTTTTCCTTCCTGAATACTAAACGTAGATGTAGACATGACATGCGCTTCTCTGTATGCTTCCTTATGGGTAAAGATCCCCAAACTCTCCTCACAGCACAAAGCCTTGAGCCAACTTATTGTGATCAGCATTCAGTTGCAGATTCACGGACCAAAGAGATGCTGTCTTAATTTCAAACAGAACTACTACTATAGCCTTAGTTGTCTAAGCCTAGAAGTGAGCCAAAGTTTAAGGAAACAAAGAACCTTTAATTATAACAATTGATCGCTCAACCAAATGAGACTATCTCTGGCTGAAAAACTATGCCTTAATCTCATTTCTAACAATGGTTATGTTTCAGAATTATTTTATTAAAGAAAACTTACTAGAATAATGATGAAACACCAAGTTTTCTTCTTTGGTCAAATTAAGTAAAGACATATTTTACTCTTGGAGGGCTAGAGGGTGGGAGGGAGTGGGTGAGTTGATCAGTGTACCAAAAAACCCCACCCGTATTAATTCAGAGACCTGCAGCTACTGTAATCCTGCCCAAAGCAAAATCTGGGCGCTCATTTCCCTTACTCTTTTGACTTTCCTGTGAGGGATCGGTATTCTTTTGTGATACCATCATGAAATTTTGGGAGCTGCACCAGCAGCACTGAACAGTGGATGCCATGATCTGTGTGCTAACAAGTTAGTTGAAAGTCATGTAGGAAACCCAAACGCTACTGAATAAAAGCTCCCTGCATTTCAGCCACAGGACGGCTGGGTAGTGAGGCCAGCAGCCCAGCACCAGCCTCCAGGTCCCCATTCTAACACACATAACACAGTGCATCTGGCAGGTTGCTCTGTCTGGCAAAATGATAATCAGGGAGTTTCAACTAACAGGTGCTTCTCAGCTTTTCTTTTTTCCATCCTTTTCTTTGCTTCCATTTGGGGGTGGGGAAGGAGAAGCCGTGCCACACAGAAGCAGCTCCAGTGATGCTCTCCCTCCATGCAGGGGAGGGGAAGCGAGCGAACAGCAGCTGGCGGGGAAGAGGCAATTGCTTCCAAGGTGAGCCAACACTGGAAGGAGTTGAGTAAGCAACAATTTATTCAGCAGTATAGTGGCAAATTAAAATAAAAATAAAAATTAGTATAACTATCTGTTTCTGCAGATCAGCCAGGTAGAAGTGAGAAAACTCTAGAAGGCTAAAATTATATTTAGCAGACTTTATTTTTTTTAAACTAGCATTTACGCTCGGCTACAGCAAAGGTACCCATAATAACAAGCCAGAATCAAACAGCTAAAAAGGAAAAAAATCACAGCATGACCCTTCTGATAAGCCCAAGTCAAACACTTCGCTTCAAAAATTGCAGTGTGCAGCTCAGGAACTAGATTCTTCAATATGTAATCAACTTTATGTTCTCTTTTCAACACAGACATCGTTAAGGGCCAGAAAAATGAGCATCAAGGCCAGTGAGTTATGCTAATGCCATAACAATAAGCAGGGAACCAAGACTTGCACGACTGAAGAAAATTATTAAAATATAAACAACAAAAAGTAAAAAAAAAAATTGTCAATTAATATGCCCCACCTACCTTTGCTCAAGTAAATAAGCTAAAGGAATTAGTTAAGTTGTGGATAACAGTTCCCCTAGCCTTTCATATTTGCATAGTTGATTGCATGTTGGTCTCTCACATCAGGCTAAGGCAAACACACGCTGTGCATATTTTATATTTCTAGCTCCCCAGACATAAATTAATAGTTTAAGTTGAAAACAGATACCCCTGGGTACATCAATTCTGCCTTTTAGTGCTGAGCATAATTTAGACTAAAGACTCAAGAAAATGGCCAGTCCAAACAAATACAGAAAGAACATTTCTTCCATTTTTCCAAAATGTTTTGCCAAAAGTAAAATGTTTCATGAGAGAGCATAACTTTCAATAAGATGGCAAGGTTTTGAAAGCATTTTTATAAATTAAAATAATCTTATTTTTGTTCTTAGAAGCTCACTAGGACCAAATTGCATTCCCTCCCATCAAAAATAAAATTTTATACAAGCTATGCAAAGGATCCTACTGCTTCTCATAGGCAGAGTCTCCAGATACTTAAGCCACATAACACCAGACCTAGAAATCTGAATCTCCATTTGGACTTCTTGTTAGCCAGCTCTATCTCTCAGGGAGCACCAGGAGCTGCACAGTTCCTTCATTGCAGCTTCTAAGCAAAATTTTACCAACCCAGAACACTATAAGCCTTTATCTGATCACAGAAGAAGGAATCAGTTATAAAAGGTGTCATTTTTGGAGGTGAAAGTTTAGTGTTCACTCAGTACTGTTGTGAACAAAAATAGAATGGTAACAAATAGTTTCTTCCTCAGAGGAAAAGTTTAGTAAGTGGAAATGCAGTGCTAAACAAACACAACAAGCACTGTGGATGGTTAAAAGGCCAGAGAACTAACAATCTAACAGAGATGGCCAAAACCCTCGAAAGGGGATTAAAAATTTTATGCTTCTTTCTTTTCAAATATCCCACATGAAATTTTATAAAAGTGACTTTATTTTCAGAAAGCCTAGGAAAAACACTTAATATTTTGAAAACATGATAATGCAGAAAAAAAACCCAGCATTCACTATAATAAGCTGATGTTAAGAAATTAACAATGCCAATAAAAGGGTGAAAAAACGTGCCTTCCTTTCAAGAGAAACATTACATTTATTAAACGTAAAAGGGGTGGTTGCTATTTTCCCTGTTCGTTCCCAGCCAGTGTATGCATTTTCTTAACCCTGGCCTTCAAACTTTCTCTTAGAAACTGCATCACTGAAATGAATATCACTATTGAAATCAGTTTTCTTTCCTTCCCCAAGCTCTTATTTCACTCTCATCCACAATGCACATATTTCCTTCCTCTTTTTTGCCCGTGGTGGGTCTGAGTGAGTCAGGGCTCTCAAGTGATAAACTAATACTGACTTCTGAAACTGCCTCTTCTATTAACCTTGCCCTCCCTCTGCTCTAGCTAAGAGGCTGAAGAAAACAGAAAAAAACAACAACAACCAAACCAACTAAAATTTTGGATCATTCTGCTGTGTTCCCAGACCCTAACTGAAAAAGACATTTTAAGCCACTTCTGTTACTGTGATTTTTTTTTTCCTCTCCCTGCTCTTCCCACAATGATCACAGCTGCTGTTAAAGTCACACTAAGTTTCTTTACACTTTCATTTCTCCAAGACTAAAGATGAGATTAAACAGTCCTGGATCTGATCACCAGGAAGACCACAGGAGACACATCTCTGTTCTCTCCAGTTATTTTTGTGTCAGTAAGAGCGAGGCCAAGCTGCTGATTCAACTCCACCGTGCATCACCTGCATCAATGCATCTCTCCTGGAGAATCCACATGTTCCAGTCATGAGTTTCCCCAACCACAACTACTGGTAAATCCTCTCTCTCTTCTTTTTCAACCCTGCTCCTCCAATGTGCAAAATAATGATTTGATAATGGCAGAGGGACAAAGCATGCCTATCTAAGGGAAAACAAGCTGCTCTGACAGTTATTCTTTCTGCCTCCCTTCCCAGCCCAAACTGGCCAGTGTCTTTGCTCTAACTAATGATGTTCTGGTTGCCTGAGACTGTTAAAACACAGAGTATTTTTTTCATGGTTTTGCAATGCCTCTGACAAGTGACCAGATCCCTACTCTCAGCTACCATGACACTGCAGGACCAGAAAACGGCAAATAAAAACTGTAATATAGAATCTCCTGGTATAAGGAATACAGCTGACACCTACTTAGCTAACTAATATGTTTTCATCTACCAGAGATAATTCAGGTACCTTCTGAAAACGTTAAGAGCAAAGAGTGGCATAATACCATCCACATGCTAAAGAGAGGGCAGCAAGGAGTCTCTCATTGTCCCTGTCCAGCCAGGAGAAACTCTTCTTCACTATTATATATTCATTTATTGAGACAGAATACATTTATGAAGCCTCATGTTCTTGACTGTAGCAGCTGTAACAATGTCCTATGGGTATCACAGTCAGGAAAAAAAGGAGCGATCAATGAATATGACTATATCTATAATTAGGTCCACAGCAAAAGATTGTTACTACTACTATGAGGATAAAAATTGCGTGCAGATATACACTGATGTCACCACAGCCCCAATGGTCATACCGTTGTTGTGAATGCATCATGATTTGAAAACTGTTTAAGCTGTGACACGACTTTCGTAATGAACAGCTGTACCGTACAAGCCAGGCAGATGCCTCCACTGTATTTTCATTTTCTTTTTCTCCCTGTGCCCCAATGAGGACATTTTCAGCTCAATGACAACAGACAAATCACACCATCTGTCACTGTCTTCACTTCTCCATCTATGAAAAAGGGATAATAGCACTTGCCTCCTTCCAAAGAACACTGAGAAACCCATAATAAAAATGATTACGTGTAGGGGGGATAATTTTATTATCCAGCATCAGCTGCAGCTTGCTTTTCTTTCCTGGATCTCATGTCTTCATGCTTCCAGGCTTTGAGGAGGGTGGCCAGACTCCGCCAAACAGAGGAGAGCAGCAGCAACACTGTGCAGCTCCCAGTGGCTCAGCATGTTGAGGGAAAGCTGCAAGACACAGCAGAATCCCTTTATCCAGGGGTCCTCAAACTACGGCCCATGGGCTGGGTACGGCCCCCCAGGGTCCTCAGTCTGGCCCCTGGTATTTACAGAACCCCCTGCCCCCCCCGCCGGGGGTTGGGGGGGAACCAAGCAGCCGCAGATGACTGCCTGCCACTGCATCCGTGCGCCAGCCCCCTGGTTAAAAAGTTTGAGGACCCCTGCCTTTATCTTTGATGACTACCTTTCCCCAAAAGTAATTAAATTTTGTCACATACTTAAGTGTTCATCTGCCTGAGCTGACTGTCAGGTTGGAGAGCTGTTTGTTTGGTTTTTTACCTATGAGCAGACTCTCAGAAATACTCTATACTCCTAAAGAAAATAGCCAATTTTATTTCCTTTACTCATGACTCCCCATCTCCTTTGCTGTCTGTTCAGATGGCACTCCAAAATATGCAGTGCAGTCAGAAACCTATTTAAGCTGAAAGCACACGGTGTCTCACCTATGCCCTCTATTAATCTTTTCAAGGGATGCATTTATATACTTTTTCAGAGAAATTATCTCCTTGCTTGAAGTGACAAATGTCAGGGCATTGGGACAGCTATGCAAAAATGAATGAGGAAAAAACTAATTCAACTGAAACAAATGCAACATGCAAATGAAATCTGTGTTTCAGGCATGTTGTAACACAGGACTAACACATGTTCTTAAATCATTGTCCTTCAAAAGCAGTTAGTGAGCAGAGGGCAGCAGTTATGTAGCATGTTATCTCCTCTTTGCCAGCCAGAAAGCAAATTGCATCTCCAAACCACATGTGCCCTCCAGTGTGATACCAGGCAGCAAAGAAAGAGCCCAGACCTCATCTTCTGCAATTGATATTCATAGAATCATTTAGGTTGCAAAAGACCTTTAAGATCATTGCGTCCAACCACAAACCTAACACTGCCAAGTCCACCACTAAACCATGTCCCCAAGCACCACATCTACATGTCTTTTAAATACCTACAGGGACAGTGACTCCACCACTTCCCCAGGCACCCTGTTCCAATGCTTGACAACCCTTTTTGTGAAGGCATTTGTCCTAACGTCCAATCTTAAACCTCCCCTGGTGCAACCCGAGGCCACTTCCTCTCACCCTGTTACTTTGGAAAAGGGGCCAACACCCTCCTTGCTACAACCTCCTTCCAGTTACTTCACAGCTCTTCCTCCTTAGTGAGGGCTTTAAGAACTGCCTGTCTTACTCCAATGTAATTTAACAACCACACAGGATGGACCCTACCTTGAATTCACAAAAGGACATTCACCATCGCATTTAATGGTAGCAAAAAATGAGTTGGGATGCAGTGCCACTCCCTTTTCAGGTATGGGAGCCTGGCCAGTGTTCACCCTGACCAGATTAGTGCTAGGAATGAGCTGCACCTTTCAACAGCTGTGGTGAAGCACCCTCAGGCACTGATGGTGAACAGCTGCATTCTGTGACAGCACCTCAAAGTGGTGCCTCCATCCACAGGGGATTGTCCTAGAAGCAAGCTAGAGAAGAGAAGAAAGTGTGATCATCTTCACCTGGCAGAATGCAAACTGACCTTTAGAGACACAAATCAATTTGTTCCTACTTATCCAAAAGTGTAAAGAGAACTTTTTTTCAGAGAAAATAGTCTTATACATTAACTAGAAAAACAACCTAGACAGAAAATCACACCTTCAAATACAGCCAGGAAGACAGAGTTGTCCTGCTCCAGTTACTTACCTTATCTGCAATAAGTTTCATTTTTCTATCCAAGGTAACAAACATCAGTAGATATTGTAGCTACATCATTTGATGCAGATGGAAGAGGATAAAGCTGCACAGTGTGCAAAATGTAACAGGTGAGACTTAAGAGCAGTCTTTTTGGGTTTTGAACTCTGGCTATATTCCACAAAATCTTTCCACTTTGGAAGTCAATATAGGTCTGCATACTTGCAGCAAAATTCTGGTAGCTACAGAATAAGCCTGCACAGTGCTCTAGTAGTATTCAAAGGACTCTGTGCCGCAGCTACAGGCTGCCACAGGTCAAAAAACATTCCATTATTTAAAAGCCTGTTTTCATCTACCCAGGGAGGGCAGGAATGTGTTTTCATGACTGATCAGGCTTCTCTGATATCATCCTCATCTACTGGAAGGTATTGGAAAAAATGAAGAAACTCCATTCAAATTAAAAATTCTTGTTGGCTGACATCCTGGCTGTAATTTGATGGTCACCATTTCACCCTGTTATTTCAATTACCCTTCCAAGTGTCATCTTCTCTAATCCCAGATGATGTCTTACCTCCTCTTCATTCCTTTATTCTTGTACACACATTTTTAAAGAGAATCTCCTTGTAAGTCATTCTGCACCTCATGGCTGCTTCAGGTCACAAAGTTCTCTTAAGACCACTAAACCAACTCTTTCTAAAACAAAAATAAACAGAGTCCTCTCTCCATAATGGAAGCAACAACACAAGGGAAAAAATAAAAAGGAGGAGTTACTTACACTATTAAATATTTAACAGATTCATTGGATGGGAAGATCATACACTCAAAACTCATCGAGTAACAGTAATGCAAAATGTACAATGCAAAACTGAAACTCTTCTTAAAATACGGGCAGGCAAATATGTATTTCACACTCTTCCCATAGTCTTCATTTTGCATCTGCCAGACACCTCTATATTCACTGTGCTAGCAGGAGGCAGAAATTCGCAGGGAGACAAATGGAGACTTTGGCAGCTAACCGAGCGAGAACCGGACCAATCGTTACCCTGGGGGTCCAAACAGGAGAACTGCATACTAAAAGAGGAGAAAGAAAGAGTAATAAGCATATTGGAATTTAAGATCATCATCTTTGGTGTTGAGAGTTAATAGCCAGCTGAGAACAGATCCAAGGACTATTTTTCAGTTTACTGAAGGTTCAAATAAATAAAAATGCAACAAGTCACACATGAAAACCTTTGACTCAGAGCTGTCTTTCCAAACTACGATGGCTCAAGAGAACTTTTTTTTTATTATTTTTTAAAAATAAAGTCCAAATTCTGCACAGACTTCTGTGACAAGAGTCATACTAATGACATATTGTATCATCAGAGTATCACAGCATAAGCCAGTAGGTGCCAGAAAGATAAGACTGCATTTAGGAAGAAAGAAGCTGATATTTTTAACCTCCAAAGGGAGGCTACAGCCCTGGCGGAGGTTGAACTACTGCTGGAAGGCAGGTTTTATTCAAATTGAGTTCTTGTTAACATATAAATAAGGCTATCTTTAAAAGCTGTACCTATGCCACATATCCAAATGTAATAATAACTGGAAGTAAAAAGAAAAAAAATGCAGGCTGAGAACAGCTCAGGTTTGCTGTCGATCTACTGGTTGATTGTTTCCAGATAACGTCCTTTCCTGCTTCCCTCCAAACCAGACTGGTTTTGAGCTTTTGACCTTATATCACATCAACCAGGCTCTTGCTGAAGCTCTCTGAGAACCGGTCCCTTGGGACTTTGAACAATCAGCCACACAAATTTAGTGCTAATTCACCAACAGAAATTAAAAGAAAGACAAAAATGGTTATCCTTCTTTTTGCTGAATTTTGTATTGATTTCAAAACCAAAATTTAAAGTTTGAAAGATCCGTCTTCAGATCCTGTCCATGATTGATAGCTGAGATTTTGATTGCTGTTTCCTACTCCTCAAGACAGCCCTAGCTGCAGCATAAAGGTTTCTCAGATGGACATCTCAATCGTCCTTACAGAAAATTTGTCTCATACTACAGATATTTCTAATGGCCTCAAAGGCATTTTCCTGAAAGGTGGGATTATTATGCCCTAGTGAATATTTAAGTATTTTATACCACATGATTAGCTTCCACAGGAGATGGGGAGAAACCACCACTATAAAGTGTCTTGTAGGACAGTATTTACAGCATTCAGATACACGAGTTTTTGGCTAAAAAGACAAACTTTTTCAATCCAAAAGAGAGGGGATGTGAATCAGGACTCCCTCACTCAATACCCTGTCCAAAAGGCTACCAAATAAGGGGAAGGCAATACGATATAGAGTAGCCTCCCCGCTCTCTTCTCCCTTGCATAAGCAGCAGTTATTCCATAAATGTTTTAACTTAAATGCAGTTATGTAGAGCTACATCTATATAATGTAGTGTGATCCAACAGAATTTTCTTGAGAAAGTGTCTCTCAGCAGAGTTGCAAGACAGTACTCTTTTTTCATATGTGAAAGAAACTGCTCATAAGCACTTCAACTATCACAAAGACAGGATTTTTAGAACAAAGTCCCATGTTTTTCTGTTCCATGCATGCGGCACTCAGGGATACTTAGAGATTCAAGTGAGAGAACTCTATAGCCAAAACGATGTTTTGCAGGCATATTCCTAAAGTTGAACACAGGTGGTCTCTAGAGCCTGCTGATGATCAGATCTTTAGGGATTACATTGTTTACACCATTTGGGATGTACATTTTTTTTCCCTTCCTCACACAAACTGCCACTTCTCCTCCTCCCACTCTTCTGCACTGCTATTACGTGCAGAAATCCAGTACTGTATTTCCCCATATGAAGAAACTGGCAAGGAAAGACCGCATGCTCTTGGCAGAAGTTTATCCTGGGATTATGCCAATAAACAATCATTTTCTGGTTGCCACAAGCATTCCATTATTTCACTTTGGCCATTCAGTCCACTCCAGTTCAGCTCTGTTAGTGCTTCCTTAATAAACCCTTATTATCAGGAGCTCAGGCCTCTGTCATTTGAATTCATGCTCAGCTGGGACTTGGTATTCAGGGACCCCATCCGAAAGTTGTTAAAAAAATATATAATTAAAACACTTACTTTGCCATGGAACATAGACAATGGAATTTCGTTGGCTGCAAGTTATATTTGCACTCTTAAAGACTTAAGAAAAGCTGGATTTTGAGGCTTGTTTTATAAACAACACTTGGAGGCTTTGGTACTCGCTAGAAGAGAAATGTAACAGCAGTCTTTTGGGTTCATCCTTCGTTGTACACATACACCTGTTGTTTACGGTACAAATAGATTTCATTGCCTCATCAATTTTTAATCACTAAATTTGGGGGCTAGATTTAGGTGGGGGAAAAACCCCAAGCCCCAAATGCCCTGGAAGGTCCCACTGGGGCAGGTACCAAGCGGCGGCAGCACCCAAGAGAGCTCCTCCTGCCCTGCCACAGCTCCTGGCCACTCTGCCGCTGGGTGCCTACCGAGGAGGTGGCTTACTTTGGGTTTATGGGTTTGGGTTTATAAGCAATAAAGCCACTTATCTGTGCAGCACGGGCTTCACAGCTTTGGTCCAGGCACCTCAGTTCCCCTAGAAAGCAGCAGGCAGTCTGTATCACTAAGGGCAGCACACACACACCCTGAATTAGCAAGGTGAGCGGCTCCAGACTTTGAATTTTATGCAACCAAAGGCAACTTCATTGCTGCGCACAGCAATTAAGAAAAACAGCTTGCCCAGAGATTAGTTGTCAATCCTGGGCTGTTGGGTTTGTCACTGGAAAAGCTCACGACCGCCTCCCTCATGTACCCCACTGTCACAAGCCCCTTATTATTTAACTTGCTCTTGATTTTCTCTTCTTTATAATAAAGATGTAAAAGCTATTAATCTCAGCAGTTTATTAGCCCCAGGCTGGATGTCTTTTTGCCTGTGCAGGGCAGGAGTAGTGGTACATATACCTCAGATACTGCAAGGATAGCATCTGTCTGCTCTTCTGCAGCCAGTTCTCTTTGTACAAGTTGGATTCTACTGTAGTTGAAGTGGCAGCCTCTGGAAACCAACATGTAAATGCGAAAAGGTGTATCACCCATGGATCAAATTAGCGAGGCTTTATACTATATTTATGGTCCTTCCAACTGTCCTGGAGGCAAGCACCAATGAAACGCATTCCCATTCACTCTGCCCTCTCCTCTCCTTTGCTCCGTGCAATTCTAATCAGATATGCAAACTACAGAAAATGGAATCTCTGCCCTGCATCCCAATAAGGATGGCTTAGAACAAACAAAATAAGGATGTCCCCTAGAACAAACTGGCTTGCAAGATGTTGAAGTCACTGCTGACTTGTTTTAGTAGGAACTAAAAGTAGGAACAGGAGAAAAACAAACAAAAAAAGTGTGATAAAAACACATACATATTTTGGACTTCTAAAGTGAAGTCCTTCTGTACTTGCTAATGCTAGTGACTCTGCAGCTTGCTACACAGAGTAGTCCAACCTGGTAAGACAGGGAAAGTACAGAAGGTCTCTCAAAGACATGCTTCTGCTTCAGAATCCCTTGGGAACATTTTTTGTCTCTGTTCCCATAAACCCAAATGAGACCCTTTACTGCTATTGCTGGCAAAGGAATTTGGAGAACAGCACGGTTAAGAGCAGCTTTCCAGGGACTGCACTACTAGTGTGAGCTGTCATAGTGGTAACAAAGGGGAGCTGGTGTGCAGCTGAAAAGCTGGTTTCACAGGCTCTTCTCTGGGCCTAGGGGCCCTTGTCACAGCAAAGAGCTCCTGAAAGCTCTGGAGTCTTCAGTTACACCAGAATTACAAACAGATGAGTCCTGAGACAACCTCAAATGAAATCAAAATCATATAAACCTGTGAGATTGCAGCTGTCCAAAAATCAAACTGGATCAACAGACCTTGTAAGATCTCCACTGCTTTTTATACTCTCCATGAGGGAGTAGAAAGCTGAATGTATTTGTACCTGTAAATGGTACTTCCCATTGGTCCTTTGTTTCAAATTTCTTCCCAGACAGTTAAGGGACAGAAAAGTATCCCATGGTATGCATGGTTGTTACAATTTCTGTAAACCAGGAATTCAGTTCCAATGAGTCTCCCAAGTACATGGTCAATTGTAACTACTGAATTCTGTCATTTCTCACTTCTGTGAATTTGCAAGAAATAATGGGGGGGGGGGGGGGGGGGGGGGGGGGGGAAGCCGTAATAAAACTGCAACAGCTGAAAATGTTTATAGGCAAGTACTGGGGAGGGGTGAGGGAAGGAAAGAAGGAAAGGCGTGGAATTTTAACTCTCGATAGCTTTGGTGTAAAGTTATGACAAGTCGTAATTGTTTTATTTCTGTGCAGCTTAAACTCATAATACAATCAGTCTGCACTTGCATTGGCAACACACCTACCACCAATGGGAGTGATCTCCTCAGGAACACTCCAGGACTTTATTGCCAAACCCCAAACACAAGGTTAGTATAGTCAATCATTAATTAAATGCATGATTTCTCCTTAGGGAAGATAACTCAAAGGTCCCCGAGGTAGACATTCGCAGTAACTGTATAGGTGCAATACAGCATTGCCCTCTGCTGGATTTTAGGCTGCCTACTTGCAAAAAAAGTTGCTTCTGGCTGAGCTAGAAAGTATGGTTTTTAAACAAGCACTGTACTAATTATCATAAGGGAATGCCTTGCCACCAAATTTGGAATGAAATAGTGAATTAATGCTTATACCTTAGCCTTTCTTTTTTCACAGGACAAGCACTGCTTCAGACAGGGCCAGTGGTGACTCATTCAGCCCTTGCCTGGTCCAGCAACAGCCACAGACCATTATGGATTCCCCAGAGTCCAAATACTGAGCAGAATCAGCACACAATCAGATCCACATCTAAACATGCAAAGGCTGAATTTTAGGTGAACTCTGGCTAAACGCATGCCACAGTTCCATACCTGCAAGAGTGGTCCATCTTACATGACTGTCTCAGCACACACATTCCTGCTAGACAAGGGCCTGCTGCCCCCAGCTCCTTTCCAGGCATCTCCTGATAAAAAGTCAAATGCTATTTCCAGTCTCTTCACAGGCATGAATGTGGAGACTACCTCAATATGGACTGATGTAAGATGAGTATGACAAAAATAAGGAAGAGCAAACTGGATGCAGCACTACAATGCAAGACAAATCTTTTGTCTGTTCTTGCTGTTCGGCATCTGTCATCTCCTGAGCCTTCCCTGGCTTATCAACATTTAGTGTAACTAACCAAATGCAGACACATATACAGGTATACAGGTATACCTAGATGTCTAAACACATATTTGAACGCAACTGCCTGTGATGGGTTAATTATAACCATATGATCTAGACAGAGACAACAAATCCCATTTCTGTACTTCTTTAGCTATTATTCTTGCTGATCATGTAAGAGACACAGCAGGGCATTTTGCATCCTGTAGCTTGATGCTGTGCAAAATGGGACCACATCCAGAGAATCAGGACATCTGCTAATTCAGACTAATATATGGGAAACTGAGAGCAAAATACTCTTTCAGAAGATAAGAAAGTGCAAAAAGAAAGCTTTTTTCCATTTATACTGATTTCCAACCCATAGTCTACCCTTGCGCTTCTTAAACGGTCCTTTACTGGGGTTCTTGAAACTTTGCTTTTCCCAGCATTCTTTCTCTTTTTCAGTTCCTAGCTTATTCTCTCATTCGAGTCACATTTTAACATTTTACTCACTTTCCTTCTTCCACAAAAAATAGGTGTTGTGTATTCTCTTCAGAATAGATAGTCTGCAAAAGCATCTGCTTATATCCCTAGTTTTTTTTAGGATTCCAACTCTCTTATATATCTGTTCTGCACTAGTTGCTGTGGGAGCAACTGGCTTTTCCCCGAGGGTGGTAATGTTAATAATAACAACAATAGTAATAAACAACTCAGATTCTAAAGATACTTTCTTGCTTTGTTGCTTGATAAGAATATCTGTGCTCAAAAATGCACTCTCTAGTCTGCTTCTCCCTGCAAGGTATTCTGCAGTTCTCTGGGGGAGACTTCTCCCTACAAATAAATGCCATGATTTGTTTTCTCTTATGTTACAGCTAATTAAATTATGCCACCATAACATTTTACCATTTCATTATGCTGCATTTCCAAAGTATTTGCCCTTTTCCTGCTTCTTTTTTCTCCTTGTACTGTCAAGCTGAGAGAAATGGCTGGGGTTTAATATGAAAATTATCAACCCCAGCCATATGCAATGAAAATAAAAAACAAACCCCACATTGTTTGATCTCTTGAAAGAACTTAGCACCAGGAGTCAGGAAGATTTGGTAATCTAGCAACTTCAGTTTACAAACTGTGGAAAGTAGGAAACAACTAACAAAGGTCTGTGTCACTACATATGAAAGCACTCACACATGAAAATGCGAAGAATGTATTAGAAGGCTGACAGACAGAAGATAAGAATTATATACACAGTAAAAAAAAAAAAAAAAAGTGATAAGGTTCATACCATACAGAACTCGATTTTTAAATACAAAGTTTACCTAGATACCAGAATAGACTTTTATGGACCAGGCAGGCATTAAAGAACACAATTTACACCATCAGCCAAATTTTTCACTACCTTGTGCTTTACTTAATTATGTATACTGTTGAAAATGAGCAGGCAAAATGATCCATTAATATATTATACTCACCTTGAACCAGTGACTGAACAATATGCAAAGCCATAAAACGGAACTTGTAATGATGGCCAAAACCTAAACATGCAGTAATTCCAAAAGAGTACCAATTATCAATTGTTTTAGAATTATCAGCAGTCACTATATCCAGTGATGCAGATGATATCTCTAGTTTAAGACTGAGGGAATAAGTCATAATGCAAAAGGTTCAGCAAAGCAGCCAGAGATGCAAGGGAATATATAAAATTCTCAATGTGTCACATACAGGTGCATTCCCTATTTTACATTTTAATGCACACCCATTTAAATGAAAGAAACATTGCTATTTAAAATATAAGCTGCAAAGGCAAGCTTTACTTAAGACTATGTTCTTGAACTTCGGACACACTGTACATCATGACTGACTATACTGTAGCGCATATTTTCTACAATGTTAGCTATTTATGTTTTAAATTGGAAGATGTTTGGTGATGACAAAATATCAGAATGTGAAAAATATGCACAGGTCACTGTCCTGTCTTGAACCTATCTGCAGGTAAACATCCACAGGGAAAAAAGCGAAGGAAAAAAAAAAAAAAGAGTTCAAGGCTACAGGTGGCCACAAATAGAACAGTGACAATATATCCCTGATACTTCTTAATAGCAATGTCAGAAAGCCAATGCAAGAAAGCTACCAAACTGCTGATCCTTCTTTTCTCTCCCAGGTTGTGGTTGTCACAAAGGTCTTGGCACATTCCAAAGCAGTCTGCAGAGTCCCTGGAGGACAGGACTGGAGTGGGAGGACTCTGGCAACATTCAGTCTCTTTTCAAGTTAAATGTTGCCAATAGGAAAGAGGGGAAATTTAGTTTGTTCTCTTTATAAATATACCATATAACTGAATTTGGAAATTATTGTCAACAAGCAGGTAGAAAAAGTCTTACGTGGATTTTGAAATATCTTGTCTGAAAGAAACAGCAGTATTTAAGCTTTCCTGAAACTGTCTTTTAGTCCCTGGCAGAGAAAATACTTATGAGGACTGAGTTCGTTTCAACTGCAATAAGGCATGAGTAAGGCAGTACAGTCCAAGTTTAAACAGAAAAAACCCTTCGATCATCTTACATCCATTCAGATCTCTTGGTACAATGACTCTTACAGAAATCTGAAAAATGGAAGAGCAATGCTGATAGAAGGGCAAGGAACAACCTTACACTGTTGAAACTTTCTGAACGTTATGCTATTTATTATTACTCATTACATGCCAAAAGAAATCAGAGCTGAAAGGTGCTTTATTTACAAAGCCTAAATTACTGGACAATTTCATGCACACATATTCCCTTCCCACCTCAACTTCTGCAAAAATAAAAATAATTAAAAAAAAAAAACAAACCACAAAACACAACAACAACAAAAAAAACCACACAAAAAAACCAAGCTCCAAAACACTCAATGGACCCGGTGCTGGATCTTCTCTCCCACACACAACTACAGGTTCACATGTTAATTTCTGTAAGGCTGCATGCTTTAAAGAGTAAAAATCCCAAATTAAGCAAACTTGCTGCTTTTAATGAATGAGAGTGGGCAACCCACAGACTCCATGATTTTTTTCTGGTAACTTTCTATGCTGATAGGGTTAACCAGGCAAGTGCTTGGCTATTCAGTCCCAAGGGACATAGGACCTTACTGGCACCTGAGATAGACAGACTCACACAACGTGGATCTTCTGTACCTCTGCTCAGTGCCCAAATAGTGCTGATAATGTCTTAGATGGCGATGCAGTTTAAATATAGCTAAATATAAATGTAGCTCACCTTTATCCTGAATAGCTACAATATGGGAAATCACTGGCTTCATAGAGTTCACTGTAAGCTAACTTACCTCGTTGCCTTTCTGTATTACTGCAGCCACACACCTCCAGCACCCAAGCTACCACTCAGTCAGCAAGCCTTTATGGTTTTCAGTCCTACGCTCTCAATTCTCCCTGTACAACAAATTTAATTATTCTTGATTCAACTCCTGAACAATTAGCTCAGCCAGCCTGAATGCACCTTCCGTGATGTGTGCTGGCACGGGAGACAAGGGATCAAACCCCAAATCCAGCCTTGCCATGTTAGTTTTTTCCTTCTGGATAGTTTGTGATACACAGGGTATACTGAAACCGGTTGGCTCTTTTCTATTTTTACTTTTTGCTAAGAAAAGAGAAGTTCAGCTTTTTGGTAAGACTGCCTCCCTCTCCGCGAAAGAGCAGCAGCTGGCACACACGCATGCAGGAAGGCAGGGTTAAATTCAGACTTGCTTGAAGTTCCAAACCATTTCAAGGAACTTCCTTCTCTACCACCCCCTCCTTAGGTCACTGCATCAGGTTTACTTAGATGGAAATAAACGCATTGTGTATCTGCTTGCCAGTTACTTTCATCCTTCTCTTCACCAACAGTAAAAAGTGCTAGGACAGAGCACCCCTGTATCTGTTTTTGCATAATGGGTGTATGTGTATGAGATTGCTTCTGAGAATATTTCTGCCATTCTTTGTTCTAGTAATAGGAGAAGCAAAACCACACGAAGCAGAACAAAGAAAGAAGAAAATTTGAGGACAGAGGATATTTGATCCTAAAGCATTCCCCTGTTTCTGTTTCATTAATATTTGTATCTTCTTCTATGATGAAGGAAGAACAGCTTACATTGCCAAGGCTCATAACACCAGCTTTCTCATGTGTGGATTCAGGGAGACAAGAGGGAGCATTCCTGCAGGTAATTAGCCTTGACTACTAATCACATCAGCCAAAAATGATGAGCAAATTAGAGCTTTAGTAGAGCAGCTAGTCTGATGCTCTTCCTAGATCCCTAGAGCAGTACTGCTGGTTACTGTGATGCTCTGATGCACAAAGACCTGCAATACATCCCCACTACCATAGCAGGACTGGCCTTCACAGCAGTCTGCCCTTGGAACGGGTGGGAACAGAGACAGCGTGTCTACCAGCATCTTGCTCCACCCCAAGGACCATGTTTCCTTACAGGTCAGGGCAGGTATTCACCTCCTGATTCACTCCACTGATCTGCCCTCATGCTGCAACAGTACAAACCAAATAAGCGAACCATTTGCTTGATCTTCTCAGAGCCGACATTTGCCTGGTTTGCAGTTTTCCAGAAAAAATGTCATGATCCAGTCACAATGAACACAGTGAGAAGTGGACAGGGACTTGGACTGAAATGTGTCTGTATCCCTTATTTACTAAACCTTTTCTATAAAATAATAAAATTTTAAAAAGCAAATATACTATAGCACTGCATTTCTGTATAACCAGTCACTTGAGGTCTTATTCATTCCTGAAGATACAAGGTAAAGTCTCAGCACACACACCTCAGCTGCAAAAAAAGGCATTTCTAAATCAAAAGTTAAAAACGGGAGAAAAAGCAAGCACGTAGACAGCATGGTACAGTTTACACTTACACTCTCTACACTTGAGACCTGAAAGAAGTGAGCATGCAAGCAGCCCCAGCCACTTGTTTTTACAGACCTATTCCAAGTGTCATATACGAGGCATGAGATTCAAGTGCTGATTCCCTCCAAAAGCCCTCCCAGAGCCAGGGCTGAGTCTCACACAGATTGGCTGTGATGCTTTGTAACCTTCTTCCCACTCCCTGAACCCCCAGATCTGGACCATTTCCCAGTCAATGCTGCCTTGCTGACTCCCTGCACCTGGGCGCAAAGAAAGGCTCAGTTCAGCTGGGCGTTGCTCCATTCCTTCTCTCCCAGGGATACAAGTTCAAGATGCAGCCTAGTGCGACATCTCTTTCTTCATCTTATGCCCCATATTTGCATTAGTGCAGGCATCTGCAGCAGAGGAAGAGCAACAGGGCCCTTGCTTCAGTGGCATGCAGGGTCTATGTTACAAACACCCCAAAGGAGTGAGCCAGCCAAAATGGTCCATTGAATGCAGAACAGTGACTCTCTATGACAGCTAAGAGGTTCCCAAGAGGGAAAAAAACTGAAAACAACAAGCTCTGCTTTTACAGATGTTGCATATGTATGTTAGGTAGACATGTTACGAGAAATAGTCTCCAAAAGCTTTCAGGGATGGGACATAGGCTGTATGTTAGATACACCGAACAGAGAAATAACCAGCCCCAACTCTGTCACTTGAGGAAACACTCTGAAACCTTTCAGGGTAGAAGACTGTGTCACAGATGGCAAAGGGCTAAAACAGATGGGATGAAAAAGGGCTTGGAAGAAGATGATGATCAGGAATGGAATGGGCCAGGAGACACAGCGACAAGTGGGCTGTGCATTGAGGAGGAAGGCTGATACAGAAAGTTTCTGAATATGAAGCTCAGCCCAGCCAACTCTGCTGAAGACACAGGGGCTAAGGCAGTTGCTCAAACACCATGAGAGCAGGCGACTAGTTTTTGCATCCTGACATTTTTAGAAACCCAGTGAAGGAAATGGAGAAAAATAAATCCTTCCAAAGATTCTCTTCTCAATCCAAGATGACGATAGTTTAATTACGCTGAACATATTAAGGGCTAGACTTTAAAGAAAAGCACCCTGTAAGATTTGAAAGGATGGAAATACAGAATTTAATAGATATTATTACTACTAAACCTTACAGAATTTAACTGAAAACAGTTACAGGTAGATGTCAGATTTCAAAGTGCTAGAAGATCAGAGTAATTTGATTCCCTCTCATATAAACATTTACATAAGTCAGAGGCTGACGAGGGATTTAACGATGGGAGGTGTACGTCAGAGTGGGATTTCCAGATCTGTGATCCAGGCTACCCCGCCCCATTTCCACCCCACTCCACCTCCCCACCACAGGATGGGCTTGTTGTAAGCAGCTTTCTGCCAGAAGAAGGTTGGATGATTAAGGTAACTGCCTCACGAGGCTCAGGGATCATATCCTCCTCTTTAATGACCCAGAAATAACCGTAGAAAGAAAAGGCAGAGCTCTTAGTGGCAAAGGCTGGAGATGGGGGGCAGGAACAAGTGAAACTGTCCAAGGAATTCGACATTCCAGTGCCCAGCTGACAGCAGCCTGTTCCCAGGACACTCCCACCATTTTTTCTAGCAGCAGTTCATCCTCATGGGTTTTGGGAAAGCCATATTTAAACACTCCATGCGATCAGGACCTCTGCACAGCACTCAGACTGCACAACGCATCCAGCCATTCCTCTGCATGTATTGCGGGTTTGGACTTTCCTCCAAAGCAATGACAATTCTGATTTAGATGGCCTCCCACCAAAGCTAGCCTCGGGCTCCTTTGGCTTCCCTGCTCCATGGCCAAAGACAATACACAGAATGCCTAGAAAGCATTGCAGTCTTAAGGCTACATTGGTATAAACCACAGCATAGGACTAATTTCTCCGCAGCTCCAGGTTGTCTTATGCTGCAATTAAGTCTCCTTGAAGAAATAAGACCATTGTCCCTTCAGACACGACACTTTAGCAGGATGTCAGCCTGTGTGGATGACTGGAAGAGTAGGTGAAATGGCAATGTTCCTACTCTTAGTTCCCCCAAGTAAAAATCTAGCTTAGTATCATTTGTCCCCTTCTCTTTTAACATAGCACATAGTGCACGACCTTCTCCTCACCTCCACAACTGTACACTGCTACTCTGTAATGTACAAATTGACCAGCAGCAGGATAGAGATGGGCTACAAGCCCGAACAAGGCAATTGCTCAAGAATCACAGAATTAGTCCATACTGGAGTCGCAGAATGGTTGAAGTTGGAAGGGACCTCTGGGATCATCTTGTCCAACCCCCCTGCTCAAGCAGGGCCACCTAGAGCCGGTTGCCCAGGATCACATCCAGGCAGCTTTTGAGTATCTCCAAGGATGTAGACTCCACAACCTCTCTGGGCAACTTGTGCCAGTGCCCAGCCTCCGGCACTGTGCTCGGCCAGGAGGAGCCCCACAGCCTCCCTTACACCTGACACCCCAAGCAGGCCTGGTTTGGTGTAAGGCTGGACACTCACAGGCTGGCACAGATTCCCTCAGTGTAATGTGGGGGGTTGCTTCTCCCAACCCTGGAGCATCCACATCGCTGTGTGGCATTCACACTAACATGCAAGTTTTACAGGCAAGACCCAACCAGCTAGGGAGGCAAAAGTCCTGTGATTTAGTATTTCATTCTGTCTGTTCTTCAGCAAGATATGTCTTTAAGTGGAAGGCATAATTATTACAGCTTACACAGGGCTGTATTTCTGCATTTTAATTCTCAGAATGGCTTGACAGAGGAAGGGAAACTGCTTGTGCTTTACCCAATCAATCCTATTAGGGCCTCCGCAAGGCAGTGTACTCCCACTCCTCAGATAATGCAGATTAATGACAAGGTCAGCTTTGTGATTACTCCTGGTACTGGCTTTTTTAAGTAGTCAGTGGGTGGGTTTGCTACAGAGAGGGGAAGAATGTTTTACAAACAGGTAGGAAAATACAAAGAACTGTAGGAAAACTAAGCCGGGCAACACCCCTAAGGGTGAAATTACAGGACTGTCTCATGAAGGAAAGCGTATGTGGAAAAGTAGAATCAAGCACAGCAGAACAGGTAAATTAAGTCTCTGCATTAAATCAAATCTCTATGCTTCCTCCCTATTGTCTTCATTTCTTTTTTATTCTGATTCAAGTGAAAGGAAGAGAGGACTAACAGAACTGAAAATCCTGCTGAAGCAGATTTGTTTCAAACAAGCTTCTCACCAGCAAAAGCAGATTAAAAAAGGAGCCAAATCTCTTAAGAGGGGAAAAGAGAACAGCCCTGGTTCAGGAGCTAGCACACTTGGTACAAGTGCTGCTCTTAGGGCGGTTCACAGCACCCTTGCACTGGGAATATGCCGTGAAATGAATGTCACCAGCCTGCAGATACACAGAGATCACTGATCAAATGCCGTGATAACAGATACGACAGTGGCTCCCCTCCTGTTTGGATGCCAACAGACTGAGAGTCTGAGTCTACTAAAACAGGCCAATATCTTCATTATTAACAAAAAACTGTCCACACCTCAGTCCCTTCACTGTTTGCTTCTCTCTCATGTAAAAAGACTTATGATGCTTTTATTCTCCTTTCACTTCATCTCTGCCCTATTTCTGAGGTCCCTTCGGCCCAGGTTTGCATACCTCTGAACCAGTGGTTGCTGTTACAGTTTTGATCCTTTCGTCGGCTGATTTAGTTGCCTTTATTAGCTGCAGCATGTCTGCAAAGTTAGAGTTCATTCACTCAACAGTCTCTCCTTTAGCATGGAATAACACATACTACAGCTGACGCTCTCTCTAATTAGAGGACATTTAACATCTCTAGAGTTACACATGACTGATAGAACTCTCATTCCTTCAGTAATGTAAGCATCTATACCTCATTTCCTTCTTAGCTTATGGTATTTCTGGCATCTCAAACCATTCTTTCCCTATCTCCTCTACCCCCAAAATCCAAAATAAACAAACAAACAAAACATGGACATGAACATCGAACTTTTCTAATAACGTTCTTAATTCCTCATTTTTGTCTCCTGTAGTCATTATATACAGCTCAAATTCTCCCTTTTACTGCATCACAAAAATACAGGATTTGTGCAAATTGGTCTGAAAAATCCAGTGTTCCTTTTGTCTTTAGCCTCTCCTTGTTGCTTTTTAAACAACTGAAGAAATACCAAAAAGAAAAATATGATATATTATCTCTACTAGACCAATTACTGGCTACTATTGTCATAGACCACACACGGGCGGAAAAATAGCATGAAAATATAGACTTGGAAAATAAAAAAAAAATCTTTGAGGTTGTTATTTTACAAGCTTCTGGAAATACTTTTTATATATGAAGGAATAAATAATAATAAAAAAACACAACAGCAAAACACAGACAATAGTCTGTCACAGTTTACTTTTGGCAAAGAACCCTCACAGCCTCAAGCAATAAAAGCTGAAATTTTCTAGCCAAAGAAAAAATCTAGAATCCTCCTCCACTTTGAACATGTTTCCATGTGGCAGAGCCACGAGGAACCTCAAGGATGATAATGAATGGTAAAATAGGCAGAGGAAGCATAATGGTTAAGAAAGACCTTGCTAAGTAAGAAGCGTTAAGTACCCCGAGAGAGGAGGATATCTGTCTTTCCAGACATCCTATCTTGACCTGGATGCTGAAGACTTCGTATCAAGTGTAATCCAGTGTACAGAGAGACTTTTATAAATCTTGGTTGCTAAGCACACAGCACAGTTTTTGATAGTGGCATACTGGGGACTGGCAGGAACAGTATTGTCCAGTTCAGGATCTAGACAGATCTAGGAAGCTGAGAAATACAATGCTGGGGGGAGGATTCAAAGCGAGTTCCACAAGGAGTTTTGCACCAAACTTTTGCATTTTCATTTAATACAGAAAACATATGAGACCAAGGACAAAAAATTTTATACACCATAAAGTTAGCAGGCTTTCCCGCTAGTACACATTCAGAGCAGGTGATCATAAATAAAGAACTGGATAAACTTGGGGATGGAGGAATAACAAGTTCTGAAACTCAGTAGTACCAGCAGCAAGATCACATGCTTGGGAACCAAGAGAAAATTCTGCTTTAAACTACTGGTTCATCAGGTCACACAAGTGAGAAAGGGGAGTTTTAACACAGAACCTGGTTACCACCATGATGAGACCTTTCAAAGAGGGGATGTGAATTCAAAATATACTATGCACACAGGGCATGAGGTCCTTCTGTCTCCTTCCGATTCCTCCCCCTGTTATCAACCTTCAGAGAAGAAGCATTTGCAAATGACAAAATTCAGCAGGTTTTCTTACAATGTTGATTTTTTAATATAGAGACGGGCAAGTTTCCAAATGCAATGTTTTTAAAACACCTACAATGTTGATGTTTGGAAACACCCTGATACACTTTGCCCTACTTCACATGCTGTCTTCTGGAACACAGACTTTCTCCCAGTGACTATTTGTATGATGCCAAGAAAACATCCCTCATCTTTGTTGGCTGAGTCCTCCTGGCACCTCTGTGAAAGAAAGGAAAAAAATAACCTAATGAAATCCCAAAGTGGCCAGGATACTTATCTACATGCAGCTCCCCCCTCCCATTTCTCAGAGGGGAAGGGCTGTTTACTTAATCAGAAGATTACACTTGTTGATCAAAGGACGAGGGGAACCCTTCCTACCTCACACACCCCATCCACATGCAGATTTCAGAGCACGGCCTCACTGAAGCACCATGTACGGCAACACAAATGAACTACCCCTATATTAAGTCACCAGATGTAATACTGACAGCAGCTTCAGGCCCTTGGGTTCCTCCTCCTCTGATCTCTTTCTCCTGCCTCCCTCTCCCTTTGCTTTGATGACTTTGACAGCCAAGTTCTTGGAGAGTTACTCCAGGTTACAACATGTCACCTTTAATGGAATTCAAAGCTTTAATTCAGAAAGTGGCCACTCTTGACCTCTGGCCCCACTGCCACCCACTCTGCCACCCCCCTCCTTTCTCCATCGCCATGGAAATGAATAGCCAAGCGAAAAAATGGGAGCAGGCAAAGTCTAAAGCTTTTCACAGAGCCCCCAAAAGAAAGATGAATGAAACTCATTCATCACCGAGCAAGGGACCCAGAGAGCACTGCTGACTGAAAAGCTAGCCAGAGGGAGAGCAAGCACGGGAGAGAGACAGACCAAGACAGAAAAGGTTACCTCATGCAGGAAGTTATGTGATTTGAAAAAGAAAAGCACAGGAGGTGTGAGGGAACATAGTTCACTTGCAAAAACTGCAGATTCCACCAAGAAAGATGCTGTTATTTGGGGAGAAGGGGTTATTTCCTCAGTGCCTTCCCCAGATAGAATTTCTTGTCAGATTTCCAGGAAAGGATGAAAATTTGAGGGGAGAAGAGAGAAATACCTAAAAAGAAAATGCAGTGAACACCTAAAGGATGGGCAACTCATTGCAACAAAAAAAAATTAATCAGAAGCAAAGCTGTGTAATGTTTAAATTCCCTTCATCATGCATGTTCTCCTAATTTAGAGGCATACTGCTCCCAATGCATACACCTGCCTTTCTTCCCCATCAACTATGTGTCACATAGCTTGATTTGTCTTGATATGTGATATCAATCAAATATCAAGGCAATTTTTAGCACTAGGGAGCAAATGTACTAAGAGGCAATAGCTTATTCACTCAGACATAGCACCGGGTTTGGGGTGTGTTCCTCTAATTTCCCCACTTCTTGCAACTCACTGCAACTGCACTAGCAAACAGCTCCTCCTTTCAGACCACCTGAAACAGATGCATAGTAAAAGGGGTGGGGAGTTAAATGACACCATATACCCCAACGTCAGATGAAGGAAAATGTGCTACTGCATGCTGTCCTGCAGAGCTGAGGGAGCTTGTTGATGCCAGTGACAGAAAGAAAGGGAGGAGGAGAGAAAGGACAGTCTGAGATGCAGCAGCTCAAAAGAGCTTATTTGCCTGCACCACTTGAAAAAGAGATAAGCAGGACAGAAGGAAGGCAAGAAGCAGTGACAAGTGATTCCCTAAACCCAGAATCTTTTGCAAAGGTATTAGATAAGAGTGTCATAGATTATACTGGGATATTTATATCATTGATGACTTCCCAGAGAAATCAGTCAAAATTCATTTCAAACACAGCAAAAATTAGGCAGAAGCCAGCAGGGCACTTTGGGATGGTTATAGGAGAAAAGCTGTAAAGGGCAGATCTCAGTAAGAGGCAAATTCTTACTGAAGACTGCCTTCATGCCTTATCCTGACAGAGAAATGATAATGCAGTTCTCCTTGTCACTGAAGACTGGCCCAAATCTTACCCATTAAGTACAACTCAGAAGAGAGCCTACCTAGCGATTAAGTGATAATTCCAGGAAATAGTTGCCCCTTGCAGAGCGATTATCATTCTGAACCAGGAGATTCTTTTTCTTCCTTCCAAAAGCTAATCAGGCATGGTGCATCAGCATCCCTTTGCCACAGTGTAATTCCTTTTTTAGTATTCTAGTGGAAGGGTATTACCTGAGAGGCAGGAATCATTAAACTTTCATTGTTAATTGAGTGAATGAGATGCCAAGCTTCTGGGGAGTGGCATTAGCACCTCTGCTAGCCAGTGAGCTCAGACCCAGACCTCACACTTCAGCTTCAGCTTTCCGTAATCTGTATTACGCTCCATGGTGGCTCTAACCAGAGCTACCCTGTGGATTCCCCAGAGAGGGGACTTCAGGTACACAAGCAGAAACACTCACTTCAATACATGCAGTATATATAGTATATGCAGCCTGTGAGTCACAGTAAGAGGGACCCAGTATATTCACAAAGACTTTTTGAAAAAAAGAAAAATAGAAGCAACAGCTTGTATACAAATGAACTGAAACTGAAGCTGGCATTCTCCATTGCTCCCAAGTTTCTCTTCCACAACTATCAGAACGTGTTTATCAAAAATGGAAGCAGGCACAGATAAAGCTCCTTTTCACCTGCTGAATACCTACTACTGAGGTGGGGTTCTTGCACTGTTGCTTGTTTCCCATTATTGGGGAATCATTCTCTCCAAATACCCAAAGACTCACTAAGACTGTAGGTACCACCTGTTAAAGCTAGTGAAGCATATTTCACTATATAAGGATGTCAGCACTGAAGGCATGATGCAGAAACACTCCTATCTCTCTATATCTTGTCCTTCATGAGAAACCACTCTGCAGATAAGCCAGAAGTACTGCTACAGGTTCATAGACTAAGAACAGAAGAGAGAGCACTGCAACACAGCAGAAGTGGAGAGGAAAGAGCCTAAGAAACCTTACAGTGCTGCTCCTCACAATTTGCATCATCCTCCCTACTCTTCTGGCCTGCAGACCTCTTCCTTTCTTCCCACCACCCATGGACCTGTAGCTTTGCCTCTTCAAAAGCTGGTTTGCAAAAACAGAAAGAAAAAGATTGCTTAGGAAAGGTTTAACTAGTTCTAAAAAAACGACTATTTGTTCAGGGCATGGCAGAAGTTAATAGGATGATGCTATTCCACACAGGCAGAGCAACCACACAGCTATGGTCTAAACCAGCTTGCATTAGTGTTAAAAACAGGTAACAGTAATATCTTAGTGAGGAATTACCCTCTAAATGGGTCTTCTTTCTGGTGGCCTCAGGCTAAGGCTTTGAATTGGCTTGAATTAAGATGTCTCTGGTAATCCATGCTTAATTCCCACTGTAGGAAAGTTCAGGTCAGCTCTGTGCTGCACATCTGTTTATGTTAAACAGATTTTGGTAGCAATAAATTGTGCCACAAATGGCTCCACAGAGGTGGAAAGCCTCATTTGATCTTCAAAGTAACCAACTTCCTACAGTAAATTTAAAAACTTCAGTGCTCCAAACCATGAAGGACACCTGCATGTCATTAAGTACTTAATGCTGAGCATACAGCTTTCTGGGTCACCATCTGTTCAGCAAGAGCACCAACTCCTGGCTGCTGTTCCCCAGTTCACTGTGCTCCAGGGTTTGAACTCTCCACCTCAGCAGCTCGCACTTACCCAAAAGGTAGCATGGATGGATCTTCTGTGTCTGCAATACAAATTGAAAAACTGTCCCCCAAGAGAGAACGATTCAAGCAGGCAGAGTTCAGTAAAGTCTGTTTAAAGATTAGGAGCTAATCAGAACAGCTCATAATGTATATGCCTCTGTTTGTTGATTCCACTGCTGCCTTCCTAATCTCATCAAGATGCCTGCTTGTCTGCAGTTATCTGGCCCTGGTAATACTTATTGTCTGTATTGTTTTAAACAAAGTTCTCTCTTGTGCTAGAAAGTTTGCTATCTAGGCAGCTACACACAGAAGAAAGTTCAAAATCAACATGTGCTCATCTATACAACAAAACTTTTTGAAAACACTTTTTTTCAGCAATAGGAGGAGCTACCCGCATAAAGCTAAAGAAGAAATATCTCATCCGGCTCTAGAAATACGGAGTGATTTTCCCTCTGCTCCACAGGAGCCAGGTTGGCCCAATGCTGGCACTTCTAGCCAAAGTTTCCAAGCTTCAGCCTTTTCAAGTTGAATCACCAGATGGTTCCACTACATCAACATCGACATTAATCACAGAAGTAAAACAAAAGGTAATGAGTCCTAATGGTCACTGGGGAAGCATGACTTTTGCATAAAACAAAGCAGGAGAAAGAGAACAGAGGCTGCTTCAGGGTCCGGGGAACTGATATAGGTTATAACCACTTCCCACATCACAGGCTTAAAACTTCTGCTTTTTGCCCCCTGTCCTCCCCACCCAAGTTATATTACACATGAAAACTCAGTTTAAGGAAATGTACTTTGTGGAACAGTTCCATATTCTCAGAGAAAGGAACAAACAAGTCTTTCCCATTTGGAAATTGACCTTTTAGAATCTTCTTAAATAAAGCCAGCAGTTTATTATAACTATAGCCAGTACTCAAATTGAACTAGAGTTCAAAGCTACTAAGTTCCTTCATTCTTCTAAATCAGAGGAAAATCAGCATTTCTCTTAATTCTGGAAACAGAACTGGCTTATCCATGTGACCAGAGAAGCCTAAATGAAGGTCCCTCAATCCCATGAGCAAAGGAAGCCAATAAAGTTGACACCCTCCTCCTGTCTAATGCCTATGTTTCCTCAGTCTTGCAAAATTCAGAAGACCTCCTTATCCCTGCACACTTTGCACATTCCCCAACTAAAACTGGGCAAGAAATAGCACACAATGCTGTGGATACTCTTCTTTTAACTGGCAACACCTTAGTTTGATTTAGTTTATTTCACTCTAAAGAGATTTGTTTACATTTTAAAACTGACACAACCTACCTTCTCAGAAATGTATGTTTTACTTCATTCAGATTCACTCTCCTAAGAGGCTTTATACAGGCAAGACATAAAGACAGTAAGACAATACTTGGATGGAGACCTTTTGTGCTAAAGGACCCATATTTCAAGAATAAGGGCTCTGGCCTGCCTATCTGCTATCAAGAAAATAATTCTTGATTGGAAAGAAAAGCACACATTTAGCTACCATTCCACTAAGCAAAGAAGAAAAAAATAAAAAGAAAAAAAAGAAAAACAAGAAAAATAAATAAAGAAAAACAAATGTATTAAACTCCCTCCTCCAAAAAAACACTATAAAACCCAACACTATACTTTGATATTAAGTGCCTTCCCAGCATGGCCCTTTTAGATTCCTATAATGCATGTTTCCCTGTTCACTCTGTTTTTCCCCTGATGTTTGGCTCTATTCTACTAGGTTTCCAGCAGCTGAGTTACAATTTGATATGATAAAGGGCAACACAAGAGGTGTGACTTGCAACATGTTATAGCCTTTGTGGGAAGCAAATTGGCACCTAAATTACAGTATTCCTCTATTACAGTTAAAATGAGAACTCCATTACTTGTTAAAGCAGGACACATTTACTATCTTTTAAACACAGACTTCTGCTTCACTGAACTGCCCACATTTCACCTCTAAGCAGCTGAGAAAAACTTTTCTGTCTAGGCAAAATGATACCCTCATGCAAAAGCCCCAAGTTAGTTCCTTGTACCAATAGCCTGGAATCCACAACTCCATATTTGCCATTTATGCTTCATAAAATTAGGGATCCACTGCCTTCTATGAAAACTTTTGTGAAATTATCAACCTGCCTCCCACTATTGACACTGTAAAATAGTAAATTAGTTTGTAATTGAATTTTTCCTATCATGGCTTTCCTCATAAGTTATGGAGGCCTTCAGTACTTGTTATTTTTCTTCCCTAAAAGATATTTATAATGTGGTTATCTGTTCTTCTTGAGTCTGTCAAGACTAAGCTTTTTAAGCTGCAGAGCCAACTTTCTCCAGCCATTAGTTTGTTGGAGAGTTTTTCCCTTTCCTTTCTTTTTTCTTTTCTTTGCACCTTTTGGAAATGTCGACACCAATACAGAATGCCTTACCCTGGTATCTTTGTCATCACCACCATCACCCTAGCCTGGCCCTCTCAAGTATACGCCTAAGAACTGGCTTTAGACACTTCTCCACAGCACTACATTCAGAGCTTATCTGCCAATGCCTACCTCCTGTGACCCCCTAAAATCCTTTTTAGTCACAGTTTTCCAGATATTACCCACTATGTACATTTCATCCATACATATGGAGCTAGAAAGGACTAAAACATGCTGTGCTAAGCCAACTGCATCTTTATTTTGAGCCCTGAAAACATGACAGGAAAAATGTCATGCATGCCTGAGGCACAGACATAGACACCCGAAGGAGCAGGTGGAAAGAGGCTCCCTGCCTTTTCCTGGCACCTTCCTCAATTTCCAAAAAGGTAGAAAGGTCCGCAGCAGTCTCAGGCTGTTAATAATCATGGCAGCGCTCAGTTAGTAATAAGTTTTGCAATATTTAGCATTTTCCTTAAAGACTAAAGTCTAACTCTTCATTAATTTTTCAAAGAAAAAAAATGTATTTTCAGTCTTCAGCTTTAAAGAAAATACTTGAAAGTGTGACCAACAGGGTTACATTAAAATAATAAAAAACCTATGTAGAAGGCCAGAACAAAGAATCCCATCGTTGTTTTGGATTTTCTTCATCTAGTGATTTTTAGGCCAATATCCTGACAGCAAAGGGGGAGGAGTGGGGCTGTCAGTACTGTATTCAGTGAGTATAATTACACTGAATTAGCGCTAAAGGGTTTAAAGAGAGGAAAAAAATACTATTCCACAGAGTTAATATAAAGTGGGCTTTCATGTACATACAAACCCACAAGGAGCAAGCTACTGCCTGCTGAGACCTATTTGAGAGCCAAGGGATTGATCGGACTCGGCCAGCCCTTGCTTAAGAAAAAAGCTGCAGTTGTGAATTTCTGTAAAGCAGTATTCACATGATTGATGCCTTTACCCCCCCACCACATTTGTTTCAAAGATCCATTTTGTCTTCTGTGGCGACGGTGTGAATTAACCCCTCTGACAACGGCTGGCCGGATTCGGCAAGACCAGTCCAAGCTCTAGGAGCTCGATGAAGCTTTTATCTTATGCAGCTGTGTGACTGAGAAAATGGGAAAGAGATGCTTTTAAACACCCAGGCTTCTGAGGAGCATCATAAATTCCAACCTCCTCAGTCTGCAAACTTTCTGCTGTCAGACCAGCCAGTTCCTCACCTGCCTGGAGAATCATCTTTGAAGGCGCTCTGCCTCTGATCTCCCCTGCAGTCTGATTCTCCACCCACTTGTCCTTACATCCAAGACAGCATAGGGTATATTTATTTCACCTCTTGCCTTTTTAACCCAATCTGCTGTCAGCAACAGATTTTTTTTTTTTCTTCTTTTTCCCCATGGAGAGCAAAAGAAAGCCTGAACTCTGTATGCAGTAAAGAATCCAGAGACTCCAGGTAGATTTGTGATGGGATTTCTTCTCAAGCCTCAGGTGCTGTAAATTAAAAGAAGTAGTTAGAATAGCCAAGGGAATGCGGGACAGCAACCAGAAATGGGCACAGATCATGAGCAGCTTTTAAAAAGCTCCTGAAATCTTTTGAATTGACAGTATGACACAGAAAGCCATATTTCCATAGAAGCCCAGTCACATGGCTGCTGAGGAATGGGCCCAGAGCATCTCAGGAACAGCTTATTCACCCAGAAATAGATCTGTTCATGTCAACTGCAAACTGCCCTGTGCTCTTCCCAGTTCCCAGGAAGGTATTACATACATGAATAAGATTTCCTTTTCCTTTATGAGGTAAATATGTTGCTTTAAAAAGAAAGAGGGGGTGGGGGGTGGGGATGGGGGACAGGGGGACACGAAACAACACGATGACACCCAAAAAAACAGAGCGATAAATACTACTAACTACAGGAAGCTGGCTGCAGGGAAGTGAAATGTAACCTTCCCACACATGACCCTGCAAATGTTGTTTCACACTGTGTCTGCACCATGTCATTTCTCTTGCCCTGGATAAAACCATGCGTTTTATCCTACAGCACCTCCTCTGTATTCACAGTCCCCGTCTAGCCACAAGGAGAAACAAAAGGCTGCACTGCCACCCCAGTCACCTGTGTCACTGTACTCCCCACCACACTGCCAGTGTTTGATAATCGCCACCTGCAGCACCCACTGCTCCCCACCGTGCGAGAGCCCCACCACCCTACCTGCCACCCCAGGGCTGGCCCTGGGAAAAAGGGCATCGGAGCATGACAGCGCCGCTGGTTTTACAATGAACGTTAGGTGGGGGAGCTTCTCGGCGGGTCCTGCCTCGGTTTGTCCCGTCACATCGTAGCCACTCTCTGTCCTCAGGTTTAGAGCACCTTGTAATCCTTTTCAGTCCTTTCCTAGGCACAATCTTCATCTGCCTTGATAGTTACGGCAGATGTCGTAGGAATCACAAATGCGGAACCCAAATGCTGTGAGAGGTCTCTGCCTAAAAAACCCAGCCTCCAAAGGGGCAGATGCTGAAGCTGCACCAAATGGGGTCAAACACATTCCAGCCACTACACTCAATGCTCACTTGGAGATGCAAATTCTCAGGCCAAAATGTGCCATGACTGAAAGCATCCAGTAGCTAGGTTAGTCCCTGTGCATCAAGGTTATTAGCAACCCATACAAACCACAGCTAGAGCTCAACTGTGCTGAAGTGACTGGGTTAACAGATGAGCATCCTTGGCAGCATACAGAAACTACTGTCAGACCTTCTTCTGCTATTCTACGACCATGTTCCCAAATTTTATGTGTGCACAATTTATTAACCCCAAAGGATAGCATGTCTCACTTCTTTGCGAAAAACACTCTGTTGCAGAGAAACTGCCCAATTTGTCAGGATCATTTCAACTTTTACTGTACTTGTGACCTCTGTTACTGTCACTTTCAAGTTTTACAACCGTGCCTTCTGCTCTACCACGCAAACAGGGAAGGAGGAGAATAGGATCAATGGCAGGCTACACCAGGACCTCGCAGAGCTGCCGGCAGCCTGCATACCACACCTATGGGAAAGCACACCATAAAACAATGTCATGAATCCTGCATGAGCTGGGGGGGATCACCAGAACAGCAGAGTACATTGGCATTATTGGTGTGCTAACAGGACACTGCTGTGTTAACAGAGCCATCAAATCCCATAGAACCACTGTACCAAGCTGAAGGCTCATTCCAGTCCCAGGAGGCCAGCAGCCTTTGTTTCTACCTGTCGTATGACAAAAACATTTCCACTGAGCTCTGATTAGCACGGTAAGCTATTTTTTTCCCTCCCCCACCAAATCCCCTAACTGCAGTTCAGTCCAGCAGCAACAGCAGCTGTAGTGAAACACAGGTGTGCTATCAAGAAAGGTCAAGTTGTTTCATTTCCAAAGCCTATGCACAGTGAAGTACCATTAAATCCAGACACATTTTTCTTCTCATTCCACCTAAACAATGATTTATTTCAAACAAAAGCTACTTGTTGGCACCCCTTCATTTGTCACACTCAGAGGCATCTTAGGCAAGTGATCTAAAAACAGCATCATTAGAAGCAGGAGGTTAACTGCAACCTCAGTTGGCTTCTGTTACTCCCAACGCTGCATATGTCACAGCAAAAGCTGTGACGCATTTAGCAACTCACACGATGACAAGGAGCACTAAGCCCTTGTGTCCATTCACAGCACCCTACATAAAAGCCACTTGAGCTCATCAAGAATAGGAACGAGCTCTTTCTTAAGTCCAGCCCAAACCAGTTAACAGGCTTATATGGAAATGCTGAGAGACAGGGCTTACAGGTGGCAATGCATCTAACTTACACACACTAGTTTGCTAAAAATTGAAGAAGAACACATACACACCACCTAGCCGAGGTTCGTAACTGCCTCCTTCTTCACCATATATTCCTTTACAGGTGCTTTTCTCTAAAGATATGAATTTAAGAAAGGGCTTGGGTAACCTTTGTGATTAGTAATCATTATTACAAATCTTGTTCCACGAGCACAAAATTAAAAAAAAAATCCTGATAAATACAGAAGTCCATTTCAGTCTTCCTGATCAATCAGCCTTCCCTTCTTGCTCTTGCCATATGTTTGCAGAAGTCGATTTGCTTCTGCTAAAGCAATGCTGCTGTGAATCAAAATAGGGAAAGAGATGCACAGAAGGTTTGAGATTGTTGTGACATCAGCTGGTGGTAAGACACTACTGTCCCCTGTCTCATTCACTCCATCTGTGCACAGAGATAAAACCTACGGAAGGGGTTGCTCCTGACCTTCTGCTGAGGAGCAAGTACATAAGTGGATGCCCAGACCCTGTCCTCCCCACCACCACTGAGCATGTGGGATAGCTCCGAAATAGGGGATACAATAAGATTCCTCCCATTCAAAAAAACAAAGATTTGCTTTGGGATTCATTACTTAAAAGGTAATAACCTTAAATTACCTGTAACCTCAACTTGCTAAGTCTTGATTTTCCATCATAGAAATCAGGGGCAGGAGAAGCAAGCATCAATTTTTCCCAGATTATGAGTAATTCTAGAGTTAAATGAAAGACATTTTAGAAGTAGAAGTGCTACTATGAGAAGTTAATATTAAAAACATTCCTTATGAGATGCAGGGAGATTAAGTCAGCAGCAGATTAATTGAACACAGCCAGACTTAAGGGAAAATTGGTAGTTTTCACAGGATACTCCATTTCTGACAACATATTTGTTTTCAAAATAGTTGTCCATTTATCACAGCTGGAAAGCATCAGGGCATCAAATTAGATGTACATAAGCGCAATCAGCTTACATTTCTGATATCACAAACAGCTTCCTGGAGCACAGTTTGCTAAAGTGTTGATACCCCCCCACCCCCAAAAAAACCCCACAAACCAAAAAAACCACCCAAACAACAACAAAAACAAAAAAAAGACAGTAACACAGAAAGTGTTAAATTATACAGCCAATCTAAATTACCATGAGCCTACATACATACATTTATTTTTACATATATATTTAGTTACTTTGGTGGACTTTAGATCAGGCCTTTAGCTAAAACACTTGGGATTCTTCTGAAAGGAGAAAACGTACAATCTTGAGCTATACTTGCACACATACTAAATAAGAAAGAGGAAGAAGTCAGAAATACAAATCTGACTTTTCAGGCACTCTTCAGTAACTGTTTCCTCACAGGGAGGCACATTAGGGGAGTGTTTATAACTACAGATTCTGAGCTACAGTCTTGAGGATCCAATTCAGACCAGAAATGATTGATGTAAAATACTAGGTGATCAAATGATGACAACATTGCCATTTTCTAGAATTGTGAAAATGCAGTCATTTTTATAAATTATTTCTTGTCAATGTAATCAATTCATGTGGTGGCAGCTGGTTTGAAGCTTGCAGAAGGAAAAGCTGCAATGAGTTAGTCTCAAATAACAGAAAAGAATTAATTCAGGAATTAGACAGGGCTATGTTTTTAGACTATTTTCCAAAGGGAGAATTGCAACAGTTGGGATACATTTCCATAGGATATAAATACAGAATTCTCTCACAATTCTTCAAAATCTTCATCCCAAAGTTACTACATGATTATGGTGGATGCTACAACTGGGATGCTGTTAAAAGTCCTAAAAGAATCAGGCTTCTTTAAGCACAGTATTGGGAGTCACTTCTTTCTGTTCCCTGGAACATTTCCTTAATAAGGTATGCAAGGAATGAGCACAGATATTCTGAAACGATGCCAAAGTGCAATCACTGATGATACTCCTGGCCACTCAGAAAAAAAATAATAATAACAAAAAAACCCAACCCAACTTCTCAAATATATTTTAAGGACTTGTTCACTCACAGAATATACTTAAGAGAAAGCAAATGGAAATCCAGCCCAAGTGAAATTAATAGGAGAAAACAACTTTGGCAGGTGAGATGTAAAATAGAGATTAAAAGATCCAAAAGCAAGGTTGAGGAACAAAGAGAAAAATACACAGAGACAAGTAATAAGGCATTCATTAAGCACACTGGAAACAGGCACTCCAGAAGAGCCAGTGGGTCTTGCAGACTATACTGAAGACTACCCTGGCACAAGCAAGTCAATGAGGGCAGAAAAAGATTGCACAGAAGTTAAATGGCTCCTTTTCTTCAGTTTTCCCTTTAAAGTAGGGAAGAGAGATGAATGCCCTACGGTTATACAAGTAAAGAACCTAAGGCAGAACTGCCAGACAGAGTTAGGGGAAATAATTTTTTTTTTTTAAAAAAAAAAGGGACAACTCAAGAAATTCAATTGCACTAAACTGCATTTCCAGAGCTGAGAAAAATCAGTTAGAGGCAAGGGTAAACCATCTAGCCTGAAATAGAAGACCCACAAACTAGAAACGTCTAACCCAGTACATTTTTCACAATGATAAATCATGCCTCACTAATCTACAAGAAGCCTTTAAAAACTTATCCTGGGTATTTTCCACTAGATGTAAATTGTTTGGATTTCCAAAGACATTGAAAAAAGCTATTAGGAGAGCTTCGTAATCTTGGGATAAGAGGTCAGGTCCCGTCACTCTTTAGATGTTAGTCAAGGAACTAAGAATCCCAGGGTAAGAACAATAATTAGTTCTCCGTATGGGAGGTGGAGTTGTAGCACCCGAAGTCCAGCCTAGGATCAATGTTGTGGAGTGCATTTATGAAGCACTTGAAACAAAGTATGAAAAAGGCAGCAACAAAGTTCTGTCCATATAAAATGGTACTAGTCAACAGTATGGAGGTCCCTGTCCTTGCCACTGCCCAGACGACCGGACAACACAAATATCAGATAAAATTCACCACAGACACATTAAAGTCTAATGGAAGAAATATATACTTACATACCACTATATGTCAATGATTACTGAAATAACTTCTGGACATCAAAAAAGTTCTGGAGACAAAAGATGTCATATCCCTGTTCTTAGCAGAATAGTAATTTCAGACTAGACAAAACTTTAGAATAGCACTTCTAAAATTTTAAAACTGTAATAAAAAAAAGTTTGACTCTGGAAATTATAATGCAGTTATAGAATTCCAAGTTAGATTTCAACTAAATGTGCTCACTAAAACAAGGGCATGAATTGTGAGCACACTCAGAAACAAATAAGCTGAAATATTTTGCTGATTTAGAATAAGGTGTGGGGCAGCTGTAAAGGCCACTGAAAAAAAAAATGAGCAGATGTGCAATATTTATGAAAGGTGACCTACTACACAATTTAAATAGAAGAAATATTAAAACAAAGAGAAGTTTGGGTTATGAAAATAAGGACATTAGAGACATAGGAATTCAAAATTAAGGAAACCTCAGCTATTCAGTTATGGCAAACTTCTTCAAAAGTTCTATATCTTCAAAACCAAAACAGCTTGGGCATGGTTTATCTGTTCAGGGAAAAATGCACATTTAAAGCTAAGGAAGATGAGCATTACCTGCAAAGTTTTAAGCAGTTCACATAACTGGTTTTACAGAACTCAACCCATGTTCTGCTATCCACTTGCATATCTTGTACAATTGGACTGCTACTCACAGGGCACGATCCATGTCTTAGAAAAATCCAGACCCATTTCACAGCCCGATACAGTTCCCGCTACAGAAGCGGCAGCAGCCTTCAACGGTTTAGCTTTGCAAGACAGGAATCCCAGCAAGGAAACGAGAGAAATGGCTGAGGCTGCTCAAAGTGGGCAGCTCACCTGGAATCAGCTGCTGCAGCTTGGAAGTTCAGCCACTCCAAAAAGTTTTTAAGCTTGGAACACTGTTTTTAATATGAAGGAATAGAAAACAGATATAAATGAGATTTTAAAAAAAAAAAAAAATCCCTTTCACACAAATCACACTGCATCAGGAGTGAAAACTATACTTATTCTAGGCTAGGGGTCTATTTAACACTGAACAAAGGCTAAAATGTCTTTTGCAACAGAAGCTATGATTATATATAAATATTATTTTTTTTAAATCCCAAACAACATGTCCTGTGGAGCAATTGAAAAGAACATGCACAAGCCTTTTATTAAACCCTATAATTATAGTCATAATAATTGTAAATAACAACTATAAATTACTACAATTGTTTACAATTATTTTGTAAAAAAATAACTTTGAAATGCAAATAATTTACAATTAGTACACTGTTGACAATGTTTGCAATTATTACAATTATATGTACAATTAAAATTGTACATGCAAATTATATTCCGATTTTCAAAGGCTTACTTTGGAAAAAAAAATTTAAACTGATAAGGAAAGCATAAATTTGAGAAAATGCTCCTCATTCCCCATCGCTGCATACTATTCCACCCTTTTTGTGAGACATTGTGGTCATAAAAATGCCACAATGAACAGCATCAGCTGGACATCATAGGGCATCATGAAGAGCCTACTGTAGCCAATGTATCTGTCTCATATGTAGGCTCAAGTTCTTGTTTTCATTCCTTCAACACCCATTAAGTGCCGCAAGTGTTTAGATACACACTAGAATTTCACTGGCCTGGAACAGAAATCTTTAATTCAGTGACTCAAAAATTTCCATTTTGATAAGCCTTATGTGAAATATTTCAACCTCAGTTTTTCTTGACTTAGACAGATAATTTACACTTCACAGCCTTGTCCTGATTTGCCTATTTTGTTTGCTGCAGAATTCTCTGTTTAAATAAGACAAGAAATTCCCACCTACAATCACTTGAGAAATTTCAGTTGGTAAAATCCCAACTAGAATTAGAGCTTTACTGTACATGCTGGAAGTGTCAATACAGAAAGATGTGAACTTGTCATTTATAGTAAGTATTGAGCAATTTGACACTCTAAAATTAGGTAACACATTTTTGCTACATATCCCTACAGTTTGGAAAGTTTCTCCAAACAGAGACTTGGTTTTGACGTGTGTGTAAAGCACAATGTTGGGGCAAAGCACCTACATGTCTCACCTTTTTCCTCTATAAAACCACAATGTCTCTATATCCACTCAACCTACAGCTGCGGTTAGCACAAGAAAGAAGGGTTCTTATGTAAAGGACTACTGCCCTGTAGATATCAGTCTATTCAGTATTCAATCTCCAGCCATGCTCAAGAGCTCTCATTCTTCGTGAAAATTAGCACAGAAATGCTGTATTTGGGCACAGAGAGGCAGCCAAAGAAAGCCCAGGACCATGTGGCACATTATGCCACTGAGCAAGCAGAAGTGTTTGTAAATATTATCTCAGTTGCAAAATACTAAAATTATCTATAGAAGTTTTTGAAAGGAGCCTAAATATAACTTCTAGATCAAAATTACGAGTAACAGCAGGAAGTTCACCCACTTTTCTTCCCATTCCCATCCCTTCAGATGGGATTGAACTCAGACTTTTTCATCAGGAAAACATGGCCAATTTTGCAGGTAGTTAGGGGCAGGGAGAGAAAATGCTCCCCACTTTCCTACATTTCTGATTCCAGACAGTTTTAAAAATCATATCAGGTATTAAGCCCCCAAAGTTTTCTCCATCCAGAGGTAAAACCAAGGGCTGATCCCAACAGGAATCTCTCATCCTCTTCTCCCTCATCAGGATAAAGTCAGAACCTTCACAGCACCAGTCAGTCATGCAGGGGCAGCTTTTAACAAGGGTTTATGCCTGGCCCACACCGTGCTTGGAAAGGTACAGTTATTAACTGACAAGTTTACATCAGAAAGTGGAAGAGAAAACCAATAGCTTCACTTGTACAAAAGAAAAAGAAAACAAAACAAACAAACAACCCACAAAAAAACCCAAAACAAACAAACAACCAAAAAAAAAAATCAAAAAACAAAAAACACCAAGACCAGATCATGCTTAAAAAGATGTCCAGTAAAATATAAAGTGAAGCCAAAGGCCCCACGGTAAATGTATTGCTATAAAACTTATCACAAGAGATTTAATCCCCACCCACTTACAAAGTGCATGCGCCTGAACACATACTGTACCACCAGATACTTTTATTACTGCTGTGTTAAACTTTTAAACCAACCCACTGATCAAGCAAAGGTATTGCATGTACTTGCTACATTTATGTTAAGTAAACCCCACGGTTCTCAGTGAGGGAACTCGCAGCCCACAAAGCCGTTCCAGTGCACAAGATGTGCAAAGACTATAGCTCAAAATGACAAGCGACTGAGAGAAGAGACTGACAACTCTTAAAACACATACTCCTATAATCCCAATGGCCACTCAGTATTCATGAGCCCAAAACACAAAGTAAACTCCATGCCCCATTTAAAGACAGGTTCTTGAGCTAACAAACAGAAAGGGAGCGGAGCTTGCCTTTTTTTCTTTATACCCCCATAAACACGTTTCCCACGCTATTTTGCAAGCAGAGGGAAATTCCTGAAAACTCAACTCAATGTAGATACCCCTACATAGCAGCCCACAATCCCTGTAGCTCTTTATAATAATCTTCTGCTGGTGGATGACTATGAGTAATACAAGGAAAATGGGAGCAGCCTTCAGGCTCCCCGGAACTCTGTAGGTCTTTGGTCAAACTGGCCAGAGGATCACCGTGCTGTAACTGGCTCCCCTGTGGCTTTCTGTTTGGGGTGGTTTTGCCTCCCTGCTGCATAAGTGAGCCTAGCAGAGGAAGAGGCCCGCAGCACAGAGCAAGTATGCTAATGCCGTATCATACAGACTGCCATGCCAACAGCCATCACACACACGCCTGCTCACACACTGCTGCCAAATAATCACTTCAGCAAACATCAACTACAGAGATTAACAAAAGCATCTGACAACACACAAATCAGACGAGAAACATGGGCTGAAGGGACAGCTTAGGAATATGAAGATTTAATAAGTGAAATGACATGAAGTTCCTGAATCAAAGCCTGCAGTGTTTTTGGAAAATTGTTGAAAATCCTATCTGTTGGCCTTAGAGGGAAAGCTAGTAGATTTTTTTCCACTCCTCAGTCTCTGCATATCAGCTGCACCCAGGCAGGCTTCTAATAAAAGCAAGTGACTCTTGTGCAAACAAAAACATCTTTGTGACCTCTGGGAAGGCAGCAATCCAAGCAAACAACCAGGCAGTCTGGTGGCACAAGTTATCGAGAAGCAATCAGAGCATCTCAGGGGCCTTCCGTCAGCACCAGAAGGAAAGCTAAGCCACTACGAGAGAAAACCAGGTTTCCAGGAGAAACCACTCTAGGTAGAACAAGAAGTTCAAAATATTTCTGTTTAATACAGTGGGGGTGGGAAGGCTACTTTTGAGCACAGAATTTTTATTGTTCAAACTAAAGGAACAAAGTGTTTTTCTACCAGAATTAAGGCAGAATATCAGAACAATCTCTTTATTATCTCTAACTTAATAAAGGGTGCTTCACTCCAAAGGCACTTGCAATGAAAGTAATGAGATTCTGCTGCAAGATGTGCAGGAAGAGTCACAACCATTTACCAGAATTATAATCCATTTGTGTCTTATTTTTAAGAATTTGTCACCAAAACAGAGGGGTGGGCACCCTTTCTAAATCTTAGGCTGAATTCTATGATCCTTATTCTGATGAAGCTCTTGCTGAAGCATCAGCTTTGCCTGAATAATGGTTGGAGAATGTGTGCCTCGTTTAGTATCAATCTCTGCTTGACAGGAAGAATATGATTCTTACTGAGCTGATAAAGATCTCAGTATGGAAATGGAAAAAGTTCCATTGTCCAAAAGCAAACTGTGACCTTGTAGTGCCATAATACTGCAGAGACAGCACCATATTAGAGGTGCCATCATTCTACCAAGGCTATTTCTAAGTCCCTTTCTATATCACTTTCAAAGACAGTAGACCTTTCTTAAAAGATCCATCCATTACAGTCTGATTATCAAAGTGCCTAGAAAAGCATCACAGAAATATTAAAATGGCATTCTGAGCCAGTCACTCTTCCCACTGTTGCCTGCATGCTGTAAACCTGTAAAAAAAAAAAAAAAAGACAAAACACCTGTAAAATAGTTATTTTTAAACACAAAGTTTTTGAGATTAGAACTACCTACACACAGTTTTAAGCACATTTTGGATGCTCCTGTCATGGAAGCAAAGATGCTGCAGACTGTGAGCCTTCTGTTGCTGGCTACAGATGGGCGCATACATTTGCATTGCACTGCTAAGGCTCTTTTGCACTTTGAGATGCACGATGTGTGAGAAATATAGCTAAAAAAATAAAAAATACATAAATAAATCTGTTGTACTAGTGATCCTGTCGAAACAAGGAAGCCTTAAATGCAATAGTCGGATCATCTTTAGCTGGTTATGAAACTACTGTCATTGTTTGCATGGCTCTGAGAAACAAAACCCAAGAACAAAACAGGTTTTGTGTCTGATAGCAAATGAAACTGAATCTGAGAAAGCAGTTCAGTCATTTTCATTGCTTGCAATCAGACAGGGACACTGACTTCCACAGTTATCTGTGTATTTACTGTTTGTGTCAATACACAGGGAATTCCTCCTTTCCTATATACCCATAGAGAACAATTATCCGGTTTTTACCTTTCTAATCCTTAGGGACAGCCTAAGGCAAGAATCAGATGCAGGTAACAAAGTCAAATGATGAAGACAACAGCAAAGTAGTCTATCTTCCTTTACAAGCTCAGCAGAGCAAGATCAACTTTGTACTCAAGCCTGAGAAATAGGCTACCTCCATCTCATTGCCAGCATCACTAGCGCTCTGCCCATTTCCAGTGCCAGCTGGACAAGTCCCACTAAGACAACAGAGCATCAGCCCCAGTGCATAGAGAGGGGCTTGCTGAAAGGAAAAAGAGCATGTCCAGCCTCCCTCCCCCTCCCAGCTTTTCTGTCTGGTTTTACTCCTGGGTGGAGAACTTCTACAGATAACGAGTTGCTCCAAAAATATTGTATGAAGACAGCAAAAACTCTATTTCATTTATGCTGTTAGCTAGCTGTGGACCAGTGTGAAAACAAGCATTTGGACTGAGGTATTAAACAATTTCTCCTCTTCCTCTTCCCTCCCCACAGGCCCTTGATGATGGTATCAACTACAACTAAATAGGGGATGTTTATAAGGTCCAAGCTACACTGAACCTTTGTAGAAACTAATGAGGAAGGAAGATTTTTATATCACTCTCCTGAAACATTTAATGAGCTCTGAAATAGTGTTGGCAGGCCTCAGAGGAGAAAGGTCCAGTTTAAAATTGAATTTTGCAGTTTACTAAATGGCAGCAGACTGGAGCCCCAAGCACTATTTATCTTCAGAGACTATTTTTATCAGAAAATCCCCAACTCCTGTAATGCTCTTCTGCTCTAAAAGTCTCTACCCCTCTGTCGCAGCTGCCATGCAATCAATGGCACTTGCAAGCAACGTGCTCCTAGGGCCCAAATTAACATACTTATATGTTTTTCTTAATGCAACAAAACTGGATTTTGCCTCATAGTTAGCTCTACTCCTCACCTCCAGGTTATCCACATTGAAACCAGAATCTGCTCTTCTGGGAAGGCAAGGAAGGGCAGAGGCTTTTTGGAGGGGAGGGATGGAGAGGGTAGAAATCACCTGGCTGCATCAGTAATATATCTAGCTCTTTATTATACTCACATTCCCCCTTCTCATCTCCCATGAAACTGCCTACAGCTGTGTTCTCTCAACCTTCAGCCTGAAAAACATTAAAAAGCAGTCTGCAAGATGACTACAGTTTTTAAAAAGTCACTCCCACATATGTAAGCAAGGAAGGAAATGAGAAAAGTTAAAAAACAATAAATCATCATGGTGCCACTGCAGGAGGTAGAGCTAGATATTTCAAATGCTTCAGTGATTCTATTCCTTGGAATAAAATAAAGGTGAGACATATTGACCAAGAGAGCAACTAGCTTGGTAAAGTCCCACTGACCCTTTCTACAACGATAAGGTAAGCCATTGCTGAAAACTTAACAAACTGAACTATTTTAATGCCACTATGTTAAACACCACCTGCAACAGGGCCTTTTCAGTATTCAAGTTCATTTTCACTAGTGGAAAGACTGTAGGAGCCTGAAGAGGGTCTGAAAAGTATTAATGAGCTTGGCATCACAAAATCAGTTCTAATGGCAACGCAGAGCAAACAAAATTCTAAGCAGCAAATTCCATACTGACTGCCAACTCTTATTTCATGGGCTGGATCAAGATCATGTTAAAGGTAGTGGGATTAAAGGGCTCCTCCAGCTGATGACCACTTCTGTTTGATACAAGATCAATGGTATGCAAAGCATATTTAAATAATATAAAATAAAATATGCTGGTCTTTATTTAGCGTCTATTACTGTTGGCACAAATAACAGGTATCAGTCCCTTGGAAGTTAATGACGCACAGAAGATACACCTCTTCCCATCTTGTTTAGTTGCTGTTGTGTCAATCCACAGAGACACCACCATATCATTTCTTCGGCAATTACAATGCTCTGTGAGTTATTGTAGCAAAACACAGACATCCACCTTATAGAAGGCATTGCTCACTCCTTTAATTTCATTTTTCCACGGTGCTTCTGCTGAAGAAATTGATGTAAGACAACTGACTCAAATTTCCCCCAGCTCTCCTCAAATGCACACTGAACACTTGACAATGCCCACGTTTCTATTTTCCCCTCCACGGTTCCATCGGAGAGGACCCTCTGTGCATTCAGAGCCACACAATGGAGAATGATTTCCAAAGCATTAACTTGGAGCCATTGAGACTTGGATGTTTTCAAAATGACTCTATTGTGCTCAAAGGATTCTAGACTACCCCAGCTACTCTAGAAGAGAGTCTTTTTCCCCTTTCTCAAAACATCCATCCCTTGAGCCATCCCTGGAGTGCATTGTTGAGGTTGATTCCTTAGTGCGGCAAGTTCCATCAGTCAAAGCTCAACAGATACAAATAATATCAGGATATGGATATAAATTAGTGCGACAGACCCTAAATAGTTTTGACAGGTTTGGTAAGTATATATAGCGACACAGAATGCTATTCCTGCTGTCAGACATCAATATGTAGACAGAAGATTGGGGGCACCATGGAAACTCAGCGACATAAGAGTGGTATTGATTGGATAGAAAATGAGGCTGCAATTTAAGCTTAAGGCTGCCAGAGATGCCAAGAATGGAGAATGACCTCCAGCAGTGAATTTTCAGCATAAGCTCCCTGTGAACAAGCCAGTCCAAGAAGGATAAATCAGGGACAAGCTCACCAGGGATATGGCTCGACCGAATGCCGGCTACCCTAAGCAGATGAGAATCCCTCTGTGTGCGCGCGTTACAGTGACCTAGTTCGTTCAAAGACGGCATTTTGAATGGTTTATTATAGAGGCTTGAAACAAAGAGATTTCCTCAATTAAAGTCCTGAAATGAATCCTCTAATGAAAATGCTTTTGATACACTGATCAGCAAGAGGTTGTAAATATCGAAGCAAAGCATACATTGTTAAAGTCCAGTTCCCACAGAAAACACCATGGTTGGGAGTGTAGGTAATGAGGGGGCCTGAACAGAGCAGGTTTCACGAGCAACGCCGGCTCCATCCCTAATGCCTTAGCGCTACGCTAAAACACTTGTTACACTATAACGCTTCATAAAGCATACCTTCCCTGCTACAAAAGCACACTGAAATAAAAGAGTATGAGTTGAATGAGGGCATTTTCAGAGCTCCTGTAAAGGACTATTTTTAATTATTATCTGAGGACTCAAGAACAACCATTCCCCGAATGATCAAGAAGAAACATAGGACATGTCAGAGTACCTTGCTGGAGCCGTGACTGCTGGAAGTCAGCTAAGTAATAATATTCACATTAGCAACAGAAAGATGAATCTACACAAAACATCCATCAGTACAGCTGTGTCAGGAATAAGATAAGCCTCCAAAGTGTCCTCAGTGTCAGTATGAGTGTAGAGGAATATAGGCATATGGTTCTGGGATAACAGAACTATGTTTTGTAATACTATAGCAAGACCAACCTTCTGCTGGGAAGGATGTATCAGCCACAGGCTGCATCTCAAATAACGGGTAATAGACATCTGGATAATTGCAAAAAGTCTGTTTTTCTTAGGCCACTTCTACACTATAAACAAAGACTTAACCATTTGTAAAAGAAAGATTTGCTGCTGGCTTCTCTTTTTTCCACCCAAGAGCCTGCTCTGGAGCATGCTAAAGTTAGTTAAGTTTCTGTCCTTCAATTTCATTCAAAGCTTCCTAAGTAGTAAGTCACCAAAGTAATGTGGTTTTTTTTCTTTTTTGTCCGTCCTCTCCAGTGAAGTACCCCCTCCCTGAAGTTCCAAATTTTCATTATGACAGCAAATTAACAAATTTTGTCACAAATATGCAGGTTTGTTTTTCCCTTCAGACTACTTCTCTTGATCAAAAGTTCAGACTAGGGGTTTTTTTTTTTTCATTTTTTAAAATTCTTATTTCTTTGCAGGGAGGAAACAGAAATACTCCATAAGATTTGCTTTGTAAATCAGCTCAAGCACACTGTCCAAAAAATGTATAAGACAGGTACTATTTTACAACTTTTTCAATATACTTCCCTTCTCTTTCCCTCCATCTCTTCCCTTCTTCTCCCTAAAACAAGCAGTTACACACTCTGTCTATTTCTTGTCCAAAAAGTTGAACTTTACTAAAAGCTCAAAAAAATCAAGGTCCAAAGGGAAAGCAAGGAAAGGGCAGCAAGTTCAAGCACTGATGAGCCACAGGTAAAGCGTTCTTCTCCTGTAAGTCATTTAGAGCAAATAGGATCCAGTTAAAACACCTATCGCTATGCATAGGTGCAGGGTTATCTCACAGAGAAAGATTTAATGCATGTTGCAAATATTTCCACAATGCTTCCAAGAACCAGTTGGTCTCTAGGGTTTATATCCTGGAATCCAGCCTCAGAGCGTATCACTAAGCTAACAGACAGTAGACATTCACCACGAAGGCAAGCCTACTTGCAGTATGGAAGAGAGAGGTGTGCGGCAGCCAACTGGAACAGGCAAAGGAGCAGATGAGCTCCCGAAGAATAAAGACTGTCTTTCCCCTATAAATACTTTTAATAAGGAGATAATGAAGGCAGCTACGGAGTTAGAAGCATCAGTGTTGGAGACCATAACACATTTGCAGAATAATGTGTAAGCTCAACAGGAGGAAACTGTGTTTTCACTGTAGTTAAGTGAGATTTTCTCCAAACCTATCCCTCCAGAGGACATGGAAGACACCAACTAACGATGGCAGTTTTAAATAGATCTATTGGCACTTGATAGATTCAGTTGTTCCACCAAAAGTAAACTACAGATAAGAAGGCAAAGTCCCAAGAAAAATATCAGTCAACGTGCTCGGTCGGAGGGTAAAATTTAACCTCATTATCCCGAGTCTCAGTCGGGACATTCCTGGCACAGGGCAACTGGGACCTGCAGGGGGTTTGCCGCTCCGGGGTCACTCGGCTGCCCTTTTGTCCCCTCGGAACGGAGCAGCCCGAGGGTTTCTGCCTCCCTTCCCCGCTGGGTCACGTCACCCACCGCCACCTCTCTCCCCGCACCCTGCCCCGGCCCTCCAACGCTCCCCCGTACCGACCCTCCGCCGCCACCCCGAGCGGGGCAGCCGGCACCCGCGGCCGCGCTCCGCAGCACGGCACAGCACGGCGGGTCCGCGGCGCCCCCGGCCGCGGCTCCCGGGCACCCCCAGATCTCGTCCCCTGCCCCCGGCCCCCGGGCACCCCCAGACCTCGCCCCCCCCCCCCCTCGGGCAGGGGTCTCCGGGGCCTCAAGTGCCCCCCACCACCCCGCTGGGTCCGGGCTCCCACCCAAGCCCCCGGCACCGCTCCACAGCACCCGCCGGGCGGCGAGAGGACGCGAGGTGGGGCCGGAGCTGCGGGGCGCCGCAGGGGCAGGTTCCCCGGAGCCGGGGCAGGGCAGGAGAAGCGCTGCCACCCTTCCTCCGGAGGAGCGAGCGCGGGGGCAGCATCCCTCAGGCAGACCCCGCCGCTCCTCGGACTTACTTCGGGCGGCAGAAAGCTCTTCTCCCGCAGCTGAGAGGGGCGAGCCGCGGGCGTCCCCGGTGAGCAGCGGCTGCTGCCGCCGCCGCCGCCGCAGCGCGTCCCTTCGCTTCCCCACGGACGGGCTGGCTGGCCGGCCGCCGCCTCACGCCCCGCTCCGCCTGCGCCCCGTCTCTCTCTCCCGCCGGAGATTCCTCGCCGAGATTTTTATACTGGAGGCAGGGAACCTGATCCGCGCTTTGACTCGGCGCAGCCCGGGCTGCAGCGAGGCGGCGAGAGGAGGGAGGCAGGCGGGCGCCGGGCAGAGGAGCGGCCGCGCTGCCCCCTCGTGTGATGCGGTGGGGGCGCGGCGGGTCACCCGCGGGGCAGCCTCGCCCCCACCGCCGGGGCTGGGGGGGGCGGGGTGGGGAGGGGGCGGGCCGGGGGTGCACCGCTGGCGGACGGCGGACGGGGCTCTGCGGGTGCGCCCCCCGGGTCCCGCCGCCGAGGGGGAGCCCGGCGGGGTTGCGCGGCCCCCGCTGCGGCGGGGCTGGCCCGCGGGCCGGGAACGGGCTTTTAAGCAGAGGCAACTTCCCCTCCTCTTCCTCACGGCACCCCAGGCTGCTGGCGGGGGGAGCCGAGGGTGAGGGGGCGCTTCACGGTACCCCCCGGCCGGTGCCGGGGCTTCAGCTACCTCTCTTGGCACGCACGTCCGCAGCTGGTGCCGGGTAGCCCCTGGCCGTCGGGGTTTGGGGAGCCCGGGCTGCAGCCCCGCTGACTTCCAGCTGGCCGCTTAGACCACGGCAGCGCTGGGCTGGACGTGCCGCTGGGGAGGGGGGAAAACAAATAAACAAAGAAAAAAAAACCCAACAAAACAACACCCCAACCCAAAACCAGAAAAAAACCCAGCTTTTAATTTCATCTTGGGCTGAAAGTGCCATGAGAACAACTTTTGTCCTGGAATTCCAGCGCTTCTGGATGTATATCAAGGTTCATTTAGGAGCAGGCTTTTCCAACTTGTTAGGTTCATTACATCCACTGAGTAAGAGTGTTCCCCAATCCACAGCTTAATTTAAAACTAAGTGGACGTGTTCCAAACTCCAGGCAATTTCTATGTAATTCCTGATCCCCAGAGCAAGTCTCTGCCTTGAGTTGAAAGACTGGGGCCATTGACTGCTTGGGGCTCAGCTGGGGCTGCAGTTTGCAGCTCCTGCTCCAGGTTTGCATGGAAATCCAGTTCAGATTCTTCTCCTGTTTCCAGAGGAATGAGCTAAAGAAGTAATTTGTCTGGCACCGTACACATTGCATCATCTAACACCTACCATCTGTGACAATGAAAAGCACTGTGCAGCTAGTCCCAGTGTAGGCAATTGCACCCACCTGGACTCTTTCTTAGTAAAGTAAACTACTCCTTTCCATCCACACCTTGGCATCTTCTTTTCATCACACAGTTATGTGTTTAGTCCTGGCATGGCTGTTCAGGATTTGCACCACTGGCAGATTTAATGACAGTGATGTAATTTAAAACAACAATTTTGATTTGCAGTGCAAAGTGATGGCTTGAGATGGAGAGAATATCCTTTCTAGCAGCTGGACGAGTGGAAATGAGCACTCGATAGTAAACTTGGTCTTCATGTTTCAGAGCATGAAAAGCTGAATGGATCTTTGATAGCTAGCTTGAACCTTCCTGAGGGCTTCTTAATGAAATCCTGGCATCACAGCACTAAGCATCACGACTATCAAAAGACACTTTCCATCAAAACACACCTGGCAGTGGTCGACACTTTAAGCCCTCAGAGTTTCTCCGTACAACCACAATAGCGCGTTTCAGATGGTCAATCATGTCTGAGCAAGGAAGTAGGAAAGAGGACAAAGGCTGATCTGTAAGTTCACCTTGACTGAAACCGAAACAGACTGCACCAAAGTGGGTCAAGAGATCTCTTCCTTTCCTTAAAGAAATCTGACTCTTACCTAAAACTATGAAAGTGTAACATTTTCAGCTTTTCAGAAAACAATGGGAACTTTCTGCAGAAAGCAACTGCTTTTCACAAAGATGTGCATGATGTTAGAAACCTCATTGTTCACTAAATTTTGGAAGCCATGTCAACAGACAATCTTTGACCAATTTTACTTACAGCTTTTCTCCATACCTAGTTTTCCATAGCTCAGAAATTAATTTCCTGAAGCTGAGTTTACATGCACATAAACTAGTTTAGTGTGATACAGCTTGAGTTTTGATTCAGAAAGTCCAAACTAAAACTGCAGACGAGGTTAACACAGCTGCTCAGAGGACAGATTATGGTCTGAAGCACCTATAACTAAAAAAGAAAGTATCTCATTTTTCAATTGAAAAAAAGTAAATATATTTTAATGTTAATATTATTTCTGTTTCAGTGGTACCTTGAGGTATAAGTGAGGTTTCCACTGCAAGAAGCACTGTACAAATACAGCAAAACATTATTTGTTCAAAATTGCCTCCTGTGTTCGATGCTTTTGATATCAGTGGAGTATAACACTTGAATTTCTTGACTGAACCTTTGCTATTGAGATAGAACTCTTTAAGACATAGAAGGAGATGAGACAGTTGGTGAATACAGCAAACTTGGGAGGACCAATGTAACTTCTTTTGCCAAGGAAAAGTCATCAGCTATGTTAATCACAGCCTTAAAGGTGCCTATTGTGCTGGTTCCCAGTGGGAAAGAACAGGACAGCATGGAGAAAAAGGATGGATGGAAGATAAGCTACGACCATTTCCTTGCCACAGGGATATTTTCCTTATTAAAAGAACTGTAAAGCTGGAGAGGCTTATTTCCAGAATTTCTCTACTGTTTTGTCTCTCCTGAGTTTGTTTTCCAGCCAATGCTTTATTTCCTATGTGATCCCTGAAACTACAGGCTAATCTACATTTCTTGAGAGATAGGAAAAATGCATACTGAAAAAAAATAGGTTTTGACTATTACTTTTCTAGTCTGAACACACAGCTATCCCAGAAAGGAGAACTTGCTTGACGATTGCTGGTGATACTTGTCTTTAAAATCTTCAACACTTGTATACAGCTGCTGGTTCCACTCTGATCAAAAAACAGAGGTGAGGAATGGACTGGCAGCTGTGGAAGTCCAGTTTCTACTTTCATGTATGTTTTTTGCTACCCAAACCAAAAATTGGCAACCTAATGAGAGACAGGGCTGAATTTTCTTTTAAAAGGGGAAAGTGAAGGTTAGTGCTGTAAGAAGTTATAAAAGGACTTCTGATTGATGCCACATGCAAATGCCTGCATAAACAATCCGAAAGTATTAAATCCCTGTTAGAATCCCAACTCAGTTGGTAAATATTCAAGGCAATTTTAGGGAAAGAAGATCCCAGCATTAGATATGATTTGTGCCAAAATGTAGAAATCCACTCATAATAAATTTCCTCTCAGTGAGGTTTTTTTTTTTCCTTTGAAAAGACCTGAACGCCAAATTTTCCCTTTGAAGTTGCATTGTTCAGTACTTTTAAGTAACCATTCCACAAGCCACCTGAAGGAGACAGTTACTTGGATCTCTTCAGCTTCTAACAGGAATTAGCATATTTTTCCAAAGACACCTGGGAAAAATTTTGGCTCTAAAGCTCAGGCTATGAAGTCAGAGGACAAGGCTTTATGCAGTTTGCTCCCAAGAAGCTCTCCACTGTTTTCAGTCCTACTGGTGAGTAGGATGCTATACTTTTCAAAAAGCAACCACCACCCCTTGCGCACCAGTTGAAAGGTCAGTCCGAGCTGAGCTTGCCTTGTTTGTTTCGGGTGATACACTCACTGTAAACACCAGTTTCTTTCTCTGGCCCTCCCTAGCCACCAGCAACAGCAGCTCCAGGAAGATGTAATGTGATTCCAGGAAACTGAAGAAGAGAACTTGACAATAGTTTAAAGATTTTTCCACCTTTTGCTCCATTGTTGTTACTGAGCTATTGAGCTGCCAGACCCTGGCAACTGAGCGCCCCGCATCCCCACTCCCGTGCTAAGATCAGATTTCCATTAGTGATACTGAATTATTTAGTGAATGCATCAAAGATTGAAATCAACCACTTTCTGAGCTGTGTACCTTCTCACTCTGTCTTTCATTTCTAGTCCACACAATGGCAGGCATCTTGTCACAGAGACTATCAGTCCTATAATTAGAGTAGAAAAATCCATGGAGTTCAAAAATAATAATTCATACCTCAATCTCTAGTATTAAAGTAGTCCGGTATATAGAAAGATCAGATATATGTGGAAGAAGGCAAACAGAGACCATGAACCCAGAAGAGTTTTTGTTCCCTGCTAAAATCTTAAGATATTTGAAAACAAAGTCAGTGTCCCAGAGCTTGGTCTTAAGCTTCAGTCACCAAATCATGAATACATGTTGTAACTTTACACATTTGACTGATTCTATTTTCTACAAGGGGATTAAAGCTCTTGTGCTCAAAATTATTCATGTGCATACATCTGCATGTTGCAGTTTGAAATCCAAATATAATGTGACACAGCAGGCCTTTCCAGATCCCCAGCATTTAAAAGACTGCTGTTTGTATGCTGGCTGCTATCACAGTTTTCTTCTTTTGTGTTGGCAATCCTGGGAATGGAAGTCCTACGTACCTAGGATTTGAAGTCTATTAAATAAAATAAAAATCTTAGCTATAGTAAAAATAATTGCTGCTTTGAGTACATTATCACTGTTTTTTCCTATATAAGCAAACTTCTTCATTTCACTCTAGTTTTACAGTTTGGGGAGAAGTATGAACCAAAACAAAATGGCATTTTATTTTGAAGGGCTGAGCAACAGCTACCATTTTTGTTCTGTTTTCTGGGGTTTTGTCGATATGTATTTCTGTGTAAAAATCAAAGCAAAATGCATAAACAAAATGTTCCTCCATTGAAGCAGAACCAGTAGAATTGACATTTTTATTTGGTTTCAAACTCCTGGCAGAAAATTACTGAACAAATAGAATGCAAGTTTCCTTTTCAATTTCTCTCAGAGTACGCTTGATTTGCTAAAATTTGTTTTTTTTTCTCAAGGCACTATACCCGCATCTCTAACTACTTTATGAAAGAACTGGCTTTAGAAGTAGAGAAGGTAGTAGTATTTATAACCCTACCAAAGCAGTTCTTGATACTTCATTAAGACAATCAGCTAGTCCCAGTCATAGCACTAAATAGCTTTCCCCTAGGCGCTGAAATGAAGCGGTCAATTTTATTCTCAGTGACAAGCCAGCAGTAACAAATCTGAGGCACTAACTACATAGCAGGCAACTGATTGGGAAATGAAAAGCATTTGGATCATTTGCTTGTGAGCTGAATCACAACCATTTTCCAGCTAAAAGTAAAACTATGGTAACCACGTTCTGAAATACATAATCAGTACATTTCATTGTAATGATGCTCATATAATTAAATAAATATTCTCAATATATTCCCTTAAGAATGAATTACTACTGGCGTGGGGAGCAACCATTAGGACACTCTCTGCATCCACAGCATGATGCAGCCAGCACAACGCTGAGCTGAATGGATGAACAAAGAAGAAACTCCACTTATCAAAATGTTCTCTTACCTTTTAAAACAACTTGTTTGTCAATTTGTAAAGGGTACACCTGTGTAATTATAATGATGCTAAACTTCACATTTAAAAGCAAATATAAGTGGTTTTGACAAGTTTTCCTTATGTGCAATCAAACGATGAGATGTTCACCTTCAGTGCAAGTGCAGAGCAGACAGCTGAATCAAGTGCAGAGCAGACAGCTGAATCCTTGATTACAAATTTTAGTGAAATCACAGCAATAAAAGAAACACTGGGAATATAATGTCGACAAGTAATTATCAAACATGTTCAGAAATACCATTTCCGAGATTTCGTTATGGCTGGCTCTTTCAAGCCTTCAGTGGCTTAGCCTCAGTCCATAGCTGAGCTCATCAGCTCAATATTTCAATGGGTACAGTACAAGCTTGCATACCCTAATGGGGAGGGGGGGATTCTTCACTTTAGCTAGTAGAACTCGCTGTAGTAATGTCAAGCCTGCATTGAGACTGAAAGTTGCTGAAGTAACAGCAACTCATCCATAAAGTAGGACATAATAAAATTCAGGCCCTAAAAATGATCACTCCCAAGAATGATAGGGTGGCAAAGTTCTTCAGATGACAGCTTGAACGTATTTTCACAAAAAGAATAAAATAAAAAGTGAAATTGTATTAAGTAGCACCTTTTCCCTGCTACCATTTTTAGATATAACTATGGCAAATGGGAAATTTAGGGGATATATAATGTATAGACATGTACGCACACACAATAAGAGACCAACATAAAGGTCTGTTGTTAGAAACACAGGAACTGGAGGACAGCTATAAGCTGCGCATGTGCAATGCCTCATTAGTTAATGTAATGGCCATGATTTTTGCCCCATAAGAACAAAATTAGGTACATCTGTTCTTAACTTGCTAGCCATTCCTTGCTTGAGATTTGAGCCAGTTGCATGGCCCTCATAAAGCACAAAACATCTTTAACGGAAACTCCTGTGGGATGCTGTTGGCTTCAGCACCAGCCTGATCTAGGTTTTTACGCTCAGGAGTTTAACAAAACATGGCATCATCATTCACAGACCTAAACCTGGGCTGGTTGTTATTAAAAAAAAAAAGAACATGTTAAAACCCTTTAAGATCCACATTAAAGATTTCATGCTGATGTTGAAGTATGGGGACTACTATGGGCAATGCTAGCACTTCTTGCTAAATGATCTGAGTTTTTCCCCAAAGACCTGGTTCCCAGCATTATGTGATTGCATTAGACATGCAGTTTTCAATAGCAAAAAGTGAAAAAGCAAACAATGAGGAGAAAGTGCTGACTCTTCCACTCCCATTTTCTTATGGGAAAAATTCAGAATATAAATGTTAAAACACTGTTAAAAAATCCAAAGTTAATAAAAACATTCAGAATATGTGTTAAACTCTATAACATAAGCTTATATATTAGCATATATGACACATATAAATGTTTAAAATTTGAAGCCTGTCTCATGAGGTCTTTTTTTTTTCACATTTTTTACTCTTGGAACTGTCCATATAGTGAGAAAGACTTAAGAAAATAACCATACTTATATTACATTCTGTTTTCTTTTTTCCCCTCCTCCAGTGCGTTCTTCACTTCAGCAGTTCCATCTGCACATCGGGAATTTGAAGGGGGTAGAACACAGGGGAAGGTATCTTCCCATGCAGAATAAATTCTGTCATCACCTAAACAATTCTAATTTTAGGTTCATTTTGACAAAACCACTATATCTATTGCTCATAATCCTTTTGTCTTTACAATTCATTTTTAGAGTAAAACTATGGAGATTTTAGAAGGAAGTGGATCTGATCAAATATATTTTGTTCTACTTTGAGGAGCAGGAACAAACAGGGTTACTGTACAATCTAGAGCTCTTTTGGTCCTTGGGCTTATTATTTCTACTGAGAAATGGATAGGAACCAGGGTCTCAACCTCTGTCTTCCGAGATCCATGAGGAACTTTATGCCTTTTGAAGATCCCGTGATCTTCTAGTATTATATATGCAATGTTTAAAACAAAGGAACAGAATCTTAGCTAAGGTCTGTAGTACCTTTTGTCCTAATATTAGTATTAATGCTAATTAGTGTACACCATTATTGATGAAATTTATCAATGGGCTTGCAGAACCTAGGAGGATAGATGAACTTGTACTTCAGTACCAATATTCTTGTTTTTTCAGTTTGCTTTTCAACACTACAAGAGATTGTATATGCTCCCACTTTAGGCCCTGCAGAATTGGTTTTGCCTCCCCCACTATTCCTTTTCTAATTATTAGGGCTAAACACTAAAGTATTGCAAAACAGACCTTTCCAAACAGTTAGGTTGAGCTCCATCTCCCTCTCTGCATCTCCGCCCTCTTTAGCATCCTTCCCACCCTCCTTAAATAACCTGCATCCTTCTCTTTGTCTAAATGATGCTAATATAAGATCCTATTAGGACAGCATAAATAATGCATATGTAGAAATTGCACCATTGCCAAGGAGTTGAAAGCAGCTACAAGATTTGAGTTAGGAACTAATGTTAACTGCCTAAAGGCAATATGATATTGATATTTAATGAAATTTTCACAGTATTTAACAAAATGCTCATGTTCCTGGTATAATTTTCCTATTTGTTTCCTCCATTGCACTTTTTCAGGAGGTAGAAAACATGAATCTGTAACAAGGATTTTGTATGAATCTATAACTCTTCATCACTGTTGTTGTCTGAACTGTTTATTTAGTGAGTTTTAGATTTTGATTAACAACTTTTTCTTTCCTCTTTTTTTTTTTTTTTTTTTGGTGTGTGTGTGACATCTGTTTTGTTTCAGCTCTCTGGGACAGGAAATGAAGAGCGCTTTCATAGCTGGATTGCCCGTCTTTAACATCTACAGGTACCATTCATTTTCCTGCTGAAGTATTGTTTTGGAATGTTGTAAAATGATATTCCCTTTATGTCTCAAATTATTCCTACAGTGTTGGTCAAAAAACTGAGAAACACCTTATTTTGAAGTGTAGTCATAGGACCAGGTCACAAGTGTAATTCAATGCTCTTTATACAGTGTTTTTCCCCTAGTTGTTCTGATGATGAAAGAAGTGCTGGGAATTTATGAACATTTTTAGCAAGTGTGTTTTTTGTGGTTTGGTTTTTTTTATTATTCATGAAATTGAAAAGTGAAGACGGGAGAAGTCCCTGCAAACTGATACACTACCTGATCTGGCCAGGAAAAAATCATCCTTCATGGAGTCTTGTTTTATTAACAGGATAATATTTTTATTCAATCCTATATGAATGATCACAGCTGGATTTTCCCCCACAGCCTAATATTCAGATTCATTCTATAAGGAATGCTCAGATCATACTGTAGGCAGCCATGCGTTCAAACTCTCCTCACTGTGGTCCCTATTCTCACCTGTGATTTTCCCAAGTAACATTAGCAGCCAGCTGCATGAGTGAGTCAGAAAAATGACCTAGCACTTTGCTAGATGAATTGCTCTAGGAAGGGGATTTAAGGCAAATTTTGCTGGGTTTACTGTTACTAAAGAAAAAAAACCCCACAACCCAATAGGTGAATTCATTGGAATTTACACCTTCTCAAGCTGTGATAACAATGTGTTTGGAAAACTTCAAGATCACAGATACTCAGATTCACTGAACGTCAAAGCTATTGCTCAAGATGTCACAAAACCATTATTGATTCGAACACTTCTCTGATTATAATTTTCCAAAATTCAAATCTCACCCACTAAAAATATTTAACAGAACTTGAGAAAGGCCAGCAATACCTTTTTAACATTCAGGTGCTTTGTTATTTGGGATGCTTGAGAAGAGGAAGAGCATTGAATCTGGAACCACTTCAGAATACAGGGCACTGTTAAACTCCGAGTGTCTAAAAAATGAAGACAAATTAAAGAAAATGGAAAGTGATTTCCTGTTCCCTGTGTGCAGAATTATTTGACCAACATTGTGAAAACTCTAACGTTCATAACTGTAAAAGTCATTAACCAAATATCCTCCAGCTTGGAGAGGTCTTGTTTCCTACATCTCATCAATACTGAAGACGTAGGACAAGACTGAACTGCTGGTTTTGACCACCATTCTTATACTAAATTTTGCCTTATGACCTCTGAAAAGCATTTGCTTAATTAACATATGAAACAGATTAAATTAGTTACTTCTGCTCACAGTTTGTTCCTTTGTGAAGACCAGGTTTTTGTGGTGTGGGATTTTTTTACTTAATACTTCAGAGTGACAGCTAAGAATTGGCATATTTATTACAAGAAGACAAGTTTGAAAGGTTGAGGCAAACAAAACAAGCTTAGAACAGTAGCTCTGCCTTAAGTGTAATTGCTGAATACTGGTGGTAGAACTGATGGTTAAGAAAAGTTAAATCCAGAATTTAGTACTTTTTTTAAAAAAAAAAATTAGTAAGTGAAATAAATGCTGAGTCTAAATTCAAGCCTGTGGATGCTAGCTTGCCTGTGTGCATGTGTAGGACACAAACTGGACACCCTTTGCCACCAGAATTTCAGCCCACGCATTATGCCCACTCTCATCCCACGACTAACAGCAGTAGCACAGCTTGTTCTTCTGTCTTGTGGCTGTACCAGACCTCATTAGACTCCTTTATTTTATGGTTATGCAAGAAAATTATAACAAGAAAGTAGTTGAAAGATGGTGGTGGTTGAGGCCTGAGTCAGATTGCTGAACTGTATCTACAGCATGACACCTGCATAGGAACATACACCTCATACCCTTGTGGTAGGAAGATAAGGAATTACTTATCTGCTTGTCTGGAAACTGTATTTGTTTCTTTGAGTCAAGCACACTGCTTCTTCATGGCCACATTTAGGTAAGTGTGAATACAGCTGTATCCTGGAGCAGATCATTTTTTAACTGTTACACTTAGTTCACACTGAGATAAAACCATTTTGTTGTTGTTGTTGGCCAGTACGCTGTTATTTGAACTTGTGGGGTAAGCAACTCTGTCTTATTCTATGGACTAACAAAGGACACAAGCCCTAGACCAGGGTCTGTAGTGCTTTTCAAAACTATGCTCGCCTTAAAAGGGACAGAAGAAAAACAAAACAAAAGACAAACCATTTCTGTAACTATTGTTTTAGGGGCTCAGAATCAAACTTTTGCTTGGTGTCGATGTGTATCAATGGAAAGAATGTGGCAGGGCTGCAGACTGTCCCCTCTTTCTCCTCCCAGTTTCCGTTTAAAGGCCCAACACATTTGAGAAGAATAAATCTGTTTCCTATTTTCTGCACAATAGGGATGCAACTTTTAGCTTCAGGAGACAAAAAACCCCAACTCAAAGAGAAGTGCGTAAGTTCACGAAACAACCCTCAGAACAAGAAAGACTACAGAAACTAGGAAATTCAATAGGAGACACACAACACAATACAGTTCACCAGGTGCAAGGTTGACGGAATGGGAGCCAGGGGACTTGCAGATCTGTTTTTTTTTCTAACAGTTATATCCTGGGTGCCTTTGAGTAAGTGAAAGAAACCTCTCTTTAGCTGGCTGTGGTGCGTCCAGTCCCTGATTCTGCAAGTCACACACATTTTGTGTTGCCTCAGATTACCAAAGTGGGGGCAGTAACGGTCCATTTGTCTATTCATGCTTCCAGTTCCTTACAGCAAGTACTTTTTCCTTTCTATTTTTATATAAACGCAAGGAAAGCCTTAATAAGACCTAAATAATGATCCTAAACACAAAGGTCTGTCCCTGAGCCTGGCTTGAGTGTGAGGCTAGACCAGATGTCCCCACCAACCTAAATTAGCCTATGTTTATATTTCACAGCCATAGAAATTCTGTGTGTGTTTTAATAAGTGGATAGGTTTGTCATGAAAGTCTGCACATTGCCAAACTGAAGCTTTGGGATCCAGACAGCTTTCTACAGTTCCCAAAGCCTTTTTATGGGAGGTTACTCATGGTGACTCCCACATCCATCTTGGGTTCAGCAGACTCCTAGGTCTGTGTATAGTTGGTGAGCCATAACCCATCTCTCACGTTAAAGAGGAGGTGCAAGTAAGCCTATTTCTGATGTGAGGTATCTAGGAACAGCAAAGACAATTTATGAACGCAATCAATCACTCAGTGAGAGCTAACCCCTTCCTTCCCTCCCCAGATAATTGTGGGTAGAGTAACTAGAGATTCTTTGACTTGGAAAGGCTTTGAGCAAGTCTCCCAGTGGTGGCAGCCCTGGAAACCTTGAGCAAAAAACTTACCCCCTGCAACTAAGGAGCTCTGCTGTGCTTAGCAGAAGAGGATGTTGCATGCATTGCCTGTGAGCAAACAGCCACCAGAGGATATACTGAACTTGTAGCATCCATCTTCTTTCCCCATGAAGCAATCTATCAAGTGTTGACTAAATGCTGTGGCTGCAGAACTTAAGTGAGCTTTCTTTCCACAAGAGCAGAAAAAACACCTCTTGCTGTGTGTCCAAGAGAAGCTCGTAGTCATCTGCTTTTGTTTGCTTGCTTTGTTCTGTGATCTAGTGAGGACACATAGCAAAGAGCTGCAAAAAGTTCTCATATTGGTTAGGAAAGAAGTGAAGCAGCAACAGGGAAGTTCAATATATCTAGGTAAGATAAAAGTGCACATCTGAGACAACTGCAACTAAGCATCTCAGTCTGGAAGCAGAAAGTTCATTTCCGACATGAAAAAGCTTCATCACTCTAAGACAAAGGTAGCAAGAAAGAATCTAAAGCAGGAAAACTACCTCTGGGCAATCACAATGATATTTCCGAATTATTCACCATTCCCAAGTCCTTGGATCCAAGGCCTTCATAGAATTATAGAATCATTTAGGCTGGAAAAGACCCTTAAGATCATAGAGTCCAACCATAAACTTAACACTGCCAATTCCATCACTTAACCATGTTCCTAAGTACCACATCTACACATATTTTAAATATCCCCAGGGATGGTGACTCAGCCACTCCCTGGGCAGCCTGTTCCCATGCTTTACCACCCTTTCAGCAAAGAAATTTTCCCTAATATCCAATCTAAACCTTTCTGGTGCAACTTGATGCTGTTTCCTCTTGTCCTGTCACTTGTTACTTGGAAAAAGAAACTGACACCCACCTTGCTACAACCTCCTTCCAGGCAGCTGTAGAGAGTGATAAGGGCTCCCCTCAGCCTCCTCTTCTCCAGACTAAACCCCAGTTCCCTCAGCTTCTCATAAGACTTACGCTCTAGACCCTTCCCCTTACACATACATATAGTAATTTCTACAGTTGTCTTTCTTGAGGGGATGACCGAGTTGAGACACTGAAAAAGGTTGTAATTTAGAAGGATCTGTGAATTTATATTCTGCAAAGATGAACATCAGTGTTTGCTAATAAAATAAAAAAGGATAATCCAGATAGTGTTGTTGGATTTTCAAAAGCAGAATACAGAAAATTATAGATTTTTTTTTAAAAAAAAAATCTTAAACATGAGAATGTTGGAGAGTATTAATATTCTAAATCAAACAGTGCCCCATAATCCTAATCAGCCCTTATTCTCTTTTCCCCACATACGAACACAGATGCTTAACTTCTGGCTACAGATCTGATCTTCATTGAAGGGTAAAAAAAAGTCCTAAACGATCTGCAGAGTACTGCAGTACTAAACTAGGTCTCCCAGGAGGAGGTCACTTTTTAGAGATGGGCACTATAAGTACAATTCAGCTTGACTGGAAATCCAGTGTGAGAATTCCAGGGTGACTTGTTGGGAGTCATGCACTCAAGCAGCTACAGATGTACTGCTCACATGGTTTTGTATTCAGGGAAACTTCAAATGACAACCTTCAATCTACAAGCTGTCCGTTCGTTTACCATAATATTAAGTCTCATCATGTCTGTGAATATATACCAGATTTCAGGTCCTCACTGTGACATTAGGTGGCATATCACTGAAAATTAAAATGGAAAACCTTAAGTGACTGGAAAGACTATGGAGAACTCTTAATAGCTGTGTTGAACTGAGAAACTGTTAGTTATCCAGTGGCCCCTTATTCTGCAATCACTTAATTCAACTGCACACAACTGATTGTGACTGTCCTTCTATCACACGTTTGGTAAAGGCAGAAGAGAGATACAAGGAAAAATAGTGAACAGCCAGAATAATGACCTTTCATATTTATATGGAGCCTTGCAACCCGATATTACTTACTTCAGGGATGATAGTGAGACTCATTAGCAAAACTGCTCCTGGAACTAAAAATATATTCAAAAATGGAGTGAGAAAGACCAGGGCATGTTTGAATATCATCAGTTCTGTCAGCAAAGAAATTTATGTGATACATGTGTGCATCAACAGAAGCAGGCAGGTAATCACCCCTTATTTCTAGCAAACACAACCCTCAGCCTGCTAGCTAATTATGTCAGCAACAAAACCCCCAAATTCTAGGCATGAAACACCAGTCTGAATCATGTAACAGCATTGTTTGATCCATGGTAATTCAGGCTGAATGGGGCTTCAGGATCTAAAATACCATTCAGAGCTACCTTTTTAATCTTACTATTTCATTTTAAAATCTCTTTTTCATTCTCCTATCACCCTTAAAAAACCCAACCAAACAACAACAACAAACCTTCCAACTACTATGTGTTCTCCACTTTTTGTCCAGCGTAACGGAACATCCACCTGAGCTGACCTACACCCACCCCTTGGTGAGAAGCCTCCTGCTTTCCTTTAACTTCTGCAGGATGCTGGATCCAAAAGCTGAAACTTCTCAAATAAGAGTGAATTACCCTGTGCTGCTGTTTCTTGCCAAGCCATTAGGTGCTTTGGTGGCAAATGTTGAACAAATGAATCTGCAGCCAAAAGTTCTGATGGTCAGTGCTACTGATTTTTGTTAGCTGCCTGATTAGATAGCACAAACTGATTGAATGATAGCAAATTGGTTACTCTCTACAACTACCTGAAAGGACATTGTAGGTAGGTGGGGATAGGTCTCTTCTCCAAAGTAGCGACAGAACAAGAAGAAATGGCCTCAAGTTGTGCCATGGGAGGGTTAGATTGGATATTAGGAAAAAAATCCTCACTGAAAGGGTGTTGAAGCATTGGAATAGGCTGCCCAGGGAGGTGGTGGAATCACCACCCCTGGAGGCATTTAAAAAAGTTGTAGATGCAGCGTTTATCAACATGGTTTAGTGATGGGCTTGGCAGTCCTTGGGTTAATGGTTGGACTTAATGACCTCAAAGGTCTTTTCCAACCTAAATGGTTTTGCGATTCTATAATGTTAACCAGGCAGTGCCTCACCTGGCTTCCTATCATGCTACAGATTATCCTCCTGACTTTAACTCCCAGTGGGTAACTCTGATTTCATACCCATCTTGACACAAAATCTTTATTTTCTGGGTCTTGAGATTCACAGCTCGCCTTCCTACCTGCAGGATTTCTTGCCTTACTGAATGAGAGCAGCAGGATCCATGCAGTTGACACATCCGTACTTCAACTCCACATTCACATAGAAACAGTTCCTAACAAACACAGACACACACACTCACACATCCCTAGTGCCACTTAAGATTATGGACAGAAAGGGAAGAAGAGAGGGAGCAGCTCTGAAGGTTTCCTTGTCCTGTGGCATGCCTGCTGTGGACTAATACGGCTGCAAATAAAATACTGATGTATCATTATCAACCCTTGAATGTGAAAATAAAAGACCAAACACCTTGAAATTATGGGACCGCTTCCAATATTTATCTATTTTTAAACTTAACAACCTTGGCAACATGTCTTACAAGCATCACTACCTAGTTTAAAAGATCCCTTGTGAGAAAGAACCACATTTTAACTGCAGGGAAATAGTGAAGTCACCTGGCTGCAGTGAAACTGCAGGGGGTTTGGAGTTTTTTTCAAAGCAAATGATTCCTGTCATGATCTTTTTTTTTTTTTCCCTCCCAAGCATAGATTTTTTTTTCATTGTAGTTACATTCCTACTATGAAAGGCTTAGCTTTTTAAAGAAACAGTTGAAAGTTATTAAATTTCATATGTAAAGGAATGTTGCATGAGAAAAGGAATGCCCCGCTTAAGAAAATGCATTAGCCTATGGAGAAAGATATTTATATGTATGTATGTGTGTGTATATATATGAATTTCACCAGCTTTATGAAAGGTTTTTGTAGGGTAAGTTGGCTACAAATCAGCCCTGAAGCAGCCAGCATAGCTGAAATGCTGAGGCACAAGGGCAAATTATAATGAATGAGCAAAGCAGTAATTGGACTCTCTTCAGATCTACATACACGTGCAAGGCCACATACATTAAAGAGTTTGGGGTGCAAAACTGGTAGAATCTAAAGCTGTACTCTTTTTTTAAAAAAAAACCAAAAACAACAAACCAACAACCAGACAAACACCAAGAAGCTCTGCCTGCAGGTGGTGGAACACCTCCAGATGTTGCTCTGAGGGCAGCTCTGAGCACATCAAAAAGCATCTCCTCTCCACAGTCATTCCCAGAAAGCAGCTGGCAGCCATTTAGTGCAGCTCATTACTGCAAAGGACCCCAGAGGAGTTAGTGCTTTGTACCACAGTGCTTATGAACGTCAGAACTGTGCTTGGCAGTGCTTTCTCGCTGTGCAGAAAGGCCCAGTGTAACTCACGACTACGTTACAACCTGCACAAGACTACGTTACAACCTGCACAAGCAAAATAGTTAGTCTTTTTTAGCACTATTATTATTAATAACAATATTCTTAGGCTGTCTGAGACAGCAGGAAAGGGGGCTTAAGATATCCTTTAAAGGAGACAAGGACACAGCTGGCTACTGGCAGTGGCGGTGAGGATCAAAGGGCTTGGAGCGGAGGGGGGAGGCAGAGCCGTGTGTGAGGGAGGTGGGTTTGTGGCAGGCACTACCGCAGAGAGACAGGGCAAAGGAAACATCACCAAATTATTCAAAACTACAATTTCAGGATGGGAGAGCAGAGGCAAGAGAACTGTTAGGAAATACCGACTTGCATGGGAGAGAGGCCACGAAAACTTTGTGTCAGAAATGGCACAGAAGCTCCTGAATGGAGCAGAGAGGGCAGCTGCTGAAGGCAAGAAAGCAAGCGATGGCCATGACAGAAATTTCTTCAATCACACACAGCTGGGCAGAAACACACAGAGCCATTATATGCTTGTGGGTTAGTCTAAAACAGTGCTAAACTGAGAACCTAAGATAATTGGGGGGTGATTTAATGTGCTAGGGAAATGCTCCTGAGATGCATAGCGAAGAGCCTGAGGTGACCTATATGCTTACATTACAGTCCTGCTAATCTCTGCTGGATCTCTCCTGCACACACTGGGTGCTGTGCTGACAATCTGAGCTTACTGAGGGACTGAGAAGATTTCCCTGGAAACATTAAGGGTATCATTAACCCTTTTTGTTACTATGAGCTTGGAGTTGGCTTATCCAGAGGCTTAAAACTCCCTTTCCATCCCTCCCCTGTACTGCCACTCACACACAGAATTTTGAACCCTTGCATCCCTTTCCTCCACTCCCTCTAACCCTTCACAGCTTTGAGTCACACCAGTCTTCACTCTGCCAGAGCAGCAACCCAGCTCCACCAGCGAATAACACAAGGAAACTCAGCCCAGCCAAGGCATGCTGTTCTTCACTTTTATTCTGTACATTTCCACACAAGTCACAATACAGAAAAAGTGTCCAAAAGGAACAGTAATCAGCTCTTTCACCGTATACAGATTTCCTTCTTCCCTCAGTTTAAAATCTCCTTGTTTAGCAACACAGTGATCAAGATACTTTGTATAAATCGGAAATGCAAGAAAATCAGGGAAGAAAATACTTTCTCACTTTGTTACAAAAAATCCCTCCCCTTTCCCATATCCCCCTCTCACTGCTGATTACCTGGACCCTGATTCTCTGTTAAACATATAGCTTCATTTCATGGGTGCTGCTGCATGCCTTGGATTCCTTTTGCCAGCTGGCAGCCTCATGATGCACAGCTCTGGGGCATTATGCATGGGGTCAGGCAGCATAAAAGAGCCCTTTGTGATGTTATTACAACTCCTGGAACAGATGTGGGTTCAGATAATAGGATATGTACAAATACTGGAACTCTGGATGCCCATGAAATGCTGGCTGAATATGCGCATTTGTTATTTGGTTTTACTGCTCTATTCAGAGAACTACATACATTATGGAGTGGTCCAGATTCTGTCCTCTGTCACATCTTGGTTCACCTGGAGTGAATTCAGTGCAGAGGAGATCAGGATCTGTTCTTTATCCTTCCTCCATCGTCTCCAGGAAGCAGCAAGTGAATATCCACTATATAGCCTGACGGAAACTCAACCTTTCCATCAGGAGCCTGTTCATCACATCACCATCCCACATGATGACAACTTCTTAGCCTTGTTCCTTTTTTGCAGGAGACACCTCCAATTTCCTAACTCTTAGCTAACTGTTGTCCTTGTTATTTATCAATTTTAATGTCTCATTTGCCAAGTGGCCAGAGGAGATACTAGTGTGAAGGCCAGAGGGTTTGCTTCCTCAGATGTTTGGCTTCATTCCCCAGAAACCTTTAGCATCAACAAATTCAAGTGGTGATTTCTGGGCTGCTGGAAAAGATACTGTGATACCTCAATGACAGGATAGAGGTGACAGAAAGAGGTATTTCTGAGATGGGCTCTCCCAAATGAAACACTCTGTGCTCAATGAACTCAGTATGATGGAATACAACTGCTCTAAAATTCAGCAAATTCTATTCTCTGGAGGGAGGGCAACAACCCGAATGCTTTCATTGACTGGAAATACCACCTGAGTTAAAATTTTTAATGCAAGATAGCTCAAACGTGGTAATCAAGCATGAGAAGTGCAAACTAGCTCACATTAGAAACTTGTCATCCTCAGCACTCTTTATTATCTCAATTTAAGCCATCTAAACTAAAAACCATGGGACAGGGCTACTCCCACCATCCTTCAAAAAATAGTTCCAAAAGAAGCAGGATACTATATGGGAGCAACGTTACAAGGCATGACAGAAAACTCATAAATAGTTAATATACAGCAGTTTTTGACCTCACAACACAAAGCGCCTTACTCTGTAGGTATGGGGAGGTGATATTATCCCCATTTTACAGATAAGGCCACTGAGGCAAAAGAATTTAAAATTACTTATCCAATCTGACTCAATGACAGTGGCAGAAATAAAACTTCAACCCTTGATTTGCTACCTTCTGCTCTCTCCCTTTGGCCACAGTACCTCCAGAGAGACATGCTGACAAATTATAACACACAGCAAGTGTTTTCCCTGTTCTCTGACACAACAATGTGACACACAGTTAGACTTGCAAACTGTCATAAGACAGAAATATATTATTAAATAGTGATCATTTTTTGCATAACCTTTAAGATTTGCAATAAAACAACAGGTCAGTTCTTGCTCAGAGTAAATCCTCACTGAGCCAGCAGTGACAGTCTCACAGACCAGGTTCAGTCCTTACACACATCGCATTTTCATTAGCACACACTTGCAGCTTGATAGTGTTTGTGTCCATAGGAAAATGACGTTTCCCCACAACGCATCTTGGTTTTTTCCCAATGCAAGGCTGTAAGGCCATAGCTGTTCTAAAAGCTGTGCAGAAGCAAAGTAACAGTAGCACAAAGCAGGCCTGGAGCATTTGTAGCAAAATGTTCTGCTGGCTGACTCGGAGAGGACACTGAAACCTCCACAGATGGCCAGAAGGTTTGTGTGGGCGACACAGAACACCAGTCTTCAGCTGTATCATTGGCTAGACTTTCCACAATCTTTCAAAAGCTTCCTGCTTCCAAAAAGCTGGCACAGGGTTTACAGCACAAAATAATACAGGCAGAAGAAAAATAACCTTTATTTCCCACTGTGAGAGCACGTTTCACCTTGTGGAGAGTTCTACAGAGAAAGGCTGGCAGTCATATTCCATATTGCCCTCCCCAATGCACTGCACCCTGATGGGCCAGCAGCCAAGGCTGGCAGCTCCCAAGCCCATTTGGAAAGGGATTTTAACCCTTGATTACTTTATTTTCAAATAGAGTTCCAGGACACAGAGCGTATGCAACCCATGGTGTGAGGGCAGCTCGAGGGCACCCGTTACAAAGGGCAGTCCCACACCAGCTGCTCTGAGTGGAAACAGGCAGGAATCCCCATCCCAGGGCTGCCCCTGCCCCAGCACCAGGAAGAGAAAGCAAAAAGAGTTTGGAAGAGCCCTTATTAAAGGCAGGCAGCTCCTGCACACTTACTGGTATCCGTAAGTATTTTACACTCCACCTGGCACATGGAGGGGTGTCTGGAATAGGTAGCCTCCAAAGAGTTGTTACGTTTTCCAGTAAGGTGATGGGTGGATCTTTCTGCACATAAGGCATCCCCCCTTTCCCTCTTCCCCGATCTGTGAGGAGCAGCAATAAGCTGGAGAGAGACAAAGCTCCCAAGAGCTGCTTAGTGCTTTGAAGGCTCAGCCACTTATTTTCTTTTCTCCCAAAGCTGTTGCATGATCAAAGGAGGCAGATGGAGGAGAATCACTCTGTAGTGACATGTAAATGGAACAAAAAACCTGATAAGCCTCTGCTATCTCCCTGTGATTTTTCTGAGATACATGCTGAGCAGAAAACCGTACAGTAGCAGGGCCAGCCACTTCACAGGAGACACCAGCACACTTGCTCACCAGTTGGAAGCAGCTGCCACATCTTGCAAGCACATCATGGAGCAACACAATCACATTTTCCCAGGCAAAGAATATTTAACAGGAAAATCACAAAGGGAAGGAACATGGGAGTAGACCCCCCCAAATTTTTTTTTTCCTATTGATATTAAAATTAAGTCTGAAAAGGTTGAAATCAATCCCACAGGTGTGAAATGCCCAAGTCCATCATGTTTCCCATCTGCTTAAGCATGGGATTTTACAGCCACCCTCAGAGGTGACTTTAGTGCTGCACATCCAACTAATTCCTAGTACAGCAGAATTTCAATATTCCCTACCCATAGCTAGGCACGGTCAGAGGAGATCCAGCCATCTGTGACTGGCCAAGCAGAAGTGTCCCAGAGGCAAGCACATGAACAGGATTTTGACCTTTACAGTCAAAAATGAAGGTAGCATGAGCTAAGGAAAGAAGAGGTGATCAAAGAATAAAGACTTCAGTAACGAAGGTTTGAAAAGGACAGAGCAAAAAAAAAAGTGGAAGGAAAAGCAAAGAGCACTAAAAGTTATTTAAGATCAAATTTAAATAAAACTATGTTCTATTTCCTTCCTGTTATTAGCTGCCAGCAAGCTCACTTGGTTCTTAGCTTTGACATGAACGTACGTCTCCCATATACCATGGAGATAAGGACAGTATTTACTGTAGTAGCAAGACCACAGGAGGAGACAACTTGCAACTGCACATATCTCCTATTAAGACAGGCACATCAACAACAGTTTTCCCATTCTCATCAAGGAAAAAAACACTGGCCCTGGGGAAAAAAGGGCTGAAGTGGGGAACAGGAGAAGAAAAACAGCTATTTCACTTTGTGCCCCATAGCCATAATTTCTTTTGATGTGGCATTGTTCCCATTCATTTGAAAGGAAAACTACCAGTATGGATACAAAGCAGGGAGAAGTGTCATTGCACAACTTGGGGCTCAGGTCCCACATTGTGAAGCCTCAAGATGTGCAAATAGAAGGATGTGCCCCACCAGCCTGTGCAGTGTGATCCCTGTGGGGGCAGGAATGGAATACCCCCTGCAGCTAAATGTCTTAAATATTGGGAGCAGCAAGCTTGGAGAAGAAATCCATCCATTCCACTTTATTAAAAGTAGATACACCTAATTATCTTACATAATTACACATTACAGTGATATTCAACAGCTAGCATTGCAACTCTCTACCCAGAAAACAGCAATGCTTATGGAAACCATTCCATAGGGTCCCCATTCCCAGGGGCCAGCTTACCTTTGCTTTTCTAATTTTGCCTTCTTTCATTTTTTGTATGAATGTCTTACAGGAAAAAAAGCCCTAGAAAAGTGGGACTATCTATTAAAGCCTAATTAGCCAAGTAGAAATCACTCATGTCTGCTGTATCAGGCTCAAGAGCTTCTTGAGCTTCTTCTCCACACCTACAAGCTTAACCGGTTCTTAGACAGGAGCTGAATTCCTGAATACATGTAGGAACAGGGACAGCCTTCTTCCTCGGTCTTCTTCCTCTGCTTGGTGGTAGGCTGAGGAAAAAGTATTAACTGGAGATCATTATGGCAGGTGGAACTGGAAGACCATTTTTCTCATTAAAATAAAGTGTAGCACTAAGAAATGAATTGCTACGGTGGTTCATGCATTAGTAGCTAGATAATTGCTGCAGCACTTGTCATATTGGAGCACTGGATTGCCACCACGCACACTTCACTGAGTAGTAGGTTACACATCAAGCAGCCTCCTAGACAGGGACTAATTGAAGAGCCAGGTGTTACACTTTGCTAGCAAAAGGAGGCTGGCTCTAAATGAAGCAATTACATATGTAGCACTATATTGCTAAAAGTAGTGTTTATTTCTTGCATGTCAAAATGCTACAGCTTTTATGCACTTTGTATATGAATGCTGGAGCTGTTAAGATACTGGTGAACTCTGAAATAGCATTCCCAGATCAGGGCTCTGTTTCTAGTGTGGATGAGCATAACATAATAGAAAGAAATTTCTGAAGTTAGTCTTCCGTTTTCTTGGATATTCACCTTCTTGTATGTGCCTGTCAAGAGAATCACTGCCTTCTTAGATTCCCAAAAATCTCTTCCTTGTAAAGGATCCAAGACCACAAGTTGGCTGTTTTTAGAGGGTTAAGCATCAAATTATTTCCTGAATTATAGATGTATTTATGTTGAAACAAATGTTTTTGTTGCAAGGCATCCCCTGCTTAAACTTCAGCAGTCATCACGTGCTATGTCAGAATGAGAGGTTTTTAAAATAAGCTGCCTGTCTTCCCCACTTGCTGGGTAACTAGATACATGTGCGCTGCATAAGATAGCTTGTCTTTTCTTTTTTTTCTTAAAAAAAAAAAAAAAAAAAAAAAACAACAACAAAAAAACCCCCAAACCCAGCAGTCTGAGAAACAAGAAACTGCAGCTGAGACTGGAATGTGGCACCTTATAAATACGGCAGGAGACAAGATGCACTCTGAGGGCTGAATACAGTAAGGTTATTCAGCTCTAAGCCTGCCTAATCACTGAAGTCAAATGTAATGAATTTACTGGTGTGATCAAGGCCTGAGGGAGGGAATTTTCCCCTTTTGCAGGAACAGCACCATATGTGGGCCAGGAAATCCCTTGGCCAAGGTGTGTGTGGGTGTTGCCCCAGTGCACATATACAGGGGACGAGAGAAGGCCACTCTCCGTGGGCACCACATGGGCAGCAGTGCTGGAAACATGCCGGGGAGGGAGAGGGAGGCCCCTGAGCCCTGGTGCCTGCAGGGGATCTCAGGTAGGCAGCCCAGTCAAGCATGGCGCCATGGCACAGCTTGGAGCACACTTAGCCATGGTCACTGCTCTGACTGTTGGGTAGTCCTTCCCTCCCCAGCCAGCTTTTACATAGAATTAGAAGTGAGAAACTGCTGAAGTACTTGGCCTGCTTTTCAGCAGCCCAAGCCAAGTGCGGAGCTGTCGCAGTCTGTCCGTACTGGTAACTCCTCAGCAAAAGCCAAGACACCCTGACTCCTCTAGATGTTCTGCTCACCCCAAGAGCTGCCTGCAGGGCTGGGGTACAGCTCCTCTTGAGGCATCTCCATATTGCAGCCATGAGCTGCATCCTGCCCCTTCTAAAGGGAGTTAAAGCACTGAAGCTTGAGACACATCCTCCACATAACATCCTGCACTTCATCAGTATGCTAGCAAGTTACTTCTAGCACATTACTGAGTTGACGATGCAATCAACAGATTTTGGTAGACAGATGATGGGATTTTAAAGCTGTAGCTATCTATTACTAAGAAAAATAGTTGCTTACATTGTTGTTAAGATAGCAAAATGAGATGAGTACCACAGTGAACCCTGTTAATACTGTGGCCTATAGCTTCACAGGTATCCAGAAAGGCACAGGCATATGATCCGCTGCTCCCAGGACTGCTGAAATGACTGATAAATACTCACATTTGATTCTTTAGATTAATTAAGGAGCTAATAACACAACATTGCTTTGGCTCAGATTTAGTGAGGAAAATAAAGAAAGGAAATATTGTCTGGTGAATGGAAAAGAATAGGTATAATGAAGATAGAAATGTTACTTCCAACAAACCTAAATGCCATTTTTATAAAACACTCCTCCATGGATGTTAGTCTGGTTCAAAAGTCGCAAAAAGTGGGGGAAAGAAAATGACAGACTTCAGACGGATCAGCACGAGGAACTGCTTCCTTCTTGGAGTACATGGAGTACAAGGACAGAATTGTCCTTGGTGTGTTTTCAAGGCATCCAAATTCCCGGTATGTCCATACATGTACCATTAAACTCGCAGCAAGCTTAAGGCTAACAACGTACCTTGCCCATTCCATAGCACTTGCCCAGAGTCAGATCACGTCAACATGCTTTTGATACACTGGAAGGGTCAACACATAAGCATACCCTACAGGAGCCACCTGGGATGGCTGAAAGGAAAATAGCCAGCTTCTAGGTGAGGTTGTGCATTTGTGACTTTCACTACCACATATGTCACTGTCACAGCAAAGACAAAGACAAAAAGGAGCAAAAGAGGCCACTAAATACTACTCAAACAAACCTCCCACAGCCACACCATTAGAAAAACCATATGTCTCATCTATTCATCCACAACAGCATCAGCTCTGCAAATACAGCTGGGAAGATCAATGGCAACAAAACATCAATTTTGTTCTATTTTCTTTGTCAGTGGTGCTTCTGTACGACAGCCCTCATGTAGCGGGGGACATCTCATGTAGTCTGAATCCAGGCTACAGCATCATGAGTTGAAACCGAGCAATTCTACTGCTGCTGGGGAAAAGCAGGGGTGACAGGTGTCAGTAAAAACACCTGCATACATCTTAAAGCACTAAAACACAGACAAGCCATCATGTGGAATGGTAAAAGAGCCACTGGAGTCTGAGGTCTGTTTTGCAAGGGGCAAAATTTGCCTTGAACTCCTGTCTTACTTGAGTCATTCAGCCTCACACCTCACAATATCAAGGGATGCTATAATTACTGAGAAATGTATGACATCATCAAGTCTTGGATAACACATAAAGATACCTCTAGCATTGAAACATGAAATAATAAGAGTAACTGATGCTATTAAATTACAAAAGTAAGTTTATTTTATCAACATTATAAATATTTTCTTTCCCTCCATTTAACTCCAAAATGAGATAGTAAAACCAGTACAATGGAACAATTCAGGAGTTCCTCAGTTCTACTGAAAAGGGTCCCCTTTAATAAAAAATTAAAATGGAAAATGACATTTCGTCAGTCCAGCAACCTCAGTAGCTGAGCATCCCTAGGTACTTTGTCATTCAAATGGCATAATTCTAAGTGTGTGTGCATGTGTGTGTGTCTATATATATGCATACTGATATTTATAAATATACATATATATAGTAATATACACACATAAATAGACACAGCCACCAAAGAGACGCTTTTAGTAAATCAAAATGTTTTACGTGTAATTTAAGTGGGTTCCCAGCTGCACACTGAAATTTGGGCCCTGCACAATGCAGGCACAATGGTACTGTACTAAGCTAGACCCCAAAAGTACTCAAGAGATTCAATACGTACGTGTCACCTTTAACTGGTGCAGAGTCTGCCTGCTGCTGGTGGCCGTCCAAAATCGAGAATCCCATTGCACTGGAAAGGGGGTAAGGAATAATCCTGCAGCGTCCTGGTCCCAAACTCCTTCCCTCAGTGAACCAGCTCCTGATACCACTGGCCATGTGTGAGCGACATTGCAGAAAACAATATATATGCTCTGTTATCTACAAATACAATACATTGCCTGTATCTAATGCATTATGTGTGCAGTGCTTTGGGACACCTTGAATAATAAAGGCACTACTTACAACCAGCTCCTGTCCTAATTGCAGTGCTGGCATTTATTTTCATCATACAGTAACTGCCTCCTACTGAGCACACGGCACAGGCAGCTTTCCAGAGGCACAACAGGCTCACTATGATCATACTCCAGCTTTCGGGGAAAAAGGCAAGCCAGACTCTCTCATGTGTTCTGAGCTCCTTTGAGCAGCACGAATGGCGCAAAGGAGCTCAGGAAATCTGCCCATCCTGCCAAGCTGCTCCAGAGCCAGCCCCAGCTGCAGCCTCCCTCTGGGCAGAAGGGATGTCCCACCGAGGGGAGGACCACTACGGACAGAGAGGAACCAGACCCAGCTCCCTTATCGTAATTCACATGTGGCCTATGGAAGCTACCTGTGATCAGAGCAAGCCTTTACTGCTCCACCTGCTTCGTGGGACTAAAGGACCAGGGAGCTGCAACAGACTCACTGACCATCCTCTGCTTAGGCACCAGTCTGGCCTGAGCACAGGACAGCACCAAGCCCCTGGTGTCGCTGAAGCTTTCTCTGTTTCTCACATCAGTAAAACAAAGCGAAAAGATAAAACTGATACTAATATAATTCTTATTTTCATCAAATATATAGAAATATTACAGTAATGTCTTCCCTCACAGCTGAGAAATGATGCAAAGCCTACCATGAAACCAGAGTGTGAGGCTCTTCCTTGTGGAAATTTCACATACACCAAAATTATACTTGATTTGTTATTTTAACATTTGCCAAATTCTGTTCTAATATATACACATACTGACCTTTGTCACAAGCCCCTGGATGATTACCAAGGGAAGGAATTTGGCTTTCATATTTTATTTTTTTAAAAAGAATGGCAAAAACAGAAAATAAGACAAAATACATTTCATGTCGCCATTGATCTATAGATTATAAATATATATATAGATTCCTTCCAGAGGAAGAAACACTAAAGCAATACTTTGCTCATATCAAATGAAGTCTTGAAAACAGAAAAAAATAAAAAATATATTTCAGCTCCTCCCTCTCTGCCACGACAATCACTCTTGGGGGGTGGGGAGTGGGGGTGGGGAAGAAGGAAAAAAAAAAAAGAAAAAGGAAAAGAAAAGAATTGCATTAATTTCATTTCCACAACTTCTACCAAGGAAGAAAAACTTATCTGAGTAATGACCTGAGTTATTTTCCAAACTGTATGTAATCCTGATGATCACCATCTACCACAGACCTACACCTAGCAAGGTGCATAAAAACATACATAGGTGGGTCTTTCACAAGAAACAACAAAGAAAAGTAAAAAATCTATTGCAAGAATTATGCCAAAAGTGGGCCGTGAGTGTCTTCATGGAAACTGGTCAGACAAAGTGGAAGCTCTGCTATTTCTGGCAGCTAAGTTGTCTGTATTGATTGAAAGGCAAACATTTTATGTACGCCTGTGTGTATGTGTTTGCTTTGTCTTCTTTTGTGTTTATAATCTTGGAGGTAAGACAGAACAGATGAGTACAGAAGACACGGCTGGCCTTTACAGTGGCTAAGCAACACTATGTTTCCAAGCCTATAGTTGGTAACAAGGCAAAGAGGTGCCACTCATCATAGCCTCTCTGGAACTTTGCTGCCTTCGGGAATCAGGTAGTTTACAGGTTCAGCCAAAGAAGGTTTTCATATGCCCAATGTAACTGGGGTGGTGCTCGTTTGCTTGTTGACAGCAGCAAGCCCAGGCTGACTGCTGATGCTCTAGGTCCCCTGATCATAACACAAAGGGGACTGGGTCCATAAGTCAGTCCATCCAAATCCTTTCCACCTTGCACAGAGCTCTTTTCAGTGTAAACCCCGTCTTTTAAGTAGTGAAAAATAGCTATCAGCTTTTTGGCAGGCCTGAAAACTAAGCAGAATCAGGTCAGTCATTACGTGCACAACGGTGGTGTGAGAAATGTTATTGGTAACTTTCTGCTCTGCAATACAACGTGGTGTATCCCATACAGCTCCTTCCCATAAAAAAGACTGTCTCATGAGGACACTGTAACCATACAACCCAGCAACAACGAGGAGGTTAGGGTTTGTTACCGCTGTAAATCTGACTGTGCCCCACACCCTGGGAAACAAGGCAATAGGCAGAGTCCTCTCCAAAAGTGAGAAAACTCCCCAGTGACTGGGCACTGACAATGCAGCTTCCAAGAGGATGGATGGCAGGGGAGGGAATGCAACTGGTAAAAACACTGGGTTTTTCCTAAGGGCATCCAGAGCTCCTCAAAATTTTTGCTACTGCCTGACCATTTGTGAAGACTTAACATAGAGATAACACACACGATTTAACTGATGAGAAGTGAGGGGAATGGGAGAATAAAAGGAATGCAGGAAACTGTAGGGATGGAGGGGGCCTGGTTGGGTATTTTAATGTCCCAGTTAGTTTGGTTCCCCCACACCCTCTTTTCTCTTTTCTTTTTTTTTTTTTTTTTTTTTTTTTTTTTTTACATAAATTGTACAGATGAACATGGGAGAAGTTCATGCTACTTGCTGGAAGCAATAAAGGTAAATTTCCGTGGCCCATGGATTCCACAGACCTTTGAGTGTCCCACCTCATCCATCATGGGCTAACTTATGGAACCTAACTGTTCCGTGGCAAGACTCAGTAGCCCTTAGAAACTGGTGGCATGTCCTCAGGTATTTTCCACGAGAGTGAGAGACATGTTGATTCCATCAGCTTCTTCCTCACACGATGCCCCAGTGCCTCAGGTGCAGCGTTGCGATTTCCAAGGAACCTCCTGAACATTTTCAGACATCAGACTGCTGTCTCCAGATCCTCATGGGAAACCATTTGATAGTTCTGTCGACTCTCCAGGTACGAGGCCAGATCTGGGTCACCAGCTTGCTGAGCCCTGTCACGAGCGGTCTTACCCTATAATAAAGAAACATGAAGGGAAAGTCTTGTGCTAAAATATTTAGAACAAATGAAAGCACAACCCAAATAAATTAGTACAGGAAGGATAGAAGCAAATTTGTAGAATTTACTTATTTGTTGTACAAGTCGACATTAAGTCAAGTTTTTTCTATCAAAGTAATGAGATTCCAAAGATTTTCAAAGTCCTTGTGTGGTTTAAGACAAATCATGTAGTTCTGCAAGGACTTGCTATTTGATACATCATATAGAAGGGCTCACATGCTGGAAGGAACTGATTTGTCATCCAAGGGCTACAATCCCTATGTGAATGAATATGATGCACAGTACTGTAGCTAACCCTTGGAGAGTGCACTTCACAGACTATACACTTTGCTACGGATGTGCAGAGAGATGCGCAACAGTTGAACTAAGTTGGATGTGTCTCATTCTATCTCAAATACAAAACATTTTTCAGTGCATCAATTTGCTACTCCGTTACCTGAGCTACCTTACAAGTACTGTTAAATTGGACCACAAGTCTTGACCATAAACTATGAAAAACCTATTGGAAACACATTAATGTAACTCCACGAAACCACTCCTGCTCCTTGGATTTCTGGGCAGATGGAGATTAACAAGTCAGAAGCCACTTGTTGTCTGGATTTCAGCTGTTGCAGAAATTATCTTTTTGCAATGTACAGTACTCTCATCTGAAAAAGAGACAATCTGTCTCCCCCTTATGGGCTAGTCCATACAAGCGTAGTCCATACATGGTAGGAATTGTTCATAACTGTCTTGCTGCAGTGAAGGTGCTTCTGACTCTGGAACCCAGAGATCCAACTACCTCTCAGCTGCTGACCACAGGATGCTTACGCTCTACCTCTCAGCTGCTGACCACAGGATGCTTACGCTCAGAAATACCAGAGAGGCAGCTTCTGGAACGTGTTCCTAAGTGATCAGATTGTTGTATTGATAGAATATTCCTAGGGTTTCATTTTGCCCAGACTTCTTTCTCAGCCAAGCATACACTGGGACAAGGGTTGTGGTTAGTGTCACATGAGTGAGCACAGGGGCAAGCAAGGGCAAAAGAAAATTATTAGCCATCCTCACAAAGCAAGTCAGCCACAACAATCAAGCCTCAGACACATGCAATCACAAACCAAGGCTCCTCCCGGTGGTCCTTGCCCACAGGCCTCTCTGTTGACCACACAGGAGGAGGATAATGCCGCACCATGGAGGTGCCTCATTCACACCCAATGCACCGAATAGTTTGAGGCCAGGCTCTCACTATGGTGAAGATGACCCACGTTGGGGACTGAAGTCTCTTGCACTTGTTTAAATCAATTCAGTTTTCTAAATAAAAATAGCTTGTTTAAAAAGAGCTGCTCTTGGCACACATGAGGAAGCCTCAATCATGCAAACAGCAGGGACGGATGCTGATCAGTCTCACTTGGCTGCAGTATTTTATAACTGGTTGATGGGGCTGGGTTACCTTGGAGTCCGTCTTTCTCAGAGAGGCTCCCGCATCCACCAGGAGCTGGCAGACAGTGCGATGGCGCTGGCAGGCTGCCTTATGTAATGCTGTCTCACCCCTAGACCAAAGTACAGAAACCAGCAGTGAGACACATCACACCAATGTACATTTACAAAGTACGAGGTGCAGAGGACAGAGAGAGAAGGATGCTGCATTTCTGCGAGGTTCCCTCTTGCTGGCAGAGATAGACTTGTGCACTCTCTCCCTTAGCATCTACATCCTTTGACTCAGTAGGAAAGCCTGCAATGCACAAATAGCTTCTGAGGGGCGGGAAAGAAACATGCACAGGGTTTATGTATTCAAAGGACTGAATGTCACATTCCCACCCAACCACCAGTTCTACTAACTGCTGCAAACTGGCCAAGTTATTTCACAGCAGACAGAACAGTAACAGTGTTTATTTCCTCCTGCAATTTCTTTCCTCAACCTCATTCTTGGATGCATCCTAGAAATATTTTGCCCATGAAAGCCATGACTGGTGCACTTGCTGCCCTTGTTCTGATATGCTGCTCTCTTGGATGTGTAAGAGCAAGAGCAGTGTGTTTGTCTTCCATTGCTGGACCGGTGAGCCACCGAGGAACCTTTTCAAAAGAGAAAGCTGTGTAGTGGGAGCAGATTTATTGCAAAGCTCTTCACTCAGACTGGGGCTATGCGTAACAGGGTTCTGAGACGGACTGGAGTACTGAGGTTAAAGAAATCTATCTAGATTTGCCTAGGAAGAGGAGGAACGTAGGCTTTGAGTGGGTTGAAAAGAGGTTCTTAATACTAGTGTCCAACAAATAGGGCCATTACCTCACCTCCAAAATAATAAATGACAAGAAATATGTGCAGTAGGACAACTGTTGCACCTACCTACCCAGGAATTGAGAGTGCATAAAGGGATTTCAGCCTCAGTGCATGACAGGGCAAGCTGAAATATGAATAGGCAACCTTGTAACGGAACCTGCCTCAACTGCATAAGAACTAGATTCAGAATGGCATACTAGCTCATTTCCCCCTAAGGATCAAAAGACAAATTCATGCTGCCAGTTACAGCTTGAACCTTCCCTTTTCAAGGGTTAGTGGTGGAGAGACCTTTGTAAAGTGAACCCCTCATAGCCATGTTCACCTCCACTTTATTTCAGTGGCTGTGCTAGGCTACTGGATGAAAAGAAAACGGCAGTCTATCCAAACTCCATCACTCCTGGACTGAACACAAGCACCTTGTGCAAACCCTTGCTGGTGTTGCCCGTTAGCAGAGGAGGGCACTGTGGGGTGAGGAATGGTAGGTTTAACCTCTATGAAAAAGGTGACTTTTGCTTCCCAGATATATTCCATATACTTTCCAGGATTATTCATGCGTCCCTTACATATTCTTTGTAACATCTTCATTACACAACAAGGCATAGAGCAGTTGGGAATTGGAAAAGTCTTTTTTAATTAATAACAACCAAGGTGATCTAGGTTCTAACAACTTAAGAGAAATCTTCAGCTGCACAGGTTGCGGCCACGCGGGACAGCTAAGGCACAGTACCCTAGACCAATCAAGGAAGGACTGAAGAAAAGGTATAGAGCAAGAAAAGTAATTTGCTGACTTCTAGAATTTACTCTTCAGGTTGGTCCGTCAGTAAGCAGATACCAGAAACGCTGAAGCACAATGCAGGACTTGTATTCCTCTAGAAAGATTAAGGAGGCGTGGGAAGCAATAGAGAGGTAGCCCTTTACGGAATTCAAGAAACATTTGGTTTAGGCCAGAAAGCCCACGTATGAGGTGGTGGTTGTTTGGGTTTAGGGGGACTTTTTTTTGCTTGTTTGTTTTTGAGACGCTGCACCATTATACAAGCTTTTTATTTGAAAGTTTGCACTTGAAAAACAAGAGAAATCTGCTAGGCTAATGCACATAATGCAAAGGGCAGGGTAGGTTGTACTTACGTTTCACTGTCTGTCATGTCCAGTAATTCAGATGGACCTGCAAAAGACATTCAGGTATGTCATATAGCACTTGTCTGCATGACTAGAAGAGTACCACTACTAGGAGAAGATTCCTGGTGAGAATATGTAAAAGAAGCCAACTGAAAGCTCAATTTGCACAAATACGCCAAACTTCAAGGTAATATTTGCTTGTGCAAGCCCTTGCACTTGCAAAATTCTGAATGCACAGTCACTGCTGGAGTGTCAGCACGAGGGAGTAGCAGCCTCTAAATTATACTGGGAATGAATATTCATGGAGTTTATTTTCTCACTCTTCACCTTGCTCAATTAAGTGGTTCACATAAATACAGTGCATTGAAAATGCTGATATACTGGAAACCCTTATATATTGCAAGTTAAAATCTATTGTTAGTACTAGAGGGAAAATGTCATTAGGAAGTTGAAATTAGCCAAATTCTGTCCTGAATGACATCCCTGTGTTACTCCATTTAATAGCTTTATACAGAATGTAGATCAGGGTGGAATATTCCCAGCAGTCTTTATATTGATATGCAAATCCTGTACTCTACTGGTTAGCAATGATCAGGAAAGTAAGATTAAGACAAACAGAAAAGATTTTTGTTAAGTGGGATAAAATAATGCATTTATGCTAATGTTCTTTTGTTCTTGATATTCAATACAGGCAGATGTTTATAGCAGCAAATTCCATCACTGAACTGAATTACAGTGATACGGAAAGGCTAGGATCTGGATAGCATTTGAAACAAGAAAAACCTTTCCCTTTGCAGTCTGTCTTATTATTCTTCTCTCCACTGCTCTGGAGTGTAGTGCCAGATGGTATAGGGCAGTTAGCAAGAGGAACAGTGAAACTTTACAGGAATTTTCCTTCCTGTGCATGAATATTTCTCTTCAGCACACTTTGACTTTGAAATTCAAGAGTCCTCAAGAGCTTACAGCAAATCTCACCTGAAACTGAGGAATTTCACACTACCTGTTTACAAAGGCCTCCACACAACCTCTCTACACTTCTTTCACTCGGAGTGTGTGTCAAAATGGATCAGAGCAGCCTGTCCTCCCTCACTGCTTTTACAACATACACATGCAGTATCATAGGGGGCAACAAGCTCCCTCAGCTCCTGGACCTGCAGGTAGCTCCTTTACTTCATCTTCTGTCATCATGAGAAAGAGGTGGTCAAAAAGTAGCATGCTTAGTCCCTGGTGCACAGGGCATTGCACACCTACCATGACATTTCTCCAAACTCATTAGCCACTGTCAACTTTTAATGGACAGTACCCTGGCTCTGCTGCCACACATCCTCACCTCCACACTTGGCATTTACCTCTTCACTCCTCCCTAACAAAAAGAAGAATCACTCACGACCCCTGAGCTCCCCTAAGCATGAAGGAGGGTACAGGTAGCTAAGTGGGGCCCCTTGTTCAGAGGAAACATAGTTAAATCCTGAAAAATAAAAAATAAAAATAATAACCCACAGATGAAGAAAAAGACTCGTTTCCATCTCCTAGGAGAAAATCATGTTCTCTCAAAATCAGAGGCAATTCCCCATGGCTTGCTGCAATGCCACGTCCCAGTGATAGGTAACCAGGAATGGCCTGCAGTGTGTTAGAAAAAATACAGCCAGGTAAACTTTTATTTCTGTTCATGGATGGGACAAGGAAGGTTCTGATGCAAAGGTGGAACAGGTGACTGGGCTGGCTGCATTGGACATAGAGTTACTTGCCCTGGTAAGTGGGAAAAGGCGTCAAAACATTAGGATGGAGCAAAGTTAGAGAATATGACCTGAGAGGGAGGAGATGCTGGGGCAGAGAGGGTCTGGAGGGATAGGAAGCCAAGGGTGAAGGAAAGCTCCTCTTCCTGCTCTGGAGCAGGAAGAAATAGCAAGGGTAGGACAGAGGAGCTGAAGACTGAGAGGGTAGCTTGTGAGTACAAACCTGAGGAGGTGCCAGGTACATCCTGCCTATGTGCGAAAGGTGCTCTCCTGGATACTGTCCAAAATAAAGCATTTCACGGGAGTCCTCCGACTCCATCCCAGTCATACATAAGGGCCACACTGGGGTTCACTGACTAGCAGCACAACATGGTACCAGGATTCATTTGTTTCATTCTTTCTGGCCTGTCTCTGAAGCTGTAATGTCCCAACGCACACACAGCCTGAGCTGTGCCCTTTACTTCTTTATTTTATTTTCAGTTGTGCTTCTCTTAAACCATCTCACGCCCTCCTCCTAATTCCTTTTCCCCTCTTTTTTGGACCTCATTTTTACATCAGTCTCCCTGGCGCTGCCAACCGACCATTCCAAATCCCCCTCTGCCCCAGGACAAAAGCTGCACAGATGTGGGAAGGGCTGGCACTGGGAAAGCTAACGGCACTGTCATCCTGACCCAGCGGGGAGGCGGCTGTTTTACTCTGGGACAAGAGGCAGAGAAAGAAAAGGGGACCAAGGCGCAGAGAGAGAGAGGGCAAAATAACCCAATAGAAATCCGGAAGGGAAATGCATGAGTGAGATTTCTATCAAGGAAAACAGCAGGAGGGGAAATAAAAACAAAAGATAGAAATGGGGGGGGGGGGGGGGGGGGTGCGGAGAGAGAAAAGAGAGAGAGACTGGGGCGAGGGGTGGGGGGGAGGCTAAAGAACGGCAGGATGGGGATGAGGGGGGAGAAGTTTGCATGAAAGGAGCTGAAAAGCATGACACACTGAGGGGAAGCCCAGCTGAGATCACTCTCTTCCCTTAACATCTCCGATAGACTGTCTGTGTAGAATTACTAACATTTTTCCTTCTCTTCTTCTGCCCCCTTTCACTCTGCCAAAGCCCCTTTCCAGTTTTTCAGGAGGCAAAGCAGCCTGTGCTGGGGGTGGGAGGAGGGAAGGGAAGGAGACGCTCCCAACCAGCTGCCCTTTAGCTGAGCTCACTACAACATAAGAGAGAGACTAAATGACCATATTTTAGAGGCATTTCCAAAATATACAGCACCATGCAGTCTGAAAGCCTCTGGGCCCACAGCACACCCTGCCCTCTCCAATGGATGTGGTTACACCTACCCACAGGAGACCCACAGCTATTAACCCCTGCCAGTCCCTTGTCCTGTCAGTCCTTCACAGAACTGGGGGAAAAAAGGTATTTACTTTAAGCAGTAATGCTGGACATTATCAGCATTTCTGAGTGCTTACTTATCAAAACCCTCTTTGTTTAATAACTTGACTGAGGTTGTTATCTGAGGGACAAAACTGGATTTGGTTCCTTTACCTTCAAAGGGGGAGTATTTTTAAAATAATATTAATCTGCAAATTCAGAACTATTTCAAGCCTTTCCACAACCCCACACTCCTCATTTTCACCTGACGTGAAGATTAACTGTGTCTGGTTTTTACTGCTGGTGACTTTTACCTCAGAATTTCCGCTGTAACATAGAGGTTAGCTGGGTTATGGGAGCACACCTTTCATCGTAACTGTCTCTCAGCTATGTTGACCTAATATTTGTTAGACATACAAATTAAAATAGACTATTTTATAACTTGTGCCTTCCAGGAAAACTAAGCTGTTTTCTGCTTAGGCCCCTCACAAACATCCACTAACCTAAAACATTCTGCAAATCTAGACACACAAGCAAATGTCAGGCAAACTCACTCTCCTTCAGTGTTGCCTTCTGATGACTATTCCAACTTTGTCCATGACACACATCTCTGTCATGGCAAAATTCACCTTCCAAAAGCCTTCTTTGGAACTCCTGAATCTTGTCAGGATGCAGATCCAAACTCACCAATGGCTTTTCACTGTTGACTTTGCAGTGTTAAAAGTAATGAAAGCATCATCTTTCTTAGCAGAGGATGCTATCTAATGGAGCAAGGACGCTGAGGGTTGAGGTCACAGAAATGTTCAGGATGGGATGCTCTACTGACTGCCTGTTCCCTTAGAAGTTCCCACCACAAACTCATAAGGCAACTGTAAATATCTTTCCTCTCTTCTGTTTAAAATTAAAATACCCTAGATGAATTACAGAATTCTTGCTTGTCATTTGAGCATCTAGAGAAGAGGGGAAGACAAGGAGAAGGCAAACAGAATGTTTTATATAACAGTTATAAATTATAAATTGTCACAACTGCCAGATAAAGACTCCAAGCCAAGTTTGATTCCAAACACAGATGATGATTTAGGAGGTCTTTTTTCAGCGGAGCTTCTTAAGCTTTCCTTAATTCTGTTTGTGTTAAGCGAGTAAACAGTTAAGTCTTTTCTAATGTGTATGCATTAGGGTGTGAGACAGTTGCTGACTACAGCAATAAACAGATGTTGTTCTGATACCTACTGAGTTTGGCCCTCAGTTTCTAGCTAAGTGTTTCTTAGCCCGGCTACAGACACATGTTAAAAGGTGAACCTCCTACTAGAAGGAAAAGACCCCTGATTTGGGAAGGCAGCCTGGAACAACAGATAAGTCTGTGTATCTGCCCTTCCTGCACAGGGGATAAACTGTTTTTCAGCAACAGCAGCCAACACAACTGTTCCTGCAGCAGTAAGCAGCTGTTATCCTGATACCTCCTACATCGGTGCTTCAGCTGCTATTCCAGGCTTGTGCTAGTCCACTGCTAAGTATCTGGCGATACTGCACAGCAGTCTCTTGGCGTGACTCAACTCTGCTTTTTCTAATTTAAGAAGCGTTATTTTCCTCCCCTTACCATCTGAAATCATTCTCATCAAGATCACAGAATAGCCTCCCATATTAATGTACCCTGATGGCATGAAGCCATCTCCACAAAGGACAGCCTCAGCATCACTACATTTCCCACTGCTTCATAATCCCAGTGCTATGGGCCCCACTCCTATATCACATTTGATTCACCCCACTATTTTCAAACTAGGCAGTTAAAATTCCTTGTACAGTGGTTTGTGCCTTGTCTTGTTTTTCTGTTGTTACTGTTTTTTAAAGATATTCAGAAGATTTTCCCTGTGTGATTAATAATACATTTTCTATGCTGTATGCTGGAGGGTATTTTACAGTGGAACTCTTATTAATATTAACTATCTCCAGACATGTACGGGAAGGAGACAAACTACAGAGGAAGTGTGCCTGGGCAGAGGTAATTGCCAGAGCAGGAGTAAGACTCTTTTTTTATCAAGGGTGGATATCAGCAGAGGTGAGAAGCTAGATACAGGGAAAGCCTCAGCTATTAGTAGCATTGGATTGGGTCTTATACCATAATTAATGTTGAAAAGGTGCCAGATGCCAGAGAAGCAACTGAAAAAGAAGGACATAGTGATGATGATGATGATGATGATGATGATCATTCAGCAAGAGAGCTCATTTGTGACTGAGAAGTGCCCAGAGTAGAAATGAGTTTCATTAATTGCTTGGTGGGAGAAGAGAGGAGGCCTCTATTAGAGCATTGTCCTATGTACTCCCTGATCCCCAGAGAATGTTAAAGAAACAATGCATTTGGAGAAGCCCAGAGGACATATGTCTGGAAAGCTGCAAAAGCTTTCTGCCATCCTTAGGGACAAAGCCGGGAGAGAGGAACTGAGCTGACATTTGCTCAACCTTCTGGTTTGTCTTCGTCTAACAGTCCGTAATCCCTCACATTTCTCCATTTACTTCAAAAATTCCCATGGCTTCCCTCCTCGTATCCTTACCAGCTTAGATGATCTCATTTTAAATCTTCATCAAAGTAACAGTAACTGGGTCAGACTGTGACTAACTTAAGGTATAGGTGTATAAGAAAAATCCTAGAGAGGCAGCCATGACAGTGAATTGGCACAGGTCACGTGCAGTATTAAGAAGACACCAGAGGCAGTAAGAAAATTAAGTGAAATTATGCCTGTCTACAGAATTCAGAGGCAGGTATATGCACTCTGACTAATAAGATAATCCAGAGCAGCGAAATAGGAGGTAGTTAGCACTGGTAAGACTTCTTACGACTAGTGAGAAAACTAGCCAATATTTGGATAAAAGGTCAACTGCACTTAGCTATCCATATGTAGTTTTCTATACATAAAAGAGTAAAAGAGCAATTCAGCCCCCCTCAGTGAGATATTTGGGGCACAGTTCAGTTGCCCACACACAGATATATTGTGCCATTTGATATGCCTATGGGCAAAACTTGGGATGCATTTGGAATGACAGGGATGCCTGCTTGGGCTTCAGCTGCCAGTCCAGCATGGGTCCCTTGCAGGCCTTGTATGTTATCTTGTAGACCCATGCAGACGTCCCATCAGCTGAATCACTTGCTGGGCTCCAATGACTACCTTGACTAGGGTCTCCTAGAGCTAATCATGCTAGAAGTCTGCTGCTATTAAAAATGCCCTCCTCTCGCTTCCACTGCGAGAGGACAAGTCTCCTGTAGTACCTCTGTCATACATGACCAAATGAACTGAGTCATAGATCTCTATTGACAGTACAGGAACTCACACCCATAGATTGACACCCGTATGTAAAGACTTAAGCTTAGGAGTCAAGCTCGAGCTAAATCTCCCCCCCCCCCCCCCCGAACACAAATGTTAACAAATGGATTATTGCTTCTTCCTTTCCTAAGAGTTGCACTTTCTTCCTCTCCCTGCACAATTTCTGCAGTAACTTTTGAGCATTAGCTAACACTTACTCCAACTGCCAGAGGCAGCCCCTGTGTTTAGTGCTAACACTGCTGCTGAAACAAAGCTGATTTTGACATCCAGAAGTCAGAATAGCCATTAATATTCTGAAGAGGGATCAGAGAAGAGTTACAAGAATGTTTAAAGGACTAGAAAACATTTCCTAGGGTGCAGAAGGCTGATGACTGGGACTTCAGCTCTGCATGTAAAGCAGTGACAATATTACCATGCCACTTTCCAGCAACCAGTGAACAAGATTACAGTAGTTCAACAGGCAGAAACTCCTAAATGTGACTGCCTCAAATGTACATACACACACAAATTGCTGCATAGCCTGTGTAAGCATGCCTGCAATCCTGTTACTGACAAAGATAAAAAGAGTTGAAAGGAAAAAAGGGAAATAGCATGATCACAGCCTATAAATATAAATATAAAATGAAGACCATAACATTTTGTTATCGAGTGGTCTTGAATCTAACAGAGAGATAATATTGGAAGGAAGGCTAGGCAAATCCAGTCTAGAAATAAATGCAGGGATTCCTAACTAGTGTGTTACTATATACTAAAACAATACCAATGGTTGGATGGGTTCTCCATCACTGTAAAGTTGTAATGGAGATTAGATGCTTTCTACAACATATGTTCTGATTGAAAAACAAATTAGTTCAGAGGATTCCTATGCCAGAGGTTCTAACTAGAGCATCACGCTGTTTCTTCACAGCCCCCATCTGATGCAACTGTGAAAACACCCATCCACCTCAAAAGCTGTCTTTATTTTGGTTTCCACACTTTCCCTTTACATGGAGCCATCACTGCCATTACTGCCATGTTCCTACATCCTGCTCACACATGCTGCAGGTGGACATTTTGCTGAGGGTGACCACAGGTAAGTGAGGGCACTTCCAGCTGCACAGTGTGGTTTTACCTGACTGACACTTGGCTGGCATACAGCTGTCCACAGATGTACCCACTGTGACTCACCATGCTCCAGGATGTATTTCACAATCTCACTGTGCCCAGTCTTGGCAGCATGGTGCAACAAGGAGCAGTGATCAGGTCCTTGGATTAACAAATTGGCTCCTTTTTTACAGCATTCTATGAACTGAAAAAAAAACAACACATGGAAAGATAAGATGGGAGGAGCAGAAAAACAAATATGCAGGTAAATTATTTACTGATTTTCATAGGAGGTCAACACAAAAATGGAATAAAATAAAAATAAATACTACTTTAAAGTAAACTTTTAGACTCCAATGAAAAATATGTGAAACTAGAAGTATTGACAATTATATGGGTTAAGAAGAGTGGTTTGGATTTCTCAAAAAATGAGACAATGCTACTTTACTGGTGATCAATTATTGTTTGCTAGCCAGGCTTGCAAACAGCTTCTGGTGAAGCTGTTGGTATATTTTGAAATATATCTATTTGACAGAAAATTCTGGTTTCTCTACTGAAAATTCTAATTTTTCCTCAGCACAGAAGACAAACACTTTCTGACCAAACCAGAAAACTCCAGCTCGGAAATACACAGGGAGCTGGGGTTCAGCTGCCCCAGATTCACGTCCTCACTCTCTGCACCCTACCTGGGACTGGTGAAGGAGGAAGCACTATGCAGGGTAAGAATGGGCAAACAGCAACCAGCCAGGTCTCAGAAATGCTGCAAAGTTGAGGCGGGGAGAGGGGGGGGGGGGGGGGGGGGAAGGATTTTCAGTGCAGATCACTGCAGAAAAGAGGGAGAGGATTGTGACAGTGAGGCATCATTTATGATGCAGTACATCTGAAAAAGGGCAAGAAGTTTCTCTGTCAAAGCAAACTCAGGCAAGTTTTCAAGCAGAAGAAAAGGGATGACATTTTTACGACTGCTGGTTGAAGGAATGCTCCCTAGATGCTGCAGCCACAAGCACAGGGGCAGAGGTGTAGAAGGGGCATCTGCAGGCAAAGAGTTGGCCTAACAGTACTGTCATTTTTACAAATGGCTCCAAGCTGGCTTCTCACAGATAAAATTGCAATCATTAATCACAGTCGTCATCCAAATTTGAGGGCATGTTTTCAAACCCTGACTTGGCTACTGAAAAACACTGCCTGAATAACGGTCAGAAATGGAACTCCAGACTTTCAACACAAAGCATTTTTGTATGGGTACCTTTTCCTCCCAAATAACTAACGATACCTACACACCACATATTTTGAGACATCCATCAGACAATAAAACAACAAGCTGAGGTTTGTTCTGCCTGGTCTGGTGGTTGTGTAGGCAGAAGTTAAGAAGGCTCTAGCAACTCTAGGGGCTTGGCCACCAACCTCACTGCCATAAAATATCCTTTACTATGTAAGGTTGTGTCAGAACTACCCTGCTGTTCAGCGTTGCATTTGCCAGTATAGTAATTTCCGTTAGTAACTGACACATTGGTCTGTGCACTGTGCTATGAATCCTGGTCTGAAAGGTGCTGTCTAACACCAGATCCTATTCACTTGAATTTCACACCTCACCTGACTGATGTGTTCCCCTAATATTCAGGGTTTCCTGGAAAGACTGTAAAATGGCACTTGCCAGCAGTCCCTACAGCAGCCTATTTATGTTTTGAGCAGAGGTGTGATAAAATTTACAGTATATCAGACCTGCAAAAAGCTGTGAAAAAGTGGACACTCGGTGCTCTGTACTTACCTTCAGCAGATCACCAGCTATGACTGCCTGTAAAAGTGCTGCAAGACAAATAGAAAACTAATGTTAGGCAGAAAGCATTATGCATATAGCCTCACGGCTGAGAACATAGCTCACAGTACATGCAAGTTAAGACTGACACCTCAGTCCACTTGCATTCTTCATATACTACCAAAATCAATGCGAACCCTGCACTGACACATATTGGAAAGGCAGAAGACTGCCCATGTTGCGTGAAAGGTGTATGGACATCAAGCCAGCATTTTCCAGTGCTGCCCTGGAACTGCATGCTTCTATCTGAATTTTTCCCTTGGGACACTTCAGGGACCTTTCAGCAAGGTTCACAGGGTGGGCCCAAGTCTCCAGCACCTGAGTCATTACTAAAGACATCAATGTCATAAACACAGAGAACCTGAAAGTATCCTCAGAGTTCTCAGCCTTCTTCATACCAATGGTGGAGTGGTGAGACAGCCTCAAATACACTGCAGATGGTTAGGTGGCAGAAGAGAAATTTCTTAATAATTATGTGTATTACAAAAACATTTTGACATGCCAGTGGGCAGCAAGTTCCCCAGGTTTGACAGGCAGAGTCAAACACAGAGCAGGAGGAGGCAGTCCCTGCCTTTTTAGCCTTTGCAGTTTAAATATACACAGAAAGAGAGAAAGAGAGGCAAAGCAAACAAAGGCTCATACCAAGGCAGGACAGAGCTGTGCACAGAGCCAGGAACTGCTCAATACCCACGACTGTCTGCCCCATGCCCATTATAAAGAAGGCAGAAAGGAAGGCAAAAGCCTGGGATTGCCCTGTGTATAGCCTGCATTCAGCTAAAAACACCGTGGTGGCAGGTAACCTCAGTTATGCAGGAAAAGTTGTTACAGATCTACTGCTATGCAGCTATTTCCTCCTTTTATCTTCCTTGTCCTTATCATGATATATGTAGTAAAAACAATTATGAATAATCTTTCTGAGAAAGCACTTACTTGGTTTGCATCTTAGAAAGCATTAAACACCTGTCTCAGTTCATAGTTTTTCAAGAGTGCCTAAGCCCATTTCTATCTTCAAGTCTAGGCAACGCAATCAAGTTAAGCATTTAATCAAGTGCCATCCTTGATAGATTCCAAAGGCTCATGTAGGGAGGAACAAGGGGGAAAGAAAACCATAGTAAAACCTTGCCTCTAAAAAATAACACACTGGAAACTGAATTCCACGAGGAGCTTGTTACAGCTTCTGAAATGACAACACATCCAAGCTAAACACTGCAGAAGAGGAAAGGTGTGCAAAGGCGACTCAACAAACGTCCCTTTCTTTGAAAACACCTGGGGTTGTGCATGGCTTTCTGGTCTCAGCAATGCCTCATGCCCCAGCCATGCAGCAGTGGGAAAAGCAAAAACCCAGTCCAGCTAAATTCTGTCCTGGGACAGAAGTAGCAGTAATTCATACAACATTGCATTTAGGGCAATTTTACAGTGACCGTAAGTTAAAGTCCTGCAAATCCCCCTGACATCTATGGGAGCAAGGGCACACAGATTCGTGGAATGGAAAAAGACAAACGCCAGCAGGTAAGAGTTAGAACTGGAAAAATACATGTACATCTTTTCTTCAGGTTTTATTTTCAGAGGTTTATGTCCTTCATTTGTTTGTGGTTTGTTGGTTTTTTGGGGTTTTTTTTTTTTCAATAGTTCTAATACTGGCTCAGCACAAATTAATAGCAGAGCAGAATTTTGCCCTTGCGTCATTAATTTTATCTTTTCTTCTTTCACTGGCCTGGTCTCACCACCACATTTATTCTGTGGGCTGCTGCATTGTGGACCTGTATAGGTATTTTGCTCTCCTCACACATGCAAAAATCAAATGAACTGGTGGTGCCAACTCTTCATTGTCTTCTACCAGTATTTTAAGACATGGCTTCCCTTAAGTTACCTCCTAAGATGCAGAGGCACATTTTCTTATGCAAAGCACACTTAAGATTATAGCTCATAAAAGCCTGGAGAGAGATCTAGAAAACTATAAAGTGAAAAGAAAAGCCTAGCAAGCTGTGAGAAATCTTCTACATTGGGTACCCATAACTAGAGGTTGGTCTGGTGATAAGGCTATTAAGTTCTACGACACATTCAACATAATTAGATAGATCTTTTCCTCTCCTTCCTAAGCCTCCAATCCAGCAAAGCATTTAGGCAGGTGCTTAGCTTTGAGCTAATCACATTCTTTTCACCAAGTCTACCTGCACACTTAATTTTAAGTGCTTTTCTAGAGTAGAACATATTGCATAAATGAATACATTACCAATAACAAAACCAGCTGGCATAACAAGCGGATTAGACTACAGTAAAATAATTCAAAAACGGAGAAAAGTTCTTTAAAATAGGGAACACATTTACATAAACATATAAATATTGCGTAGCACACTAACCCCATAAACCCAAACGGGACTGCTGAGCATATTTAGGAGGAGAGTGAAGATGGCAAAAATCACCTGGTTGTTAAAGAGGTGGTAAAACAAGCAAGCAGATGGCACTGACAAGAGAGAGCAGACTGAGAAATTGGACAAAAATGCTGTTAACATGCAATGCCAGGCTAGCTTAAAATTAAAAACATTAAAGTGAGAATGGTTTTATTTCTTCTGAGCAACACTGCACCACTGGTGTAATATATAACATGAATTATGCAACAGTTTTATCATATCATAAAAAACCTTCAGGTCTTAAAGATGCTTCAAAAATTACTTGATTTAATAAATATTTAAATCAAGTCATTATTTTCTCAACTTCTCCTTAGACAAGCATTTGTCATGACTAATAAAAATGTTTTATTACCTTTTTCATTTATTTAGCAAGCAGATTTATTACTGATGAAATGTGACAGCTTGACAAGACTGGAGACTGAAGTCTTCTGTCCATATAATAAGGAAGCACTCAGCCTGCCACGGTGGTGGACTCCTCAGGCTGCCTTCTCAGCAAAGCTCAACCCTCTCTACTGGTATACCCCTGCAGACAGCCCCTGCTCCATCACTGAACTCCCTGCTGGAACTGCCAGCAAATGTGTCAATCACTGCCCAGGCCGATGGATCTTGACAGAAACAATTACCTGCTGGGATATGGACAGCCAGAAATGCAGACTATGTATCTAACAGCCGCTAATCACCAGTTTCCACTGGCTGAATTTTGAGATGTGGTTCTAACTACCCCTGTGGGCCAACTTACAAAAGAAACCTCATTAAAAACCAAACCAAAACAAAAACCACACACACAAAAAAAAAAAAAACCCAACAAACAAACAAACAAAAACCCCACACACTTGACTTATAAATTAAATTTTGAATAGCTACAGGTAGAGAATGCAATAACAGAAAAAATGCCATGTTAAAAGGTTGCTAATTGAATTCTGGTAATGCTGCAAGCTAGTGCAGCTTGAGACACGGGGGAAAACACCCACTAATACACCCACACATGCTAAAACCAATACCTTTCCTGTGGCATGTGTCACTCATCATTTCTATGTTAGTGCCCACTATTTCATATTAATGTCACTGAGTTACAATAAACATTTTTTGTTTCCCAGCCTTGAAATTAACCTACCAAATAACAATTCCTCTCTGGTCCTGCATGTGAAACTAGCAGTTTTAAAACAGAGCTGCAAAACTAGTCATTAAACACTGGGACCCAGATAACAAAGATGTGAGGTATTTGTATCCAGTAACTTCAGAAGCTGCCAGGTGTCTAGGAGGTCTCATAGGGCCACCTGGATGGTCAGAAGAGAAAATAACCCTCTACAGAAGGCAACCTGGCACGCCTGCAGTAGTTCCAGTTGTGCGTTTCCCTCCACAGATTACAGAAGTTCTAGGGACAATTAACTCCCATTTGAAGTACCTAAATTAAGAGCCAAACTAAGACAGTGAGGGGATCCTTCAGAATGGCATGATGCCAGGAGACATGTCTTATCACCTGCGAGGACAACCAAACAAGGACAAAAATGATGGGGTCCTCCTTTTAAGGGTTTCCAAGGTGTGATACTCCTGAGACCCAGCAATGCTCATGGTCTCAGAAATTTTGGGAAGTCTTTGAATAACATACAGGTGTAGCATGAGAATGCCTCATAAATGTAACAGCTAACAAAGACAGACCCACAACTGCAACACATCAAAAGAAAACAGCAGCAGAGGGGCAGAAGTTGTCACCACCATCTTGGTCACTTCAAAAGCAATGAAAATCCTCAGAAGCATCGCGAGTACAGAAAACCTCAACCAACAACTACACTTTCCCATCTGCCCTGCAGGAAAATTCCTTCCTGATCCCAATGTTGCTGATCATCTTAACACCAAGGACATAAGCAGGGCTCAGCACCAGGCTACTATCATGCCAGAACTTTATTGCTAAAACAGTTTCAGAAAGAACATGGAGAAAAAAAAAATAATCACATAAACCCTTGTAAGTAACATCTCAGGATCACAAGGTTCTTTGTTTAAGGTACGTTGAAATGGAAGATATTTAGTAAGTTAGTTAAATAATCATTAGTGAGTCAGTGAGGAGTCAGAGGAGTTGGGTTTCACTGGCAAGAATCTCAAAGAACAGTACCGTTCTGCAGCCTGCCACTGTCAGTGGTACATGAATAATGTGTCTTTTTATAGGAGCAAAAGATATTCATAAACCACAAATATCTTCTAGATTTTACTGGTCAGATTGCACACCTGATCTGACCCTTTCCACGCCATTTTTGCACCCAGTTCTGCTAGACAAACGAAGGCACGGCGAACACTGATAAAAATGTACAGCTATTTTGAAGTTTTCACCATTTCCAGGCAATTCGTTTGTGAGGGTCTAGGAACTGTCATTGGAGGGAGCAGAATTATTTAAAACTATGTTTTAAAGTATAAGTACCACAAAAGGAGTTGTCACATCCATGATTTAAATACAGCCAATCTGAGATCTATGAACGCAGTGTGAGAGCAAAGTATTATTTGCAATAATACATCTTACCCTGGGTTAAAAAATATAAGGCTAACAATGCATCTGATCAGAGTATGACAACAGTTAAGCACATGGGAAATTATGGCAGAATTCAACTACCATAACTCCAACAAAATTAGGGCTCATAAAATCTGTAGCTCTTTCAAAAGAGACAATAAGGCAGCTGATGATCTTGTAGATCAGGATCTTGTAGAAACCTGATTTATCGGGCAGTTTCTACAACTGCCCAGCCCTTTCTAAGACACAGCTTAACACAGCAATTCAGTACTTGGAATTGATACACCATCCACATTTCAGTGCTGGATCTTTCTTACTGGTTAGAGGCAGCTAATAAAAAAAAAAAATAAAATTAGACATTAGAGCTTTGGTGTGGACCCCCCCTGAATTTGAGCCTCAGTGTCCACCACCATCTCCTGCTAGATTTGCTCAGGGGAACTCTTAAGGAACACTTCATGAAATACTGCCTCACGCAAACCTTGCTGAGCTGATAATGAAGAATAAACTGCAGCAGAAGGTCACATCATCAAATTTCTTGAGAGTCATTAAATTTAACTTGGCCTACCATTAGATTCCAGAACATTTCCAGCTCTTCATTGCTGTTGCAGAAGTTGTGAAATTAAGTCAGAAATTTAAAGTAATTACTGTTTTACAGGTTGAGAAGTTAAAAGCTGACCCTTTAGAAGAGGGCTTTTACACAGCTGGAATCTTCTGAGCTGTTAAGGATCAGCATTACAGAAAAGATAAAACAAGCCCTCGTTCTTAATTTCCCACTCGTTTAATAGAAATCAATAATAACTTCTATTTCAATCACTCAAACAGCTATGCTGTCAAGTATGAAGTCCATATAGATTATCATTCAGAAGTACATTATTTTCTCTGTAAACAACCATTTGCTTGTAATAGCTTTGTATAATCTAGTAAAGATCATATCTAATATGAAAAACTGACACGAACATAACTTACCCAGAAATGTTCAGAACTGACTTTTTTCTACACTAGCCATGACCTTCAATCAATGATGAAAAGGGTGGAGGACACCATGGAGAATTGGTTTGTGGACTACTTTCCTTCCAAGATGACTATGAAAAACAAGTACCTAAGATACAGAGCAGTGCTACACTTGACATTTCTGAAGGGTCTACCAGTCCCATAGAGAAGTTTTAGGGACACATGGTGAAGGAAGGTTGTAGATCTCTGCCTCTGAGCTTTTACAGACTCTTCACCTCTTCCCAATATTTAACTTGCTTTTAAAGTTACAGGGGAACAAAACCCTTTAAAATATATATGCCAAACTGTCTACGTCATTGAGAAATTAAATTACAAAATTAATAATGCTCTGTTGGAATGACTGTGAGCTCACAGATCTTTGATCTACAGACAATCTCAAGTCTCACCAAAGCTGACAATGCTTAAACTTTTCTCTTTGAAGCTAAGATGGGTGGAAGGAGCAATTAAATGTTTCTTCATGTGTTTGCACCTGCAAATACTAGAAGAAACTACTGAAGACCATGAAAAAAAAGTAAACAGAAGTTAAGCCTTGCGAGTTGAGGGGTCTCCTAGATGCTGGCAAAATCCCCAGAAATAAATGGTTAAATCTTCATGTGGTTAAAAGAGAGGCAAAAGGCTAGCAAAAATAAAAGCAGGAAAAGTAAAACATCCACTATGCAGGCTTGCTTGAAATTCTGCACAAGAAATGCACTTCTGTGTTCACTGAAAAAGGACTTTACATCAAAAAGCTCTCTGACTCTTACAACCAGATTTTCCTCCTGATAGAATGGGGCAAAGGTCCCTGAATATAGGCTAAGTGGTTGGGCCAAAAAAGCTACACCAAGCCCCTACAAGGGACACTCACCCCCTTTGTTTTTCTTTATCATAACAGTGCACAACCTATGCCAAGATAAGGTCTCAAACATTTGGTCCTATCATAATCATCAGGACTGAATTTTCCTTATAGCTGTGCACAGGAAAAGCTGTGTTCAGGAAAAAAATGTCCATTTTCATTAGAATATCTGTAAATACAGCCCACATACTGATGGGTAATCTTCATGATCATAAAGCTTAGTAGTGTTGTTTAATGGTAAGACTCCTGGGTATATGTGTCAGCTACTAACCTCCATTTGTCTTCTTTTTATGCTGATTTTTACCTCCACATTTAAAGCTCAAAGCTTTAAAGTAAAAGAAAACAAATCTTGCACCAAACAGAAGAATATGTTTTGCACAAGTTTTTAAACTTTGGTGCTGAGCAGCAAATAGGTGGCTAACGGACCATCAGAATCAGTCTCACATGTCAATGCTCAAGAAAGAGGCTGCATTATAACTAAACAAGGGGAATTTTGATGGGGAACTTGATTACGCAATACAGCTTAAAAAGATTAAAAGTCTCTCACCAGCCATTTTAGGAAGTCTAACCCTATATGTCAGCAACATCTTTCTAATGTAATATCAGCCATGAGAAGATGCTGGAGGTCTACATCTGAAGCAGCTGTCTGGCGTGGGAATGGGGAAAGGTTCCTGGACTCGCTAGAAGAGTTCTGCCTCAGCCTAAAGACTGCGTAAGAACCATGATGAAAACATGACAGCAAAAATACCTGCAGTTTAGAGGCTTCCTGCCCTAGAACATAGCATCTCTTCTGCTGGTTAAAGCAAAGACTCATTGATTTTTAAACATTTTCCAAAATGTATCTGTTTGCTGCCACCACACACTGTCTTAAAGCAGCAGGTGGTAGGCAAGACTTCCCCACAGGATTCAGCTTTGGGGAAGGCTTAGGCTTCTTAGGGGATCCGAGAACTATGGCACCAGTCTAGGTAGCTCACAACAGCAGTGCTGTGAGGCACCGCTTCCATGAAAGACAACTAAATAAAGAGCCTGAGAGCTCAAAACGCTCCCAAGAGACAAAGAAAACCAACACTGCAGCAACCTGCTGCAACCAGAAGATCAAAAGCGCATCAGCTGAACAGCAAACAGACTCAGATGTCTGATGACTACTCACAAAGGGAATATTATGAAGGCCTTCACACAGCATCTCGAGCTAATCCATCTGTACAGAAAAAACATGTGCACAAGCACGCATTCTCCTCTGGTTTGAGACACACTTTTTGAAGCATACCTGCCCTCTGAATAAGCCATACTTCAATAACATCTATGTCCAGGATTGCACAAAGAGGTAGAAAACCCTTCTAAATATTTATGGGTTGTCCTTTAGTTACAAAAGCACTGCATCCAGTACAGATTCAAAGGACAGAACTGACTGAGTTTTGACTGCACCTGTTTGCCTACGTGGGGAATTAGACAAAAATTTTAACTTACCAAAAAATCATCCATTACTCAGGTGGTTACAAATATGTATTACAAACTTTTTCCTTTTAAGAATTTTAGATTCAAAAAACTCACAGCACCAAAACACTGTTTAGAGCAGGGGTCCTCAAACTTTTTAACCAGGGGGCCGGCGCACGGATGCAGTGGCAGGCAGTCATCTGCGGCTGCTTGGTTCCCCCCCCCCCCCCCCCCAACCCCCGGTGGCGGGGGTGGGGGGTTCTGTAAATACTGGGGGCCGGATTGAGGACCCTGGGGGGCCGTACCCAGCCCACTGGCCATAGTTTGAGGACCCCTGGTTTAGAGAGAGGGAAAAAAAGGTAAAAATAACCATATAGGCTTGCTGGAGGGTAAGAAAGGCTAAGTTCTCACACTGAAGTCCCTTCATACAACACTGGAAGGATAAAGAGGCTTTCAAGCAGATGTAAATTATACTCAAACTGCCTTTAAGGCCCCATTTGCACTGTCAGACTAGTTTAAAGGTACTTTGATGCCAATTAGAGTCCACCCTGGATTGTTTATGTGGCACTGGTGCTAAGCTGAGAGTGAAGTGGATAGTTAGGAGTGGAAGCATTCAGACCCTAATGTTGAACTTTTCCTACAAGACCATTTAACTCAGATTTATAAAAGGAAGGGATGACTGTAAAGAAAAAGGACTTCCCTTGTAAATGGTCCGAAACCCCAAAGACCAATTGCAGATAAACTAAGTACCATCTGGCAGACATCGTCACGTTTATTCTTTCCTTTTTTTCTTCCACCATTTTTATTTTTAAGCCAAGACAGGAACAATTAATGTCATTTTCAGGAGTGATGTGGAGGAAAATGTCTCTGACCAAGTGAGAACACAAGGCAGAGAAGACTTTGGCTGACTAATGCAGCCACTTTATCAGTAGAGTAGCATTACTTTGGCAGGAAGAGATTGCTACATAAAATAATTAAGCAATGGTTTGGTTTTTAAAAAAAAAAATAAAAAGGACAGCAAAAAAAAGGAACGGCCACACTGTTCTTCCCCCTTCCTGACCTCGTGGACCATTACTATCACAGGCACTCCTACCACACTCCCTTCAGGTTTTTCCCACCGCAAGGCTGGCTGCAGTGCCTCTGCCTGGCAATATCCAAGTAACTCTTCCTCAACAAGCTAAGACTTCATGGTAGGACTAAGGAATCTGAAAGTCAGTTGAAGCATTTATTTGCTGGCCCGAGTCTTCGGGGGGTGGGGGAGCACAGGGGTGGAGGGAATTGTTTTCCTTTCACAAGTTGCCACTCTTTTCTGACCATAAGCAGCCTTCATCAGAAACAAAAAAATAGAGCGAAGTAGGTTGCAACGTTACCCAGGGCTTCTGCACAAAAATAGGTGCCCCGATTCAGACATCACATTCCTTACTCCTACTTTCTCCTGAAGGCAAAGATACAATGGCAGTGGCAATCTGGAAATGAATGTTTCCCTGTTCCCTCTATTATTCATTCAGATGCCCACATCTGCCAGATCTCTCCCTCCCAACTGCCTACTGAACCCTCAGCCTGCGTAGATATGATAAGAGGTGGGGTGTAAGCACCGTTTAAAGGTTTTGGGCAGAGAGGACGTCCCCTCAGCCCTAGCGAAGTGCTTTGATAGAATGCTTTCTCTTGCTACAGGCAACACATGTCCGTATCGATACCAGCCTCTGCTGAGCTAAGTAAATGAACAAACTCAGAGCAGATCCTGTGGGAAAATCACTTGGTGGGGTGGGGTGTGGGGTGGGGATTAGAAAAAACTGGGACCTGATAGAAGCATAGTATTACAGAAAACTTTTTGGGTAAAATACAGCTATCACTTTCAGGATGATTGGCATGCACGGAATCTGCTTTACCACAGCTTCCTACACAACTCCTCCTGCCAGCTCAGCACCTACTGACAGGAGTAACAGAGGGTGGAGCAGAGTGGAGACCCCCTGGCCAAGCTCTGTTGTACTCCCTGCAGGAATGGGAGCTTATAGCAATTGTCATATGAAGAATATATGAGAAGATGTCCACCACTGAGCCAGCTGCTGTGGCAAAATTACTTTCCTCAGATGAAATAATCTCATTATAATACAGACGCATACCTCCTTCCCAAAGTTACCTGCCTCCAGGGTACACCCTCACTGGGCATGTGATGCCAGTCAGTAACAAAAATATGTATGACTAGAGTCACTCAACCTACCTGTGAAGGGAGTCAGCCTTGGGAAGGATGAGTGACAACAGATGGTGAAAAGAACACCGTTATCTAAGAAAGGAGCATTCAAGAAAGGAAGTTCTGGCTGCAGGAGAAGACAAGCTGATAATGTGTTACAACCCCCATACAACAACAGAAAATTAGTCAAAAGTAGGACAAAGGTAATTATAGTAGTGGGAGATCGTGACCTCTGACTCAAATAGCTCCCCCAAAAGAGGCCAACATCCTACTTGGAGAGCATGTGTAGTTAGTTAAAAACTTCAGTACCATTATCTGAGGATGTGTACTAATTTACATTAGAAGCAAGAAACTTGAAGCCAATCCCATGTATGACAAATGAATATGCAATATACTGTGAAGTATAAAAAGTAAGCAAAGGAGGGGAGAAGTTAGGGAAGACTCCATTGTAACTTCTGGGATCAGTTGACAGGCTGAACTTGTTTTCTTCCCATAGGGATGCCTATTGGGTAAGAACTTTGTTCTATGACTAACTCACACTAGCTCTTATTGTGTTGTTTTAAGCTTGTTTTGCAGTCAGTGTACCTTACTCTGTCACAAACTCGTATTTTGTATAAAAACAAATCTTCAGCTGAAGCTCATTTTGTGTAAGTCTCCGGAGATTTGAGTACTTGTGATAAGGGATTTGACTCAGTGACACTGTCAGCGGAGGTCCCTGAATAGGTTAGTCGAATCACCCTCCTGTCAAAATGCAGGCTGTGGACAGACTGGTTGGACCCAAAGGTCTCGTCTTTCCTGGGAAACTGACAGGCTGATCAAATATAACGGGCTCAAGGAAACGCCCCTTCTTAATGTGACAGATCCCCAAGCCCCTGTTGGTTCAGTTGGCCACAGACATACTTTCAAAACACTATCCAGAAGGGCTTTCTTCCCAAAGTGGCTAATTAATCAAAATAAATACCTGCAGTCAGGAGCTCCCCGTACTGTACCATCTTTAATTTGTTCAGAGAAAGCATTCCAAGACATCTCAATTTGTTGCTAGGTAAACGGCTGCAACATCACCCTGAAGAATACAGATTCTCAGCCGGGGCTGCATGAAACCATCGGTTCTCTCTTTTGAAGGAATCTGGTATATAAAACAGACATGTCCCCCATCCCTCCCCCTTTCTTTTTTTTTTGGCTTTTTTTTTAAATTGTGCTGGCACCAAGATGTTTGGATTCATCTGTAATAACCTGCTCATCCTTTTATTCAGGATGGTAGGATGCTTAAAAAACTCTTGAGGAGAATGTCCCTTTGCAGACTATGACTAGCAAGACTAGTGGGCAAGTGGCTCCAGCAAGAAGAAAGCAGGTTGAGACAGTTAAGTCCATGTTCCTACAGGCCGCCAGGGACAACAGGCAATCCCATGTATTGGAGGTCCCAGGAAGTGCTCTCAACTCTAGTGCCCTTTTTCTGGGGCTCCTCCTACAAGCCATCTTCCACGTCACATGCCTTCAGACTGCCTCTCTTTAATGGAGCCGACAGTGCTGGAGCAAATACTGTAATGCACAGGATGTTGTGCCTCCAAGGCAGGAGCAGATAATGCATACTAAAGCATTTTGCTGCACGGGACGGAGCTGCCATTGCCTTCCATGTACGTACTTGATCACTCTCTTCCTTGTAATTCATACAGCAGCTCTCTCCACCCAGAGGGACGTCTAGAGACAGAATTATACCCCCCACCCCAAGCTTCCAGTCTGAACTGAACTGCAATTCCTGCAGAAAAGTCTTCTAATAGAGGCTAATTTGAAGGTCCCCATTATAACCCCATTTCACTTGTAATGCACTCGTGGCTCTACATGAATTCCTTCTAAGGGTAGGATATCCAGACTGGATGACTGTAAGTATCGTTATGGAAACACCATCTGCCAGAATCTGAAAGACCTTTGAGTGTCGCTGTTTGGCTTTCCAAGAACAAAAATCATCCCTCATCTCCATCTGTTGTATAATATTATGATATTGTAATAACCAGATTCCAAAACTTCTCCTTTGAATATATTTGTCTCTTGTCTTAATCTCTCAGTTGTCCCCTATTCCTTCATGAATTTGAAAACTATTGCAGAAAAAAACCCCACAACCTCCAAGTTCAATCACAGCAAAGCTTGCTAGAAATTACATTGATGCAGCAAAAAAGCATGTCTGCTGGAATCAAACAAGGCAAAAAGTCCAGTTCCTGGGTTTACAGAGAAACAAGAAAAGCAGGAAAACAGAGACATAAATATTTGGAATTTCATGTCTCCAGATCAGAATGCAACTCAGATGCATAAAGATTAAATACTAGGGTTGACTGCTACTTGAGTTGCATTAGTGTAGCCACTTAAAACTTTGAGTAGTTCCATCAAAGGCAAGGTTCTTCTGTTTGAAGTTAGGCAAACAGGTATTGAGCTGCATCAGCTCCAAGTTGTCATTAGATAAACAACATGCCAATGTCCACGCACCTTAATAGCACCACTCGAGTTTGCTGGTATTTTTTTCAGAAGACTGAAATGGAAATGGAACTCATCGTACCCTTTTTAAGAGCATTTCCCTCAGCTGTTCAGGTGATGATGAAGAACAGCCAACTCAGTTACACAGGGTAACCAAAGAATGGTAAAGATAACCAAGACTAAACTAGACTAAAGGTAATGTGAAATATAAGATTATTCAATGCATTAGCATTGGAAAATTTGTAGACAGTATTCTGCAGGCTGGCTGTGAATAAGAGTGGACAGGGCACAATCTAGCATACATACAATGTACAGTGCAGTACTGAAAGGTGTTGGATGAAGGAAGGGTTTGGTAAACCTCAGCCATTCACCTAATGATAATCAGGCAACGGCTGTGCACTGGTCAGGCAATGCATTACAAATCTGCATTCCCATCACAGTACCATACCTATCTAGAAACAATTAATACGGTTTCTTTCAGTAACCTCCAACAGCTTCAGACCTCCTGAGCATAAGAGCAGGATTTATATAGACTGAAAATACAGGAGGTGGTATCATTCATTAACAGAGGAGCTGCCTGTCCCCTCCCTCATGATATCCACCACGTCTCCTGTGGCCCTGCCACTTGCTTATTGTTGACTCTCAGCTAGTCGCAACACCCAAAGAAAGACCATTGTCCCCAAGGCTGCAGGGCACGTAACTGCACCAGGGTCCACGTGACTGAACAAGTAGCTTTTACCTTTCATTCTTCAAGTCATCATCCTAATTCCCTGTCTAAACTACTGTGATTTGGCATTTACTTCGGTTGTTCCATTTTGTCAGTCAGCTAGGGAATTTGGGGTTAGGGGGTTTGCCTACTGCTTTTGTGGTTTGGTTTTGGTTGTTTGGTTTGTTTGTGGGTTTTTAGTTAAAAAAAATAAAAAGGAAAGGAAAGAAGAAGGATTTCACTCTTTAGTTATATATTTTCTAACTACCAATATAAAGAACAAAGACAAACCTTCTAAAAATCTTTAAGGTTGTTGGGTTTTTTCTTTTGAATTTTAGGATTTTCTAGCAATACCGTTTCCCTTTCTGTGCCAACTAAAATGGCTCTGTTTTGTAACTGATAAAGTGCCTTTAACACGTGTCCACAACAAGGAGCATTGTGTGCTGTTACAATTGTTCAATAGATGCCTGGTCCCAGACAGATGGTGCTTTATCCTCACCCTCTCTTCAAGACAGCATAATGCATTGTCCTGTCAGGGATTAATGGAAGTGCCACTCACATTAGATGCTAATTCTTGTAGCAACTCTGTTACTACACTACAGATGCTACAGCTACTGCTTGCAACTAATGCTTGAAGCAGGCAGTCCACACTGGAGGAGAAGCAGGACATTCAGAAACCAAAGTGAGGAAGACAATGCAAGAATCTTTGTAGAATGCAATGTCATGGTTAAGGGGAAAGAGACATTTGAAAAGGAAGACAAGGATGATGGAAAGAAAAAAAACCACAGAGAAACAGCAGAAATAAAAATGATGACTGAAGATTAAAGCAGACAAAACAAAGGTCAGGAACCAAGTAAGAAGTTAAAACAAAAGATCCAATGCAACAGAGAAGGTGCCTTCTCTCAGTAACGGCCAACACATCATGTCTTCAGAAAATCAGCACTAGAAAGGTGTCCCATAATAGGAAAGAGCAGCTGAAACACAGGACATAGTGATGTCAGTGAGGATACATCATTCTACAGTTGGATCTTGCCCCGTTGTGCATCCCAAAGCATTATTCCCTTAGAAAAATACATATGAATGTTTAACATCTTGAATAAGCACACAGTTGAATACAGATTATTAATGAAAATAAAGGCCTCAAAACTGACTCCTGGATACCTGCTTCAAGAAAAATATTCCAGGAGAGGTCTGCATGAACACTACAAAGACAGGCAATTCAGAGATAAGTTTTCAGCTTTCTCCCAGGAGACACTCTCTTTTTTGTTTAGACAAGAGATTTCAGATCCAAGACTAATTTGAGATGTTTCCACACGTCCATAAAGTGGACTGAGAAGCACCTAGGCTCAAAAGAGCTTGTGCTACTGCAATTTTGTCACATTTTCCTTCCAGTACTGTGCTCATTTACCATGGTCTGTATGTGGCGTAGCGGGAGAGAGGAAATCCAAGTATTGGACCTCTCTTTCTGAAAAGTCACTGGGGCATGGGAAATCTTTTGTGTTTGAGAGAAGCTCCTATGTATTCACACAGATGACAAATCTGGTTAGATACTCCATGGTCACGAAACACAAAACTTCTAATAACTAGCACCGTCACATCACTAATTGGTCAAGGGAACATAGGCCTTTGCATTTCAAAGAAGGTTTCTAACGGAAGAGAGGAAAGGAAGAGACTATTCAGAGATTTTTATCAAACCTGAAAAGCCAGATCCTGGCAGCAGATGGTAGATGGCAAACAGGAAGATTTTGTGAAAAACTAGAACAGTACAAAAATAGTGGAAAGAAGGCAAGTATTATGACAGCAAGATATTTTAAAGTTTTAAGATGCACAAGGAAATACATTTACACTGTCTGTTGCTCCATTCATAGATAAAACCGGAGCAATAGAATAATTGCAAGGGAAATGCAAAAGCAAGAGCAGTCTATCACTAACAAGCTTATGCTGTGACAAACAGGTTCAGGTCTTGAAACAGTACATTAGACCATAATGTTTTCAAATTTCTTCTGAGGGTTGGAAAAATGGTGTATACTATTAACTTCTCCAAATTTCCAGTACTTTATATTAAGAAACTCTGGTCATGGTAAAAAGCAGATAAACTATTAAACAAGAAAACTACCTCTGGTTCACAAAGTCAATGATCTGTAAATAACAGAAAGTTGATAGTGTACACCAGGATATTAAAACTGTATACTTCTGCCATTCTCATGCTCTTATTTTTCAGGAGATCAACGGCTATGGAACACTAGGAATGGACTCGATGGTCTAGATATATCTTTGGTGTGACATGTTCGTCCATTTTTACAGCTTGCTTTGTAATTTTCTTTACTAAGAAACGACACACCAAGGAGACGGAAGAGAATTTATGAATGACTGTTATTTTGACAGCCACTATACTGAACTAAAAAGATCTTGGCTGAAGCCAAGGACAATGTAGGTTGATACCCACCTAGTCACTCCACACTCCACAGAACATACTTCAATGACACCCTCCAGGCTCAGACCTCCTTATATCTCCATTTTCAACAGCCCTTACTATTCCTCATCTGGATCCTTCCTGAACAACACGTATTGTATTGTCCAGTAATTTTGCTGATTATGTAACTGCACGCAAATTGAATGCCAAAATAAAATAGATATTTATTTAATTTGTGGTCTAAAATAATATTCCTGATTCACAGCTACATGATGAACTTTCTCCTCTCAGTTAGTCTCCCTTTCTTTTTTTCTTTCCCATTCCTTGTGTAGCTCTGCCAGTGCAATTACCACCTCACTTGGTGTATGCCCCTGGATTTCAGTAGTAACGTCACCCCTTTAATATACTCTAGAGGAATATTTATACCACCTAGTTCTAAGCACCTAAGTTGGTCAAGTTATTAACCAGCTAGTCACTGCAAACTCCCTCTTTAGTCCATAGGGAAAGATCCTTCAGTCTCCTTCAGAGCAAGCACATTACCATAACCTGCAACTCTTGCTAGTCAAGCCATGAGTTTTTTACATGTAGAAGCTCCTAGCCACACTAAATTCCATACCATGCTACCACACTGACTTTAGTGGTAACCCAAGATAACGTGGGTTCAAGCCTTTAAAACATAATACAATCTCCTCTGCTACAAAGGTGCTGTCCTATAAGAGTCATAACAGATCAGGTCATCTTCACAAAAAACATATATCGTCCTTAAAGACCATACATAATTTCCCATAGGTGAAGCCATATGCAGCTGTGTGAATAAATAGCAAACACAATAGTTCCATTTGATTGAGCAAGATTAATTTTATAAATAACACAGGCTTAACTTCTGATAGCCCCAACTAAATCAACTAAATGAACAAGGACTTGATGTCTAGGGGTGAACATTTGAGCAACATCAACATTTCATTTTTATAAAGTAATTTTTCTCTACCACAACTGTGTTAAAACACAGCTTACTAGCTAGTCTGCAGTCTCTTTTGTAATATGCTATTAGTATCTACAAAACAGATCTTACCTTGATCTTCTGAAGAGACTGGTGACCTGGAATAAAACAACAAAGTCCAGTCAATATTTGGTATGAAAAGGCTATAAATAAGGTTCAGTGTAACTGTGGGAAATGGGAATTAGAGGAATTTGAAGGTTTTATTCTTAGGTTTTATTCTTTATTCCTTAGAAGAGAGGGCTGGAAGGCAACTGACAAGAAAAGGGTAGAAAAAGGCAGAGACATACTCTAGCAGCAGATTCTGCAGACCAGAGTGGCCATATGGAGTCATGTCCCTAAGGCAGCTGTCAGCTGCACTGTTAAGCACTCTTGCCAAGAGTGTCTGTAGGTACTTGGCAAAAAAACCTTATCTACTACTGTTACTGTTGGAAATAGCTGACATACTGGTCAGAAAGTCCTGATCCTCCAGATACTATTGAAGGGACCATAATTACGTGTGGTCCAGGAGAAAATGTCACTGCTAGGGGTGGTTGAGGAACTTAGAGCTTCATGGGAACTCACAGTCATTAAGGTGGCCATTTTTCTTAGCGTGAGTCAATATAGTGGCTAGCACAACACACTAATCATAATTAATAAAGTTCATGCCATCTTCACAAAAGCAACAACGACAAAAAAAAAAAAGTGTGGACAGATGTAAGTACAGTAAAAAGCAACATAACAGCAGCAGCACAAGAGTTACAGGACAGCCTCACCAGCAGCTGAAGCCCCTAATAGTACTCCAAGAGAGGGAGGGTTTATAAAACGTGAGGGACCTCTCAGTGCCCCTGGTGATGAATGGAAAGGCCCCACTGAATTCCACAGATTTGTGCCACAGCTCCCATTGCTAAGGATTACATTCCTCATCATTTTGGCCAGCACCCACAACAAAGGAACATAGAGAGGTGTAAAGTAGTTGCCTTCCATTTTTCCCTTTGCTGCCATACCTTGGCTTACCAGAACTGGGGCTAACTGCACAGCCAAACCTGGGATGTGCCTTGGCTATTTAGACCAGACTGACAGCATGCAGTGGATTGGACCATTGCCTCAGCATTTCCCCAGCAAAGGTTTTCAACTGCAGATATATATCCTTCCCACCTAGGTAACAATGAGTTTGCTGCTGCGGTGAATGAGACAACCCACGCTTCCTTTCCAAGATACATTTAATTTTGCACCAATGTACAAGAATAATGAATTACCAAAGATTTAGAAATGTTAGTGCTGCCAGCAAACAGATCACAGCTGACCTAAGAAAAGCAGCCTCATAAGGGTGAAGGGAAATGAAGGAACAAAGGGGGAAAGAGCACATGTATATTAACTGAGTCGGCAGGGGCTGAGGTTGGAGGGCTGGAAAAGAAGGGTTAGAAACCCTGGATTTAGAGGAATAAAAGAGCTGAGGAAGGAGTCATGATCTCATTCCATAACAGGGGTCTGAAAATGAATGTTGAGGGATTATAGGACATCAGAGGCAGATATGCAAATAATGTAGATGGAAACAGGAAAGATAAAAAGAAAATAAGGAAACTTTCCTAATGAGGTATGCGAATTTTTAGTTTAAAAAAAAAAAAGATATTTGCAAAGAAAGAGAGGAAAGAGCTTACAGCACAGCTGGAGCAATGGTCACTGTGAAAGGAAAAGATGTGATTGAATAATTAAGATTCTGACTATGCAAGAAGCCAATGTGTCTGTATGGATCAGAATTAATTAATCCTCTACTCCATTAAATCTTCTAATTTCTGCTGAACACCCTAGGTGTGTATCCTGCTCTGCTGCCAACCAGGCCAGCTCTGCCCTTGCGCTTCAGCCCTGTCTGTGGAAATACAGTAGGAACGCAGGTAACCCAGAAGATTAGCAGGCATCACTAGGACTCTGTCCCACTGCTTCGACTAGTTAGTTACAGGCTTTCCTCCACAACCCCCAGCAGAAGCCCTTCTGAAGGTCAAAACAAACAGTGTTTCCTACAAGGTTAAACAGTGCAGAATGGGAACGTATCAAGAGGTGCGCATTTTTAGGTACTTAAAAATATTTTTGCATGCAGTAGTTGTGCCAGGTTCCTTAGCTCACATATCCTGACTGTCCACCCATTGCTAATGCAGTATCGCACAGCATCAGTAGAATTTATTTGTTTTATTTCTTAATTGCACAGTTTTATCACCTTTCAGATCTTTATTTGAAACAACAAAATAAACAGTACAGATTATCCTATAATTTGGCTCTTCTTTATGCCTGGTAAAACAGATGTCATTAGTTCCTTAAAGCATCAACAACAGGAAAGACACTATTACAATACCACTGTCTTCTTGATTAAAACATTGAGGGGAGGGATGAAAAATGTTTGTGGATACTTACCGTGCCCAAAAGATTAGTTCATATTTTTCAAAATACTACTGCTATGTACCCTTGTTGCGTGCCTTGAACACAGCAGTTGAACAGTAAGAAATCTAACAGGTGCTACTGCTGTTACTAGCAATGTTTTCATTTGAATGGCTTCACCAAGCATCTTTTGGAACTTTGTAGCCTAGTATCCTGAGAAAATAAGGTATATATATGCACAGAATCTTGATGTGCACATATGCACCCCTCCGCTTCACCCTAATAAAGTTTGAGCTTCTTGGCTCATTTCACCCACCATTATAACAGAAGGGTTGGAGAGCCAATTCCTGCTTTCACAAGGCAACACAACAGCATAAGCTCAAACTTTCTGACATAGCTGCAAAGCCACAAAGAAAGGGTGTGAATCGCTCAGCCACAAGAAAGCTTCAACGAGAGCTTCCGTCACTGGAGATACTAAAGCTTCAACCACAATAAACTAGGTTTCCTTTGTTAAACTTCTAACGAAATATTTCGGCAAAGAATAGAGAAGACTTTCAACATTCTCCTATAATTTCAGGCCATACATTTTAGCAGGGAGGAGGTCTTCCAAACTGGCCTAACTACAGCAAGGGGAGTCTTGCTTGTAACTATAATGTAAGGAAGAGAGGCTGCTGAGAAGTCCTCAGTAACAGTGCTGGGCATTTTACGCATTGTCTGGTCTACACCATGCTTATGACAGGCTCTAAGGGAGGAAAGAAAGAAAGTCTAATGACCTGCTCCAAAACCACATACACTCACTCCACAGCCACAGGGGGCTTTCCTGACAGAAAAAATTCCAGTGGATGCTCATATTTCCGGTCACACATTTTTCTCTCAAGTCTGTAAGAGGTGTGAGGGATATACTGTGGCAGCACCGGTCACCAAATGGGTGCCCTGAGAAGGGAGGATTCTCAGCTGCTAACATCCACACAGTAACCATCTACCTAGCACCTGTCAGCTGCCCTCCCAGTATGATTAGAGCTGTGTGTTTGACTGTCATAAAGCAGCACAGCCTCCCTGCCTTAAAGTCAGAGATGCTTCAGAAGAACTAATATGCTGTCAAGATCTGTGGTCCCACCTGGGTTAAAACACTTTGCCAAATGAAATCTTGAAGATATTTTCATTTGGTTAAACAAAATAAATCAAACCCCCAAAACCTTCAGGAAAAGGTTCAAGCACTGTAATATCCTGTTCTTGGCCATTTCAGAACAGAATCAATTATTTTTTTATATCAACTGTTAAAAGGTTTTTTCTGGATATATCTTGGAGTAAAATTAACTTGTAGAAAGAAAGGCTTATCACCTCCCCAGGAGAGTAAAGAAGCCAGATTGTCTATTGCTGTCTCCTTTTCCAGAACCATGAGATTAAATCTGCCAACAATGCCCTTTCCCCATGCATAAATGAGAAAAGGAAGCCCAATTTCAAATATTTTCACCAAAGGCATTAATCTGACTTTTCTCCTGTCCTGTTTTGACAGATGCTTTATGAAAAGCTATTGCTGTAGACTCTAGTTAAAGTGAAAACAAATATCACTATGACAATAGGGAAACGGGGATCAAAAAGGAGGAGGAAGCAAAGTATGTTATCAATCTGTTTGCTTTCCATGCTGTTTGTACCCCTCCTTTCAATATATGTCCTGCAGCAGCATTCTCCTCCTGTTGCAGAGTGGCAAGCACTACTCAGAAAAGGAACAGCACTTGCAAGCCTCAGTCTGCAAGGGCAAGCTGTGCATTGCCTGTTCCACCGCTCCCCACGCAAGCACAACAGTACCTTTTGTGCTTAACACAAAACACACAAGGATCTCCCAGGAAATGAGGTATACATATTTAGAAATGCATTAAAAAGCCTGAAAAATAATTGAAAAAGCCCCTAAGCCCCTAATCACACATTCACTAGATGCTTCCAGCAAATTGGAAGACTTACGATACTGAAGGCATGAGACATGCCCACCTAAAACAGCACCATGCCTCAGAGTTAATGGTCTGATCCAAAGCTCGCTGGAATTTTTCCACTCACTCTTGCAGGCTTTGGATCAATTGCTGACAAAAATCTAATCCCCAGTATAGCCAAGACAGGCTTCAGTATCGTACAAGCCTTCCCCAAACAGCCAAACACTCACAGCTGTTTCCAAGTGCTCTCTCCAATGTGCAAGCACTAGATTCATTCAGTGCTGGAAGGGTGGAAGAGGGAATATTCATTTGTAAGGAGGGAAGGGCAGGGACTGTCACAATTTTGAGCCTAGTCAACCGAGGCTTAGGAACCTAGAGAAATACAGCCAGCCTCCAGCAGATGAACTCTAACAAAATTTCAGCAAATGGGTACATTATTCATGAAGACAAAAGCCTCTGGAGAAACAAACCTGGAGCTGAAGTAAAGCAGCTATTTTAATCAATAAACCTGTAGCAGAAACCATCTGCACCAGGCCTATTTAAAACCAGCCATTTACATTTCAAAGGGCAAATAATCTGCGTGCAGCAATTCTGCTTGGTTTTATGACCATTCCCCTTTTTTCCTGATTAAGCAATGTATTTCTGCAAACTTTCTAATTCAGTCTGATAACAGCTGCCTGTGATGAGGGGAAGGGAAGAGCTTTCAGATTAAACCCATTCCTTCTCATTCTATATGTGCATCTCTTCAGAATCAAAAGCAGCATACCTGTTGGGATTTATTCACATATTCCCTGATTGTAATCAAAGAAAATTTTTAGCACATTAAGTATTTTTAAAATAAAGGTGAGGAAATCCCCTCATTCAGCAATCTGTATCGATGTGTCAGACTGCAAATCCCCTGCAGCCCCAGCTGCAGACAGTGTCTCATATCTTCATATCTTACTGGTAAAAAGGCAGAACTGCCCGTTTTCATGGTCCCTCAGCATCTCCTGCTTGGAGGCATTCAATAAGAGTTAAAAATAATGCTCACCCTTGAAATGACCATTTTCTGCCATGGGACTTGATGAAAAATAAAAGCCTAAGAATTACTGAGAGCTTCCCCACACTACCACTTTGACCCTATACATGCCAAATTCAGAGCAACCTCGACAGGCTGGAGAAGTGGGCTAACAGCAACCTAACAAGTTCAAAAAAGGCAAATGCAAAGCCCTGCACCGCAGGAGGAATAAACCCATGTAACAAGACAGGCTGGGGGTCTAACAGCTGGAAAACAGTTTTGCAGAAAAGGGTTTGGGGTGTTAGTGGAGTAAAAGTTCAACATCAGTCAGCACAGTTCCCTGCAACAGCAAAGGCCAATGGCATACTGGGCTGTATTTTTAAAAGCATAGCCATAAGGTAGATGGAAGTGATTTCTAACCTCTACTCGGTGCTTGTGAGACTTGAGAACAAGACAGACATTGACAAACTGGACTGAGTTCCACAAAGGGCTGCAGAAGGGGTGAGGGCACATGAGGACAGACATATGAGGAGATGTTGAGGGAGCTGGACTTTTTCGGTAAGAGGAGAAAGCTCAGGGAAAACCTTACTGCTGCCTTCAACTACCTAATGGGAAGGTATAAAAAAACAGAGCTAGCGTCCGCTTGAATAAAGAAGAAGTGACAGTCACAAGCTGGCACATGGGAAATTCAGATTGTATATTAGGAAAATATTAGGAAAAAAATTTCCACCATGTAGATGAACACACAGAGGAACAGGTTGTACAGAAAGATTGCTGAATCTCCAGCTTTGCAGATATTCAAAACTCATCTGCAAAAACCTTTAAACATCTTCACCTAGCTGGGCCTATTTTGAATAGGGTTTGTATTAGATGGCCTTCAGAGGTCCTTCCCAGCCTAATTTTTTCTGCAGTTCTATGAGTCTCTCTATAAAGCTTTGTTCTACTATCCCAGCTCTCCTGTCATTCCTTTCGAGTATTTCCCATAGACAATGGCCATACTACCTCACACACATGGGAAATGTTGAACAGCAATGCTCCCTGAATAAAAAAAAAATCCATTCAAGTTATTATTTTGCAGAAATCTGTTCAGACATGTCCTGTTAATCTGTAACAACAATCTGGAGAGCCCCATTTTTTCGAATTCTGCTAAAGGCAAGGATCAGTACTTTTTCTAGCATCTCTGTAACTTCCTCCAGCAGCCACAGCTCCTACCTGCACATAAACTATTGCCTCGGGCTGTTCACAAACAGTCCAACACACAGGAATGCAGCTTGGTGCTTCTTAGGAAAACAAGAGCAGCTCAGATGTATTCCTTGCTGTGTCTCAGGCGTGTCTGTGTCCCTTCTATTGTTCCATATGTTTCCTCACTACTATCTAACTTTCTACCTCTTACCATTTCTCTGTCCACTGTGGAATGCTTTGAATGAAGGCTTGGAACGCCACACCGCAGGTATAGCTGAAGTTGTACTGACACCCAGAGGAGCTGCCTGGGAATTGCTGCTTAACAAGGGAATAAAAGATTTTATTGCAAAATCAGATGTAAACCCAAACACGCTTAACCTTGATTTAAAAAAGAAGAAGGAGAAAGAAGCGTTCTAACACATTCATCTTGAAAAAGATAGTTCTACCTTGGAATAAAGGTCAAAACACGAAGTAAGAAAACTGCCTTGTTATTTACTTGAAAAAATAAGGTATTTTCAAATGACCAGCGGGATCACTGTAGAGTGATCCTGGGTTGGTTTTTTGTTTGGCTGAGTTTTCTTTAAACACTTGGCCCCTCTTTTTGTTACCACCACATGACACCAAAGTATCTCAGGGGAACGTAAGACTCATTTTGAAGAGGGACTGATGCAAGCTTCTTTGAAATGCTACTCTTCTGTTCCCAGATTTGAATTAAACCTTCAAAAACTTCACTGATCTATGTGTCAATTGATTGGTGAATTTGGGGGTCAAAAGGCAAAGGAAAGACAGTAGTTGATGTGGATCTAAGAAAAAAATGAGATCAAGCCACACCACATAATGGTGCTGGCAAAACAACAGACTAGATGTCAAGAGACTGGATGCTGTTTGAAAAAGCTCTTTATTAATAAAGACCTGTAATGGGAACTAATGGGCTAGGTATATGCACTTCCTTAACATTCTACACAAAAAAATCAAAAAAAGGTGTTAGGTGCACTTAGGTAGCAAATCTGGTGTGTTTCCTCAGCAATGGATCTGTGTACTTTTACTTTTTCCAGGAATAGGTTAACCCAGAGGTCATTTTGATATGACTTTAACTTTTTATTTAACCTAAAGAAAGAAATTATTTTACTAACTGCAAAGCCATGACAGCCACACTGCAAGCACATCAGGTATACTCTGATTCAGAAGACACATTCCCACTTGGCCTTCAGGCTTGATGAAGATGAAGCACATCAGCTGCTTGATGTCTTGAGATACTACCCAAATATCTTATGCCAATTTGGGTTCCTATCCCAAACAGAAATACAGGCTGGGTGGAGAATGGATTGAAAGCAGCCCTGAGGAGAATCACCTGGGAGTGTTAGTGGATGAGAAGCTCAACATGACCTGGCAGTGTGTATTTGCAGCCCAGAAGGCCAAGTGTATCCTGGGCTGCATCAAAAGAAACCTGGCCAGCAGGTCAAGGGAGGTGACTCTCCCCTTCTACTCAGCTCGCAAGAGACCCCACCTGTAGCACTGCGTTCAGCTCTGGGGCACCCAACAGAAGAAGGACATGGAGCTGTTGGAGTGAGCCCAGAGGAGGGCCACAAAGGTGATCAGGGGGCTGGAGCACCTCCCCTGTGAAGGCAGGCTGAGAGGGTTGGGGTTGTTCAGCCTGGAGAAGGGAAGGCTCTGGGGAGCCCTTATGGCAGCCTTCCAGTAGCTCAAGGGGGCCTACAAGAAAGCTGGAGAGGGACTTTGCCCAAGGGCTTGTAGTGATGGGACAAGGAGAAACGGCTTTCAGCTGAAAGGGGGTAGGTTTAGATTAGCTATTAGGAAGAAATTCTTCACAGTGAGGGTGGTGAGGCACTGAACAGGTTGCTCAGAGAAGCTGTGGATGCCCCATCCCTGGAAGTGTTCAAGGCCAGGCTGGATGGGGCTTTGAGCAACCTGTTCTAGTAGAAAGTGTCCCTGCCCATGTCAGGGGGTCTGGAATTCTACAATCTTTAAGGTCCCTTCCAACCCAAACCAGTCTATGATTCTAAATAATGTAGAAGTTGCCCTAAGTGGTGTGTTTGTTATCACAAAGCAAACCAGTCACTCCTGATAAATATCCTTTAGTGGTTTTAGGAGAAGAGATATTGAAACATAAGAATCCCTTAGAAACAGATTCTCGCAATTATGTTTATAAATAAGTTGCCTGATTTCCATAATTGCTAGACTCTAAGCAACCCTCACTTGCTTGCCATCTTTAAAAACAAAAAAATTTAAAAATCACCTCAATGTGAATAACACACATGTCCCACATACAGCAGAATTACTGAGTCCTTTATACTCCTACTATAGAGCAATTAATGGAGAACAGAACTTGTAATGGGAGTTTCAGACATGGTTTTGTGCTACACTTTCGGATGCCTTGCACAGAAACAAGAATCTAGGAGTCAGGGTTACACTGGCTCCAAGCCACTTCTGGCTCTCCAATTTCAGCTCTTGGCATAATTTAGCCAGGTCCATCTGTCCCTTCTTGCCCATGGGCATCAACACTGCCAGGAACCTCAGCAAGGTGATGTGTTACGGCCCTGCCTCTCATGTATTTCCCTCCCTTGCGCACACGCCTGGGCCAGCCCTGCTAAATGCTCACTCAGCCTCAGCTCCCACGACAAAGCTATGGGTTTGTAGTACTCCTTCCCCAGCACAGCGGAGCAGCCAGCAAGCAGGGACCTTTCTCCCTCCCCATTTGAATGCTTTTAAGCTTTCAGCAGTTTCTCCTCTCACCCAACAAATCCTTTGGCAGGCATTTTAAGAAGAGGCAGTACCTCCTACGCCCTGACATGTAAGCCTGCAGCCAGGGAACTAGGACATGCACCTTAGACATGGAAGAGCAAGGGCAGCTCCCTGCAAAGCATCCATGCCAAGATGCACAGCCTGGGGAACATGCTCCCTGTCCCTCCCTCAGCAGCTCCCAAGTGAACCAGAGAATCTCACCCCAACCCAAGCACACTAAACTCACCCCACATTCACAGATACTTTCTGCTTTAAGCAACGTTTTCCAGAAGAAATAAACCTCTTTCACGCACACCTCCACCAATCAAAAGCAGCTCACCAATGTATTTTTCAAGCAGGCCTAGTGAGAATCATCACTTGTCATTCAATGAGTCAA